>NC_133142.1:69103172-69417436 GCF_048418815.1 Hemitrygon akajei | reverse complement strand
TGGACTCAGTGGGCCAAATGGCCTAATTCAGCTCCTATATCTTATGGTCTTATGACACTGCTTTCCAGCACCTGTGGCTCAAATCCCACCACTGCCTGTAAGGCATTTGTATGTTCTCCCCGTGATCTCTGGGTTTCCTCCCACATTTCAAAGATGTACAGATTCGGGTTAGTAAATTGTTAGCCTCCTATGTTGATGCCTATCAATGAAATGCCTGGGGCTTGGGGATCAGACAAATTGAAGGTATGTGTAACCACATACTTTAAATAGTACGCTGCCCGACCTGCTGAGTTCATCCAGCTTTTTTGTATGTCTTGTTGTGTATACTTTAAATAGTGATTTGGAGTTCTTAAAACAGATCTGTCGAATCAATGTGACTATTGAATCACCCCTAACAGGTGGACACATTGTCAGGAATCCTAAACCTTTCATGTACAGGCTTTGTTGAGGGTCTGAAATAAAATGTACATTGCTCCAAGTTCATGTCATTGGTATGTGGTGAGTTTGAACTCTAATCTCTATGAAGGACAGACCTCGGTTGCTGCTGGGTTCATTTGAAACAGAGATTGCCAGAGTTCTAGAGATGAAGGAATTGACGGGCTATGGGCCAGTGCACCTGTGAACTTAGTGAATGGTTATTTCCTGCTCCTTGTTACTTTGTTCATCTCAATTTCTGTTGTTTTGCAGGTAGCCATTAAATCTGTCCAAATGGATAAGGTTCAAAAAGAACTAGATTGGATCCATATTCAGCGGGAGATAGAGATCATGTCATCTCTTAGCCACCCCAATATCATAAGCATTTATGAAGGTGAGCATCATGATATTTCAAAAGGCTAAATATTTAATTAATAACCCCTGATCTGCCTTTTTTTAAGTCCTGACTTGTCTGTGAACATAGAATGTAGAACATGGATCATTACAGGACAGTACAGGCCCTTTGGTCCATGATGTTGTGCCAACCTTTTAACCTACTCTAAGATCATTCGAGTGCTTCCCTCCTGCATAGCTCTCCATTTGTCTAACATCCACATGCCTATCTAAGAGTCTCTTATTTGTCCCCAATGTATCTGCCTCTCCCACCAGCCCTGGCAGACCATTCCATCATTCCTTGTGTAATAAACTTCCGTACCTCTGACATTCCATGCATTAGTCATTTTCTCTCTGGGGGAAAAAGTCAACCATATCCTCACCTGCTAGCTAGTCCTCCTTCCTCTCTCCCCACCTTTTTATTCTGGCATCATCCTCCTTCCTTTCCAGTCCTGATGAAGGGCCTCAGCCTGAAACGTGAACTATTTCTTCATTTCCATAGACGCTGCCTGACCTGCTGAGTTCCTCCAGCATTTTGTGTGTGCCATTCGATCTCTGTCTCTTATTGTCTTGTACACATCTATCAAGACACCTGTCACCTTCCTTCAATCTAAAGAGTAAAACCCTCTGAGAAAAAACTTGAGAGAAAAAGGAGTCATGGAAATGTATTGGTTGCTGATAACATATCCTAGAAAGAAATGTTAGGCAAAGCAAATGATGCTGGTCAAACTGACCATTTCCATTGACAGCCAGTCTTGTTGTGGTCATCAGCATGTGGAATGGATCAGGATTTTCAGAGCGATTTTGGCAGCTCAAAGCAGAAATGTCACCATTTCCCTGTGTTAGTGCCAACAGCTTTGGCAATCTTTCTGAAGCACATGTGAACTTGTTGGTGGTTGGTTGTTTTGGAGTATCAATGCTCCAAGGTTGAACAGCAGTAGAACACTGATTTGTGACAACTCCACATCAGTGGCACTGCCTGAGAAACCTGTGCCAAGTTACAGTAGGTCTGGTGAGGAATAGCACACTGCAGTGTAAATATAAGGTACTTTATATTAATTAACTGAGATTGTTAAATTTATATTAATTAACTGAGATTGTTAAATTATTGTAATAATTTCTGTTCTTAAGTGTTGTAAAATTTTTTCAATTATTTGATTTGTATGAGTTTTTGAATGGCTTCGAACATCATAGATATGTGCTTGAAAGTTCAAATTTATTGTCAAAATGTGTGTAACATATGCTAAACAGCCTTGAGATTCATCTACTTGCAGGCACTTACAAAGCAAAGAAACACAATAGAATTCACTAAAACACACACACAACAAGACCACCTTATATCCAATTTGCAAAAGAGGACAAGTCATGTAAATAGTAAAAGAAAAGTAAACATAACCACATTGAGCATGAACTACAGAGTTCTTGGAAGTGGTCCACAGCTGGTTCAGTGCTGAGGTGAGTGAAGCCCAGCTAGGAGGCTGATGGTTGCAGGGCAACAACTGCTCCTGGACCGTGCAGCGTGGGATTCGAGTCTCCTGCACCTCCTGCAAGAAGAGAGGGAGACGAGTCAAACGCAGGCAGGTGGCACTGAACACCTGTTTGTTTTCTGCTCTTGTCCTTGACGACTGAGATCAAGGGTATGGGTTTGAATAAGATTAGCAAACTAGTAACACAAGGAACCTCAGTGAGACATGTTCCCACTGCTGGGACCAAAACTGCTCAGAGAGCTCTCCCTAAAGTCACACATAATCAGGCTCCAGAGGCAGTGTGAAAAGAGTTTCTGTGAATTGCTAATCCAGCATGAACAAAAATCACAAAGATGCCGCCTTGATGTGGGTTGTATGTTACCGGGACTCTCATCACACAGACAGCCGATTCATGGAAAAAAAACCCAAATCAAAAGCTGCAGACTTCGTGATCGCTACTATTTCCCATTCTAGTTTTATTTTTCAAAGGAATTAAAGTGTAGATGAAATAACTAATTCCCAGTTACGTCCATCAGAAGTAGGAAACAAGAGGATAAAATCAAGATTTATGGTGTGACTTTCTTTGTGGTGAAATAATCTTCATGTCACATAGTAACAGCTGATCACTTTGCTGTGCTTATTTCACGAGCCTTTTAAAATAAACACCTCACACATATTAAAGAACTGGAACATGATTTTGCTTCATATAATTAAAAATAGTTATAATAAAATGAACTGATTCTGATAATGTTATGTGTTCTTTTCCGCAGTGTTTGAAAGTAAGGATAAGATTATCATTGTTATGGACTACTGCAGCAATGGTGAACTGTATGATTATGTAAATAAGCACCACAGACTGTCTGAGTGTGAAGCACGCAAAGCTTTCAGACAAATTGTCTCTGCAATTCACTACTGTCATAAGGTAAAACAACACCTTTTAGTAAGTATTGTGCTCGTATACTTACTTGCTCATGATATCATTGCCCAAAATGTATGGTGGGAGCAGGGGTGAATGAAACTGACTACAGCTGTCCCTTTTTTGCGAACTGTTCGTAATACAAAGAAGTTTGTAAATCAGAAATGTGGCGCGAACTGAGTTTCCTCACAGAAGAAGATGCCTGCAGCCCCCTAGCAACCAGAAAATCCATTGTCCCGGTCTCCCAAACCCCCATTTCTACATGTGGGCCGAGCATCGGTCTGTCATTCATAAACTGCAGCGCTTCTATATATAAATCCTGGATTTATCCTAAATTCCTTGCAGAATTATTCATTCTAATGATACGTTATTTTCTTTACCAGCCATGCAGTGCACTACATCAGAATGCTGCACTCAAACATATAAACACACTTGGGTCTAATGTGTAAACTGTATAATGTAATGTATAATGTATAATGTAAAATGTATAAACTGGGGCAAGAATTAGCACATTGTCATTTCTCTGGTGATACCAGAGACGGCAGATGCTGGAATCTGGAGCAACCAACAATTTGTTGTAGGAACTCAGTGAGTCGTGATGAGGGGCATTGATCATGTGGATAGTTAGAGGCTTTTACCGAGGGCTGAAATGACTAACACAGGAGGGCACAGTTTTAAGGTGCTTGGAAATAGGTACCGAGGGGATGTCAGGGGTAAGTTTTTCACATAGAGAGTGGTGGGTGTGTGGAATGCACAGCCAGTGGCGGTGCTGGAAGCAGATCAATAGGGTCTTTTAAGAGCCTCTTTAGATAGGTACATGGAGCTTAGAAAAATAGAGGGCCATGTGCTAGGGAAATTCCAGGCTGTCTCAGGAGTAGGTTTCACGGTTGGCAGAACATTGTGGGCCGAAGAGCCTGTAATGTGCTGTAAGTTTCTATGTTCTATCTGTCCTGTTTTTCTTGAAACCAAAACAAGGGTAATTCATTTCCAAAATTATTCCTGTTGATTGGTGAATTTGAGAAATAGGGGAGAGAGAAAACAGAATTACACTCAGGTTAGTCCTGTAATGCTAGTAGGAAAATTGAGAGAGTCTATTAGAAAAGATATGATAACAAGACACTTAGAAAATATCAAGGGGATTAGCAATGCCAACGAAGTTATGAAATGGAATTCATGTTTGATAAACCGACCGGAGTTTTTTTTAATGGAATAGATAGGGTGAACCAGTGGATGAATTGTATTCGGATTTTCAGAAGCCTTCATAAAAGAGAATAGTGTGGCAAAGTACAACACAAGGGATTTGGAGTGACATATAAGCACAGACTGAAAACCAGATGCCAGGTAGGAAAGGCAGAGTCTTTTTGCTCAGTGGCAGGCAGAGTCTGGAGGAGTTACCACCAGATTCTATGCCTGAGCCACCGCTATTCACAATATATAACAATGATTTAGATGAAGAAACCAAGTGTAATATTCCTAAGTTTGCTGATGATGTGATTCTGAGTTGGAGTGTGAGCAATAAGGAGTTTGTAGGCTTCATGGTGACAAGATGCGTTAAGTGAGCAGACAAATATATGATAGGTGCAGCAGAACATTGATGAATGATAATTATTCACTTTGTTAGGAAATATTGAAAAGCAGTTGGAATCTGCTTATTATTGACACATACTGAGATACAGTGACTTGTGTACTTTTGATACAGTTCATAGCATTAGTGCATTGAGGTAGAGCAAAGTACAAAATTAGCAATGCAGAATAAACTGCAAAAGCTACAGAGAAAGCGCAGTGTGGATGAGTGATAATGTGCTAAAGACATAGATTGTGAGGTCAGGAGATCATCTTGTCATAAGAGGGAAACGTTTAATAGTCTTATAACAGCAAGAGAAAGCTGTCCTTGAGCCTGGTGGTATGTGGTTTCAGGTTTTTTTTCCGATGGATATTCACTTTCCAGGGCCCGAGAGGTTTATTGCTAGTTTATGCGGGCATTCAATTAATAAATACATTAGTGCAGCACAACACTGTGGGCTGTTTTCCTGTGTTACACTGTTCTCAAACCTATGACTGGGCTGTGTTACTGGACACAGTACTTAGTGAGTCGAATGTAACCATTAAAATTGTTCTTCTTCCTTCATTTCACAAGAAGAGAATAAGTATAGGGAACTTTGGTTTTCAAGAGACCGTGATGCTCTGGTTAAGGAAAGAAGGAGGTGCATAGCAAGTATGGGCAGGCAGGAACAAATGAGGTACCCATGGAGTATAAGAAATGCAAGAGAACACTTGGGAAAGGAATCAGGAGGGCTAAGAGAAGTCATGCGGTTAGTCTATCAGACAAGGTGAAGGAGAGTCCAAGAGCAAAAGGACAAAACTGGTCCTCTGGGAGATCAGAATGGTAATCCATGTGTGGAGCCAAAATAGATGGAGGAGATCTTAAATAGATTTTCTCCATCTGTATTTACGCAGGAGATGGATAGGGAGTCTATAGAAGTGAGGTAAAGCTGCATCAATTTCATGGACCTGTACAGATTACAGAGAAGGGGGTGTTAGCAATCATGAGGCAAATCAGGGTGTTTAAATCCCCAGTGCCTGACAAGGTGCTCCCTCCAGACCCTATGGGAAGCAGGTGTACAAATTACTGGGGCCCTAGAAAAGATATTAAAATCATCTTTAGCAATAGGAGAGGTACCAGAGGATTGCAAGGTAGCCAATGTTGTTCCACTGTTTAAGAAAGCCTCTAAACATAAACCAGAAAATTACAGGCCACTGAGTCTGACATCAGTTGTGGGAGTCATAGGAAGGTATTTCAAGGGACTGGATATATAATTATTTGGATAGACATGGACTGATTAAGAATAATCAGCATGGCTTAGTACATGATAGATATTGTCTAGCCAATCTTAAGAGTTTTTCAAGGTTTATTACCGGGAAAGTGGATGAATGCAAGGCGGTGGATGTTATCTACATGGACTTTACAAAGGCACTTGACAAGGTCCCGCATGGGAGATTGGTCAAGAAGGTTCAGTTGATCGGCATTCAAGATGAGGTAGTAAATTGGATTAGACATTGGCTTTGTGGGAGAAGCCAGAGAGTGGCAGTAGATGGTTGCCTCTCTGACCGGAGGACTGTGACTAGTGGTGTGCCACAGAGATCAGTGTTGGGTCCTTAGCTGTTTGTCATCTGTATCAGTGATCTGGATGATAGTGTGGTTAACTGGATCAGCAAATTTGAGGATGGCACCAAGATTGAGGGTGTAGTGGACAGTGAGGCAGGCTATCATGGCTTGCAGAGGGATCTGCATCAGCTGGAAAAATGGCAGATGGAATTCAATGCAGACAAATGTAAGGTTTTGCATTTTGGGAGGACCAAACAGGGTTGGTCTTACACAGTGAACAGTTGAGCACTGAGGAGTGTGGTGGAACTAAGGAATCTGGGAATACAGGAATTCATTGAAAGTGATGTCTCAGGTAGATGGGATCGTAAAGAATGTTTTTGGTACATTGGCCTTTCGTAATCAATGTATTGAGAACAGAAGATGTCATGCTATGTTGAAGTTGTATAAGATGTTGGTGAGGCTTTTATTTGGAGTGTTCTGTACAGTTTTGGTCACCTACCTACAAGAAAGATGTAAAGAAGATTGAATGAGTACTGAGAAAATTTACAAGAATGTTGCTGGGTCTGGAGGAGCTGAATTAAGTAAAGACTGAATAGGTTAGGACTTAATTCCGTGGAATGTAGAAAATTAAAAGGAAATTTGATAGAGCTGTACAAAATTATGAGGGGTACAGACAGGGTAAATGCAAGCAGGCTTTTTCCACTGAGGTTGGGTGAGACTCCAACCAGAGGTCAGGGGTAAAGGGTGAAAGATGAGAAGTTTAAGGGGAAGGTGAGGGGAAACGTCTTCACTCAGAGGGTGGTGGGAGTGTGGAATGAGATGCCAACACAAGTAGTGCATGCAAGCTGGATGTCAATGTTTAAGTGAAGTGTGGATAGGTGCAGGATGGGAGGGGTATGGATGGCTCTGATCCCGGAGCAAGTTGAAGGGAGTAGGCAGCTTAAATGTTTTGACGTGGACTAAGTGGGATGAAGGATCTGTTTCTGTACTGTACTTCTCTTTGACTCTAAGAAAGGGATGGAGCAGCTGTTGGTGACCTTGGGACTGGAAGAGGTAACCTTGGTGCAGTGGGAGATGCCACGCTCATCCTGCGGGCGATGTACGTACTTGTTCCTTGCAGTGGTCTCTTTAATTATTGTGTTTCACAAGGTCTGAGAAACCCAGCATGCTTGAATCAAATCTGAAAGAAAGGTGAAATGCGAGCTTCATTTTGGTGTTTAAAGATGAACTTCCTTCTCTTGGGAACATGTAGATTTCCTGACCCCACAGCTTACTACTAACCGCAGAGGTTAGCATATTAAAAGCAAGCTTTGATATTTTAACTCTTTGTTCACTAAGAGCCCACCAAGCTCAAACTCTTTTAAGTGTTATTACTCCTCTTGTCATCAGGTTACAATCTCATTGATTCTGAAACTTATTTTTGACCCGTATAGAAAGGAGTTGTGCACCGTGACCTGAAACTAGAGAACATTCTCCTGGATGAAAACTTTAATGTGAAGGTAGGAGTTCCAATTTGCCACTCTTTTCTTGTTTCTATAAAGTTCAAAGTAAATTTATTATCAAAGAACATACAGTATAACTCAATGAAGATAGGCATCACACTGCATAAATGACTTAATGGAGGACCAACCATTCTTATAATTTCACTGTTAGGTAGTCAGGCTGAAAGTTAAATGGCCAATATTGCTGAAATAGTGGAAATAGCAAAAGGGAGATGGATTCATAATTTTACTCAAAGTGATTCGAAAATTCAAATTACGAAGCCAAGTCTTATCAGAGATCCTAGCAAATGATGTGTCAACCAGCTCATTATATTATTATATATAATTATGTTCTGGTCCATTCTCCTCTCCTATCAAATTTCTTCTGTCAGCACTTTATCTTTTCCACCTATCACCTCTCAGCTTCTCACTTCATTCATCACTCTCACCCACCTACCTTTCCCTTCACCTATCACCTTCTCCACACAGCCTCCTCTTCATATACTGGCTCCTTTCCAGTCCTGATGAAGGGTCTTGGCTCGACATGTCATCTCTTTATTCTTCTCCATAGATGCTGAGTTACTCCAGCTTTTTGTCTGTTTCTCATTATAATATTGCCAGTTGTTTAAGCAATTAATCAGAAATTGTAGCATCATTGAGGTTTATACAGCCTCTCCTGCTGAAATTAATTTCAACACTAAATACAGAGACATGAGGAGGACAGCCATGACATCATCTATCCAAAATGGTCAAGTTAAAAAAAATAAAAAAGCAGCTTTTCATCCAACAAAATTGTATTATTTTATTATTGTCACATGTACCAAGATATAGTGAAAAGCTTCTCTTGCGTACAGTTCACACAGATCAGTTTTACACAGTGCACTGAGCTTGAATAATGTAAAACAGTAACAATGCAGAATAAGGTGCAAATGTTACTGAAAAAGTACAATGCAGGTAAATGGAAAAAGTGCAAGATTGAGAGGTGGAGAATCCACCTTATCTTAAAAGAGCTTCATTCAAGAGTCTGCTGATGGTGTGATGGAAGCTGCACTTGAGACTCATCATACGTGCTTTCAGGGTTTTGTAGCTTCTGCCCAAGGCAGGGTCCAGGAGGGGAGGCTGGTTCCTCTCATGTGCTGAGTTGTGTCCACAACTCTCTGCAGTTTTTTGTAGTCACATGCAGAGCAGTCATCATACCAATTTGTTATGCATTCAGACAGAATACTTTCTATGATGAATTGATAAAAATTGGTAAAAATCAACAAGGAAATGCGGAACTTGAGGCTCCTGAGAAATTAATAGCATTACTGAGCTTTCTTAGCTGTGACGCCATTGTGTTTGGACCCAGACTGGCTGTTGTTGATGCTCACACCTGAGCATTTAAAGCTTTTGACCCTTCTTGATATATAAAGGAGCGTGTCTGCAGCTGGCTTTCTGAAGTCAATGGTCATCTCTTTTCTCTTGCTGCCATTGAGAGAAAGATTTTTGTCATGACCCCATGTCACGAATATCACTAAGTTCTTTATCTCAAATTTGATCAGCAATAAGTGAAAGTTTCCCTACCATAAGAGTTGCTGCATCTGAAGCAGTAATAAATCTAGCTTCCACTTTCAGTTGCAAACATGTTGAAATTGCTTAAGCTTCTGGAAAGATGGCTAATTCATTGACATGCAGCAAGCTAGTTAAAATTTTTGTTTCAAGTGACTGTAAGGAGTCTGTACGTCCTCACTGGGGAATGCGTGGGATTTCCATTGGCTTAACAAAATCCTTCCTTACACACACTGTGTGTGTGTTGATAGGTCTTCTGATCAGCAAATGTATAAGGGGTAAGTTGTAGATCACGGGACAGAGAGGCTTGTGAACATTCTTTTATTTATTTATTTAGAGATACAGTGCAGAGCAAGCTCTTCTGGCCCACTAAGCCAGACCACCCTAGGCTGACCACAGGTCAATTTACAATGACCAATTAACTTGCTAACCAGCACATCCTTAACCTGTTGGAGGAGACTGGAGCAGCCGGGGGAATCACACCTGTTCAGGCGAAGGGTGTACAAGCTTTTGTACAGAGGAGACAGGAATTGAACTCCAAAGTCCAACATCTTGATCTGTCATAGCGTTGTGTTAAGCCCAATGTTCCCATGCCACCCCAAGTGCAGGCGGTCAGGATAGAGGTGGGAGAAATGGGTCTTGATAGGAGGGGGAAGTCAGAATGAGGAGGGAGCTCCCAATAACAATGAGGGCTTGGGGAAGGATGGTTGGCAAAAGCCAAGCCCAGCATAATGGGTAAATATTTGTCCCAAAATGTTATAGTTACGTTGGAAAATTTATCATGCAGTATATTCATGTATAGTGTTTCACAATACAAGTGTAGAATTAAATTTATGTACAAGATTTACATTTGTTTTATTTCAGCAATGCAGGCCATCTAGCCCTTCAACCCATACAACCAGCAACCATCGATAAATCTGATTAACCCAAATGTAATCACAGAACAGTTTACAATGACCAATTAATCTAACTAGTACATCTTTGGAGGAAACCAGAGGACTGGAGAAAACCCACACATTCCACAGGGAGGACATAGCAAGACTCCTCACGGAATGGCACCAAAATTGAACTCCCATATCTGGAATGCCAGAGTTATAGTATATTATTATATTACATTATACTGTATTCCACCAATTATTTTGTATTGGGATATTGTACTATAATAGCATATTGGCCACCACAGTTGGCGTGATGCTATTACAGAGTTCAATCCTGGCTTTTTCTGTAAGAAGATTGTACATAACCGATGTTCAGACCAAAGGTTTAAGATGTGTCTATTTTAACGTAAGGTGTATTGTGAACAAAGCGGATGAGCTTAGAGCGTGGATCAGCACTTGGAAAAATGGTGTGGTGGCCATTACAGAGACTTGGATGGCTCAGGGATAGGAATGGTTATATCAAGTGCCGGGTTTTAGATGTTTCAGAAAAAACAGGGAGGGAGGCAAAAGAGGTGAGGACGTGGCATCATTGATCAGAGATAGTGCCATGGCTGCAGAAAAGGTGGACGCCATGGAGGGATTGTCTACGGAGTCTCTGTGGGTGGAGGTTAGGAACAGGAAGGGGTCAGTAACTCTACTGGGTGTTTTTTATAGGCCACCCAATGTTAACAGGGATATCAAAGAGCAGATAGGGAAACAGATCCTGGAAAGGTGTAATAATAACAGAGTTCTGCTGGTGGGAGATTTTAATTTCGCAAATATCAATTGGCATCTCCGTAGAGCAAGGGGTTTAGATGGGGTAGAGTTTGTTAGGTGTGTTCAGAAAGGCTTCTTGACGCAATATGTAGATAAGCCTTCAAGAGGAGAGACTATACTTGATTTGGTATTGGGAAATGAACCTGGTCAGGTGTCAGGTCTCTCAGTGGGAGAGAATTTTGGAGATAGTGATCATAATTCTATCTCCTTTACAATAGCATTGGAGAGGGATAGGAACAGACAAGTTAGAAAAGCGTTTAATTGGAGTAAGGGGAACTATGAGGCTATCAGGCAGGAAATTGGAAGCCTGCCTGATAGCAGATGTTCTCAGGGAAAAGTACAAAAGAAATGTGGCAAATGTTCAGGGGATATTTTTGTGGAGTTCTGTATAGGTACGTTCTAATGAGACAGGGAAGTTATGGTAGGGTACAGGAACTGTGGTGTACAAAGGCTGTAATAAGTCTAGTCAAGAAGAAAGGAAAAGCTTACAAAAGGTTCAGCGAGCTAGAGATCTAGAAGATTATAAGGCTACTAGGAAGGAGCTTAAGAAGGAAGTGAGGAGAGCCAGAAGGGTCCATGAGAAGGCCTTGGCGAGCAGAATTAAGGAAAACCCCAAGGCATTCTACAAGTATGTGAAGAGCAAGAGGATAAGATGAGAAAGAATAGGACCTATCAAGTGTGACAGTGGGAAAGTGTGTATGGAACCGGAGGAAATAGCTTCAGTATTCACCATGGAAAAGGATCTTGGTGTTTGTAGTAATGACTTGCAGCGGACTGAAAAGCTTGAGCATGTAGATATTAAGAGAGAGGATGTGTTGGAGGTTTTGGAAAGCATCAAGTTGGATAAGTCGCCAGGACCGGATGAGATGTACCCCAGGCTACTGGGGGAGGCGAGAGAGGAGATTGCTGAGCCTCTGGCAATGATCTTTGCATCATCAATGAGGGCAGGAGAGGTTCCAGAGGATTGGAGGGTTGCGGATGTTGTTCCTTTATTCAAGAAAGGGAGTAGAGATAGCCCAGGAAATTATAGACCAGTGAGTCTTACTTCAGTGAGTCTTACTTCAGTGGCTAGTAAGTTGATGGAGAAGGTCCTGAGATGCACGATTTATGAACATTTGGAGAGGTATAATATGATTAGGAATAATCAGAAATAGCTTTGTCAAGGGCAGATCATGCCTTATGAGCCTGACTGAATTTTTTGAGGATGTGACTGAATACATTGATGAAGAAAGAGCAGTAGATGTTGTGTATGTGAATTTCAGCAAGGCATTTGTTAAGGTACCCCATGCAAAGCTTATTGGGAAAGTAAGGAGGCATGGAATCCAAGGGGACATTGCTTTGTGGATCCAGAACTGGCTTACCCACAGAAGGCAAAGGGTGGTTGTAGATGGGTCATATTCTGCATGGAGGTCGGTATCCAGTGGAGTGCCTCGGGGATTTGTTCTAAGACCCTTAATCTTCGTGATTTTTATAAATGGCCTGGATGAGGAAGTGGAGGGATGGGTTAGTAAGTTTGCTGATGACGGAAAGGTTGGAGGTGTTGTGGATAGTGTGGAGGGTTGACAGTGGTTACAGCAGGACATTGATAGGATGCAAAACTGGGCTGAGAAGTGGCAGATTGATTTCAACCCAGATAAGTGTGAAGTGGTTCATTTTGGTAGGTCAAATATGATGGCAGAATATAGTATTATTCTACTCTTGGCAGTGTGGAGGATCAGAGGGATCTTGGGGTCTGAGTCCATAGGACACTCAAAGCAGCTGTGCAGGTTGACTCTGTAGTTAAGAAGACATACGGTGTATTGTCCTTCATCAATTGTGGAATTGAATTTAGGAGCTGAGAGGTAATGTTGCAGCTATATAGGACCCTGGTCAGACCCCACTTGGAGTACTGTGCACAGTTTTGGTCACCTCACTACAGGAAGGATGTGGAAGCCGTAGAATGGGTGCAGAGAAGAATTACAAGGATGTTGCCTGGATTGGGGAGTATGCCTTATGAGAATAGGTTGAGTGAACTTGGCCTTTTTTCTGTGGAGCGATGCAGGATGAGAGATGACCTGATAGAGGTGTACAAGATGATGAGAGGCATTGATCATGTGGATAGTCAGAGGCTTTTTTCCAGGGCTGAAATGGTTGCCACAAGAGGATACAGGTTTAAGGTAGTGGGGAGTAGGTACAGAGGAGATGTCAGGGGTAAGTTTTTTACTCAGAGAGTGGTGAGTGCATAGAATGAGCTGCCGGCAACGGTGGTGGAGGTGGATATGATAGGGTCTTTTAAGAGACTTTTGGATAGGTACATGGAGCGTAGAAAAATAGAGGGCTGTAGGTAAGCCTAGTAATTTCTAAGATAGAGACATGTTCAGCACAACTTTGTGGGCCGAAGGGCCTATATTATGCTGTAGGTTTTCTATGATTCTATCCTTCCTATGGAATGTGTTGGCTTCCTCCCACAGCCCAAAGATGTACTGGTTAGCAGATTATTTGGTCAATGTAAATGTCCCGTGATTAGGCTAGGGTTAAATCAGTGGGTTGCTGACAGCACAGCTCGAAGGGCCAGAAGGGGCTGTTTAGTGCTGTATCTCTAAAAATAATCAAATAATTTTACTTCCAGATAATTTGCATCGGTAAATAGCTGGAGGAAGGTTCCAGCTCTTTAGCATTCCATGGGGTGCAACGTGGCTCAATCATTGGTCTTTCTCTGGGGAGCCTTTGCTGTAGCTGCATCTAAGCACGTAGTTCTGGTCCTTGGAATGTGCCTGCCTGCAGCAGTTGACGATGGGAAGCTTCTTACACTAGAGAGCAGCAGCTTTCTGGCAGACCGAATTGCTTCTTTCACCAATATAATAATTCTCTGGCAGCAGTTAACTTTCGCCTCAGTATGTGTCCCTGGGAACATCCTGTACAGCACAGCACAGAATCCCTGTGCTGCACAGTTGTGTCAATGATCCTCAACAAAGACACTGCATTTCTTTCCAATCTCCTTGCCAAACAAACATTCCAGCAATGGATTAGAGTTTTATGAACAACCACCATGAGGCCAGGTCTTGTTTGAGTTGAGTCTGTAGCCAAGCTTGAAGGAACCCACAAGATGAGCCCACCTCACCACCAGCCAAGCAAAGTCTTGGTACTTTGAACATAGAACACTACAGCACAGTACAGACTTCCAGCCCACGATACTGTGCCAACCTTTTAATCTATTGTAAGATCAATCTAACCCTTCCTTCCTACATAGCCCTCTATCTTCCCCGTGGCTAAATGCCTCTAACATATCTGTCTCTACCACCACCCTGGCAGGACATTCCACACTCTCTCCAATCTCTGTGCAAAGAACTTATCTTTGACATCCCCCCCATACTTTCCTCCAATCTCCTTAAAATTATGCCCTCTGGTATTACCTAGTTCTGCCCTGGAATTTGTTTTGGCTGTCCACTCGATCTATGCTTCTTATAATCTTATACACCTCTCTGAAGTCACTTCTCATCCTCCTTCACTCCAAAGAGAAAGTCCAAACTCACTCAACCTAAGACTATAAGACATAGGAGCAGAATTAGGCCATTTAGCCCATTGAATCATACCTGATCCTTTTTTTCCCCTCCTCAGCACCAGTTCCCAGCCTTCTCCCCATAACCTTTGATTCTGTGATTCTGTGAATCAAGAACCTATCCATCTCAGCCTTAAATGCACCCAATGACCTGGTCTCCACCGCTGCCTGTGGTAACAAATTCCACAAATTCACCATCCTCTGGCTAAAGAAATTTCTCTGCATCTCCATTTTAAATGGATGTCCCTCTATCCTGAGGCTGTACTCTCTTGTCCTAGAGTCTCCCACAATGGGAAATATCCTTTCCACATCCACTCTGCTTAGGCCTTTCAACATTTGACTCGCCTTTCTAAATTCCAGTGAGTACAGACCAAGAGTCATCAAACATTCCTCATCCGGCGTGGGATGGCGAGTCTGTCGGGACCCTGGGGACTTGTGGAAACTGTGTGGTGATTTCTTTTGAACTTACAGTCCTTTAACATCTTGAACTATTTTTACTGTGCCCATAGTCTGTTTTTGTCAGGAATGTGGCCGGATGGACCCAAACACAGGACGCAGACACTGAAGTACAAGGGGGACGACAGGATGGGGATGCCATGGCATGTAAGGGTAGAGCTGGGGTTCAGGTAGATAGAGTGTCGGGCAGGCGGAGCGGAGCGGGCTCCCGGGGTCCGGGCAGGCGGAGCGGAGCGGGCTCCCGGGGTTTGGGCAGGCGGAGCGGAGCGGGACTCGTGGAGTTCGAGTTCAGGTAGACAGGCTCCCAGAGTTCAGGCAGGCAGACAGGTCCCCAGGGTTCGGGCAGGCAGAGCGGAGCGGGACTCGTGGAGTTTGAGTTCAGGCAGACAGGTCCCCGGGATTCAGGCAGGCAGAGTGGAGTGGGACTCGTGGAGTTCGAGTTCAGGCAGACAGGTCCCCGGGGTTCGGGCAGGCAGACAGGTCCCCAGGGTTCGGGCAGGCAGAGTGGAGTGGGACTCGTGGAGTTTGAGTTCAGGCAGGCAGGTTCCCGGGGTTCAGGCAGGCAGAGTGGAGCGGGACTCGTGGAGTTTGAGTTCAGGCAGACAGGTCCCCGGGGTTCGGGCGGGCAGGCAGACAGACAGGTCCCCAGGGTTCGGGCAGGCAGAGCGGAGTGGGACTCGTGGAGTTCGAGTTCAGGCAGACAGGTCCCCGGGGTTCGGGCAGGCAGACAGGTCCCCAGGGTTCGGGCAGGCAGGCAGACAGGTCCCCGGGGTCCGGGCAGGCAGACAGGTCCCCAGGGTTCGGGCAGGCAGACAGACAGGTCCCCGGGGTTCGGGCAGGCAGACAGGTCCCCGGGGTTCGGGCGGGCAGAGTGGAGTGGGACTCGTGGAGTTCGAGTTCAGGCAGACAGGTCCCCGGGGTTCGGGCGGGCAGAGTGGAGTGGGACTCGTGGAGTTCGAGTTCAGGCAGACAGGTCCCCGGGGTTCAGGCAGACATGTTCCCGGGGTTCAGGCAGACAGGTTCCCGGGGTTCAGGCAGGCAGAGCGGAATGGGACTCGTGGAGTTCGAGTTCAGGCAGACAGGTCCCCAGGGTTCAGGCAGACAGGTTCCCGGGGTTCAGGCAGACAGAGCGGAGCGGGACTCGTGGAGTTTGAGTTCAGGCAGACAGGTCCCCGGGGTTCAGGCAGACAGGTCCCCAGGGTTCAGGCAGGCAGAGCGGAGCGGGACTCGTGGAGTTTGAGTTCAGGCAGACAGGTCCCCAGGGTTCAGGCAGACAGGTTCCCGGGGTTCAGGCAGACAGAGCGGAGCGGGACTCGTGGAGTTTGAGTTCAGGCAGACAGGTCCCCGGGGTTCAGGCAGACAGGTCCCCAGGGTTCAGGCAGGCAGAGCGGAGCGGGACTCGTGGAGTTTGAGTTCAGGCAGACAGGTCCCCGGGGTTCAGGCAGACAGGTTCCCGGGGTTCAGGCAGACAGGTTCCCGGGGTTCAGGCAGGCAGAGCGGAGCGGGACTCGTGGAGTTTGAGTTCAGGCAGACAAGTCCCCGGGGTTCGGGCAGGCAGGCAGACAGGTCCCCGGGGTTCAGGCAGGCAGACAGGTTCACAGGGTTCAGGCAGGCAGACAGGTTCCCCGGTTCGGGCAGGCAGGCAGGTAGACAGGTCCCCAGGGTTCAGGCAGGCAGGCAGACAGGTTCCCCGGTTTGGGCAGGCGGGTAGACAGGTCCCCGGGGTTCGGGCAGGCAGGCAGATCTATGTGGCTAGATAGGCTGTCGGAGAGTCCTCCCTGGGCGGGCCGCATATATCCCAGGAAGGGCCGCCTCCCAGGCGGAAACACCGGAGGCCTGGGCACGACGCGGACCCCTAGGCGGGTGTGGGGGCACAATCCCAGGGTTTGGGCGGAAGAGGAGGATGGGGCAGAACCCCCGCCGGGTAGCGGCAGACCGACCGGCCTGCCCGACGGAGGCAAGGGATAGGAACAGGCATCGGTCCAGGGTGACCAACACAACAGTCATGATGACAGGAAAATCGGGAAGGGCCGGCAGACAGCACGACCACGCGAACAAAACAAACAAGCGGAGAAGCGGGACCAGCACATGGGAAGAAAGGTGGGGGGAGAGGACCAACCTGGCAGTACTGGTACGGGGTAGAGAAGCACGATGAGGAGTCGATCTGAGTCCGGGCAGGATAACAGAATGCAGAGAAGAGTTTGGAGCCGGCGGAGAAACAGAACAAAACGACCACCCGCCTGGTCCCAGTCCCAAGGTCCCTTATAACCACCTTTAGCTCAATGAGTCACAGGTGTGCCTCCTTGAGCCAGGAGGGTCTTAACTAGTTCATGGGTGACGGGAGAGACAACTGCAGGACCCGGAGTCCAGAGCCCTCGGACCGGATCAAGGTCCGGAACGTGGATTCCAGACTGGACAGGACCCTGACAGTTTTTTAAATCAATTATGCTATTGTTTGCACTTTTGTAACTATATGTTGTAATTATGTGGTTTTGTGCAGGTCTTGTAGCTTCAGTTTTTGATCATGTTTTTGTCTGGTGGATTTGGGGATTAGCTCCTTTCTGGGGAACGCGCTAGAAGGTAGTGCGATATTAATATGCAGCAGCCTCTCCGGACTCTGGATTGGGGATTGCCAAAAGTTACGTGGATTTTCTGGTGTAGTCTGTTTTGTCATATGCTTTTGTGATATCATTCTGGGGGAACGTTGTCTCATTTTTTAACTGTATTGCATTTGTGGTTTCTAAATGACAATAAACTGAATCTGAATCTGATATGATAACCCTTTCATTCCTGGAATCATCCTTGTGAACCTCCTCCGGACCTTCTCCAATGCCAGCACATCTTTTCTTAGATGAAGGGCCCAAAACTGTTCACAATACTCAAGGTGAGGCCTCACCAGTGCCTTATAAAGCCTCAGCATCACATCCTTGCTCTTGTATTCTAGACCTCTAGAATTTCTCCCAGTCAAATTTTACTGCCTCCTAAGGGTTCTTTTACTTTAAACTCCCTAATCTCCTCCAGTTCATTACATAACACCCAATTCAGTTTAGCTGATCTCCTAGTAGGCTCAACGAATCTATTCTTAAAAAAACATCTCGTAGATATTCAACAAACTCACCCTCTTAAGAGCCATTACCAACCTAATTTTTCCAGTTGACCTGCATGTTGAAATCTCCTATGTTCATCATAACATTGCCCTTTTTGCACTCCTTTTCTGATTCCCGTTGTAATTTGGGGAACACTCAAGTCTGTCGTCCAGGTTCACCCCCAGGTACTTGTGGGTCCTCACCACATCCACATCCTTACCATCTACAGTAACAGGGAGCAGTGCAGAAATAAATAATAGAATAATGGAAAAGAAAGAAAGAATAAAAATAAATAAATAAACAGAAAATATCGAGAACCTGAGATGAAGAGTCCTTGAAAGTGAGTCCGTAGGTTGTGGAATCATTTCAGCGATGGTAGAAGTAAAGTTATTCCCTCTGATTCAAGAACCTGGTGTTTGAGGGTTAATCACTATTACCCCATAACCATTGGGTATGAGGGATAACTAATAAAATATTAAATATTAGCAAATCTTGACTGATTCATGCAATGAAGTATTGAATGTTTTTATCTTGGAGATACAAGAGGCTATAGATGCTGTAATCTGGAGCACAAGACAAGCTACTGAAGGAACTCAGTTGTTCAGGCAGCATCTTTGTAGTTAAGGGATGGTCAATATTTCAGTTCAGACCTTGCATCAGGATATTTTGACTTTCCTTTTTTCTGTTAATGTTTTTTGTGTGTGGCCTCCGTCGGTCATGGTCGACCATGGGTACTATGCCTCTGGTAGTCACTGGTTTGTCGAGCAGCGTCGACTGTGGCTGTTGAGGCTGATCCTGGAACGGCAGGCTCTGCCACAGTTGCTGCATGTGTAGGGTGTCGTGGAATTGTTGTCCGCTGTGCTCTCCGTTTAGCTCTCCACTCCTCAAACTGACTCAGGATCACTCTTTCGCCTGGCTCTAGGTGTTGCTGAAGAGTACCTCGCCATTTGTTGTGGTCATCTGCTGTATCCTCCCAGCACTCTGTGTTGATTTTTAAGGCTTTCATGTCACACTTGCAGAGGTCCTTGTAGCAAAGCTGGGGTCTACCAACGTTCCTCTTGCCTGTTTCTAGTTCTCCGTAGAGGATGTCCTTTGGCAGTCTACCATCCTTCATATGATGGACATGGCCCGGCCAGCGCAGTCTGCATTATCTTGAAGGTGTGAACATTGTGGGAAGTCCAGCCCGGGAGGGGACCTCAGAGTTTGGGACTTTGTCTCTCCAGGTGATGCTGAGGATACGGTGAAGGCTGAGCAGATGAAAACTATTGAGTTTCCTCTCCTGTTTGGAGTAGATGGTCCAAGTCTCGCTACCATACAGGAGGGTGCTGATAACACATACCTTGTATAAGGCAGTCTTGGTCTTTGTAGTGAGTTTTGGATTCTCCCAGACCCACAAGGAGAGTCAAACAAAGATTGATGTTGCTTTGCCGATACACCTGTTGATTTCGGTATTGAGGGAGAGATCGACCCCAAGTATGTGAACTCGTGGACCACTTCTAGATCGTAATTGTCGATGGTAATGACTGGTGTCTCCACTAGGTTCTGGGCAAGGATATTTGTTTTCTTTAGGCTGATGGTAAGCCTGAAGTCCTTGCATGCCTTAGAGAAGCAGTCCATGAGAGTTCGTAGTTGCTGTTTGGTGTGCGAGGTTATAGCAGCGTCATTGGCAAAGAGCATGTCATGCATTAAGACCTTTCTCACCTTTGTTCTTGCTCTCAGGCGCGCAGGGTTGAACAGCCGCCCATCAGACCCGGTGTACATGTAGATGCTTTCTGTCGACATCCCAAACGCGTGCTTCAATAGCAGAGAGAAGAAGATGCCGAATAATGTTGGGGCCAACACGCATCCTTGTTTGACTCCACTATGGAGCTCTGATAAGTTGCCATCATACTGAACAGTAGCCCTCATGTCATCATGGAATGACTTGATGATACTTTGGAGTTTCGGGGGCAGCTGATCTGAGGAGAATCTGAAAGAGCCCATCCCTGGTCCCAAGGTTGAATGCCTTGGTCAAGTTGATGAAAGTGACATAGAGGGGTTTCTGTTGTTCCCTGCACTTCTCCTGGAGTTGACAGAGTGAGAAAACCATGTCGACAGTTGACCTCGCGTGAAAACCACATTGGGATTCAGGGTAGACCTGTTCTGCCAGAGTTTGTAGACATGCCAGAGTTACATGAGCAAAGACTTTGCTGACAATACTCGGGAGGGAGATACCCCTGTAGTCATTGCAGTCGCTCCTATCACCCTTGTTCTTGTACAAAGTGATGATTTTGGAGTCGTGCATATCCTGTGGTACGGCTTCTTCCTTCCAGCACCGACAGAGGACCTTGTGTAAAGGTTGGAGGAGTGAGCTCTTGCAGTGTTTGATCAGGTCTGGAGGAATCCCATCATTACCAGGAGCTTTCCCTGGGACCAGACTGTCAATTGCCTTGCTGAGGTCCTCAATGGTTGTTTTGGAGTCGAGTTCATCCATGACTGGTAGACAATCAATGGCATCAATGGCTGAGCTAACAACAACATTTTCCCTCAAGTAGAGCTCAGAGTAGTGTTCTACCCAGCATTCCATCTGTGTGCTTTTATCGCTGATTATTTCACCACTGGATGACTTCAGGAGTGCTGTCTTGCTCTGCGATGGGCCAAGGGCCTTCTCGATACCATCATACATTGATCTGATGTTGCCTGTCACAGCTGCTGTCTGAATGTCCTCACCGAGCTGGAGCCAGTACTCATTTGTGCACTGCCTTGCAGTCTGTTGCACTTTGCTTCTAGCAACTCGAAGAGCCTGGGGTGTTTGGTCGGATGGTGAGCACTTGTACTCTGAGAGAGCTGCACACTTGGTTTCAGTGACAGGAGTCATGATGTTGGACTTTGCCTCAAACCAGTCACTGCTCTTTGTTGTCTTTCTTCCAAAGATAGGGAGTGCTGATTCGTGGATGGTGTCACGAAGGTATGACCAACGTTCTGTTGCAGTATCTCCTTGTGAGGAGGTAGTCATAGCACCCGGTACTGACTTGGCAAACTGGTCAACCTTTTCTGACTGTTTCATCTCTGTTGTGTTGGTGCGAGGTTTTCCAGTTTGTTTGGAGTGGTGGATTTTCTTCGGACGTAGTTTGATCTTGCAGCATACTAAAGCATGATTCATATGGAAGTCTGCACTGTGGTATGAGCGGGTGATTAGTGCAGAGATGATGAAAGAGTGCCTGGTGATGATCAGGTCAAGTTGGTGCCAGTGTTTAGACCGTGGATGTCGCCATGAGACCTGGTACTGTGACTTCGTCTGAAACTCGGAGTTAGTTACACTCAGGCCGTGATAGGAGCAGAACTCCTGGAGACGTCCATTGTCATTTATTTTGCCAATTCCAAAGTAGCCAAGACAAGACGGCCAGAAATCGTTATCAGCTCCCACTCTGGTGTTGAAGTCACCAAGGAGAACGAGTTGCTCATCACTGGGAATATTCCTGACACCAGCTTCTAATTTGTCGTAGAACATTCGTTTGCCTCAGAGGTGGAGTTCAAGGTAGGGGCATACACACTGATGAGAGATACTGGGCCATGACTGGTGTGTAGGCGAAGAGTCATAAGCGGTTCGGATCCATTTTCTGGTGGCTCCACTATTTGCAACAAGGACTTCCTAATGGTAAAACTCACTCCATGCTCGTGGGGCTCGTCTTGGTTCTTTCCCTGCCAGAAAAATGTGTAGTCCCTTTCCTTCAGTGTACCTGAATCCACCAAACGTGTTTCTTGTAGGGCAGCTAAACCTTGAGCCTTAGTAGCTCATTGTTAATGACCGCTGTTTATTGTGCATCTTCGATATCCTTGAGGTTTTGGTCAAGTCCAGTCATCATTGGGCAGACATTCCAACATCCCAACTTGAGGGGTGTTGTCTTATTCGAATTTGTTTTCTTCTTGTCTGGTGCAGTAGTTACAGTCAGCTCTTTGTGGAATAATCCATTATCCCCATGCACCCAATGAGGAAGACTGACTGTGGTGGGACAGCATCTTATTGGCTGGGGGCTGCCCAGCTTGAGGCAGGCGGTAGCTGTTCAGTGAAACGCGATGGTCTCTCCCACCATTGGAAGCAACCCCTAACACCATGCTGTACGCCAGTCAAGCATTATGACTTATAACCGGTAACTGCTGCTTCCTATGTTTGTCCGACGCTATAAAGCGAAGCTGGAGTGGCCTCTCCAGGGGGCAAGCCAGGGCAGAATTGATAAGGAGTTCAGTTTGTTGCCCATGCATTGGGAACCCCCCCCCATGCTGATGACAGGTCCAAAGGAACGATGAAAGTCAATACGGTTTGATGCCAGCAGTATCACAGGAGTTGCTGTGCCAGTGCTGGGTACAGCAGTCAGCCACCTTCGGGAGTCCAACTCCGGATCTTTCCTCGGGGTTTACTCCCAAAGCCTTTCCTATGAGTGGGTATAGACACTTTTGGCAGCGGAGGTTTGAAATCGGAGTTTTCTCTCTCCTAGATGAGCTACCATCCGTGGTTAATGAGCCCCTTCTGCCCGGAGCAACTGGTTTTAAGGCGCCAGTGGCCCGCCTTTGCCCCTTTTCCTGTCAGTGAGAACAGCTCCACCAGGCATAAGAATTATGCTACACTTGAAGGCCAGGAGTTGGACTGGGTTGTCAGAGGCTGTTTGAGACGCACGCCATGAAGAGCATTTGTTTAGCAGTGGGAGCTCGTCCCCACTGCCACCCTTTGGCTATGGCTACCTTTAGAACCTGTTAGTTACATTAATATTTGTTAAGAAGATCAAAAGCAAACAACAATTATTGGGAAATTAATGGCAATAGAATATATTTTCCACACTGAATAATCGTTTTATTTAAAATAAAAGATGGCAGAATATTGAGCATATTTCTGTATAAATGGGTTTGGAAGAAGATTGTATTTTAAGTAAGTAACTTCTAATTTTCTTCAATGAATTTAACTGATTGAATCATGCCCCCAAAAAAAGGGGTTAGCTTCCAGCTACACCAAGTAATTCAAAAATAGCTAAGTATACAATCCCTTATTTGGCAAGAATTCCACAACTAAGTAAGTGGAATTTAAAGAATGCCAATCATGCAAATATTCTTTCTTATTAAAATTCACAATGTGCACCTCAGCATTAAGGATTCTTCAATCTTCACTTATACAACATTCTTACACATGCAAGTACACTTAAATAGCCATGAGTCAATGAGAGATTAATAGGTCTGGTTTATAAATTGGCTCCCTTATTTCATGCCATTTTGAATACTTGGATGTTAAGCAACTTCTAACTCACTAAGTTAAATTGTTCCTGTAAAGTAATCAGCATCATGCAGTTACAATGATGACAATATTGACAGTATTCACTTAATGACTGCCCAAAACTGACAGTTTTTACTGTTGTCTGCATTCACACAGTTAAACACTGAATTCCAGACAATGGTATCAGTGACATTATGCTCCTCCAGGACGTTAACTGTTAACATTTTCAAACAGGGAACTTTCTGAAGTTACTATATTAACAACTTTAACTTTTTTGCTCTGTATTCTAACCATTTCCTCCCATTAAAAGATAATCCTTGTGGAGTAAATGTTATTAGTGTTCTAGGCATATTTCAGTGCTGCTGAATACAGGGTTGATTCACAAAACATTATTTCATTGGTAAATTCCAAATCCTTGCAGAATGATTTTCAAAAATATATTGTTTTAAAACTAATCAGAATTGATTTTTATTTCAGTTATGGCATAGCTAGGATCTCATCTGTATGATACTATTTATGATTTCTCTAAAATATTTAAAGCTAGTTAAAATTAGAGTTGCTGATTTCCTAGTTTGTCCATCATGAGAATTTTCTATCATGAGTGGTTGATTGATGCCATTAGGGTTACTGGAAGCCAATCCTCTAATGCAGATGTCAAAATAAAATTCATATGAAAGAAGGAGAAACTCACAACATAGTGATTGATAGATACATTTATGAATCATTCATCAATGACAGTGGAAGCAGTGTAGCAAAATTTGGCTAAATTGCTGGAAATATTGTAGATTGTGTCACCATGTTGTACTTCAGTGATATTCAACTCATATTCAGAGTAAGAAGGCTGTGAGTGAACGGCTGATTTTTCGGAGCGAAGGGAGTTTTTTACTTCTCGGGTTAAAGTGAGGCAAGACTGCGCAAGTGCGTGTCGTCAGCCAGTAGAGCGCGAAAGGTTTAAGAAGGCAAGGAATCTTCAACGGTTTTTGATTCGGAGCAAGAAGGCTGAGAGTGAACTGCTGAATTTTCGGAGTGAAGGGAGTTTTTTTTAACCACTCGGGTTAAAGAGAGGCGAGACTGTGCAGGCACGTGACGTCAGCCAGTAGACCGCTAAAGGTTTAAAAAGAAGGCCACCATATCCAGCGGGCAGCGGTGTGACGGCGCTTTGGCTCAACAGGCTTAGGCAGTAACGGGACAAGGCGAGGTAGGAAGTGTGTGTGTGAGGCCAGTTTTCCATGCTCAGTGTCAGATGTGGGGAGTCCTGGAGACTCCCAGCCTCCCGGATGGCCATATCTGCGTCAGGTGTGTCGAGCTGCAGCTCCTGAGGGACCGTGTTAGGGAACTAGAGATGCAGCTCGATGACCTTCGCCTGGTCAGGGAGAGCGAGGAGCTGATAGAGAGGAGTTACAGGCAGGTGGTCACACCGGGGCCGCGGGAGACAGACAAGTGGGTCACAGTCAGGAGGGGGAAGGGGAAGAGTCATGTACTAGAGAGTACCCCAGTGGCTGTACCCCTTGACAATAAGTACTCCTGTTTGAGTACTGTTGGGGGGAAGCCTACCTGGAGGAAGCAACAGTGGCCACGCCTCTGGCACAGAGTCTGGCCCTATGGCTCAGAAGGGTTGGGAAGGGAAGAGGAAGGCAGTAATGATAGGGGACTCTATAGTTAGGGGGTCAGTCAGGTGATTCTGTGGATGCAGGAAAGAAACTCAGATGGTAGTTTGACTCCCAGGTGCCAGGGTCCGGGATGTTTTGGATCACATCCAAGAAATTCTGCGGTGGGAGGGAGAACAGCCAGAGGTCATGGTACATATTGGTACCAGTGACATAGGTAGGAAAAGAGAAGAGGTCCTGAAAAAAGACTACAGGGAGTTAGGAAGGAAGTTGAGAAGCAGGACCGCAAAGGTAGTAATCTGGGGATTACTGCCTGTGTCATGCAACCGTGAGAATAGGAATAGGATGAGGTGGAGGATAAATGCAAGGCTGAGGGATTGGAGCAGGGGACAGGGATTCAGATTTCTGGATCATTGGGACCTCTTTTAGGGCAGGTGTGACCTGTACAAAAAGGACGGGTTGCACTTGAATCCCAGGGGGACTAATATCCTGGTGAGGAGGTTTACTAAGGCTACTGGGGAGAGTTTAAACTAGAATTGTTGGGGGCCAGGAGCCGAACTGAAGAGACTGGAGAAGAGGAGGTTAGCTCACAAATAGAGAAAGCTTGGAGACCATGTGTGAGAGGGAGGATAGAAAGGTGATAGGGAAGGAATGCACTCAGACCGAAGGCTAGGGATGCATCTGTTTTAATGCAAGGAGTGTTGTGAACAAAGCGGATGAATTTAGAGCGTGGATCAGTACTTGGAGATATGATGTGGTGGCCATCACAGAGACTTGGATGGCTCAGGGACAGGATTGGTTACTTCAAGTGCCGGGTTTGAGATGTTTCAGTAAGGACAGGGAGGGAGGCAAAAGAGGTGGGGGCGTGACAATGATGATCAGAGATAGTGTCACAGCTGCAGAAAAGGTGGACGCCATGGAAGGATTGTCTACGGAGTCTCTGTGGGTGGAGGTTAGGAACAGGAAGGGGTCAATAACCTTACTGGGTGTTTTTTATAGGCCACCTAATATTAACAGGGATATCAAGGAGTAGATAGGGAAACAGATACTTGAAAGGTGTAATAATAACAGAGTTGTCGGAATGGGAGATTTTAATTTCCCAAATATAGATTGGCATCTCCCTAGAGATTTTTTAAAAATTGGACTCGCTAGTTATTTAAAAACAAATTGGATAGGTATATGGACAGGAAAGGAATGGAGGGTTATAGGCTGAGTGCAGGTCAGTGGGACTAGGTGAGAGTAAGCGTTCAGCCCGGACTAGAATGGCCGAGATGGCCTTTTTCCGTGCTGTAATTGTTATATGGTTATATACAGCAAGGGGTTTAGATGGGCTAGAGTTTGTTAGCTGTGTTCAGAAAAGTTTCTTGATACAGTATGTAGATAAGCCTACAAGAGGAGAGGCTGTACTTGATTTGGAATTGGGAAATGAACCTGGTCAGGTGTCAGGTCTCTCAGTGGGAGAGCAATTTGGAGATAGTGATCATAATTCTATCTCCTTTACAATAGCATTGGAGAGAGATAGGAACAGACAAGCTGGAAAAGCATTTAATTGGAGTAAGGGGAATTATGAGGTTATCAGGCAGGAAATTGGAGGCTTACATTGGAAACAGATGTTCTCAGGGAAAAGTACAGAAGAAATGTGGCAAATATTCAGGGGATATTTGTGTAGAGCTCTGTATATGCACTTTCCAATGAGATAGGGAAGTTATGGTAGGGTACAGGAACCGTGGTGTAAAAAAGGCTGTAATAAATCTAGTCAAGAAGAAAAGAAAAGCTTACAAAAGGTTCAGAGAGATACGTAATGTTAGCGATCTAGATTATAATGCTACTAGGAAGGAAATTAGGAGAACCAGAAGGAGCCATGAGAAGGCCTTGGTGGGCAGAATTAAGGAAAACCCCAAGGCATTCTACAAGTATGTGAATAGCAGAAGGATAAGACTTGAGAGAATAGGACCTATCAAGTGTGACAGTGGGAAAGTGTGTATGGAACTGGAGGAAATAGCAGAGGTACTTAATGAATACTTTATTTCAGTATTCACTATGGAAAAGGATCTTGGTGATTGTAGGGATAACTTGCAGCAGACTGAAAAGCTTGAGCATGTAGATATTAAGAAAGAGGATGTACTGGAGCTTTTGGAAAGCATCAAGTTGGATAAGTCGCAGGGGCCGGATGAAATGTACCCCAGGCTACTGTGGGAGGCAAGGGAGGAGATTGCTGAGCCTCTCGCAATGATCTTTGCATCATCAATGGGGAATGGAGAGGTTCCAGAGGTTTGGAGGTTTGAGAATGTTGTTCTATTATTCAAGAAAATGAGTAGAGATAGCCCAGGAAATTATAGACTGGTGAGTCTTAATTACCAAGTGGTTGGTAAGTTGATGGAGAAAATCCTGAAATGCACGATTTATGAACATTTGGAGAGGTATAATATGATTAGGAGTAGTCGGCATGGTTTGTAAAGGGCAGGTCATGCCTTACGAGCCTGATTTAATTTTTTGAGGATGTGACTAAACACATTGATGAAGGAAGAGCAGTAGATGTAGTGTATATGGATTTCAGCAAGGTGTTTGAAAAGGTACCCCATGCAAGGCTTATTGAGAATGTAAGGAGGCGTGGAATCCAAGGGAACATTGCTTTGTGGATCCAGAACTGGCTTGCCCACAAAGGCAAAGAGTGGTTGTAGACGGGTCATATTCTGTATGGAGGTTGGTCACCAGTGGAGTGCCTCAGGAATCTGTTCTGGGACCCCTACCCTTTGTGATTTTTATAAATGACCTGGATGAGGAAATGGAAGGATGAGTTAGTAGGTTTGCTGATGACACAAAGGTTGGAGGTGTTGTGGATAGTGTGGAGGGCTGTCAGTGGTTACAACGGGACATTTATAGGATGCAAAACTGGGCTGAGAAGTGGCAGATGGAGTTCAACCCAGATAAGTGTGAAGTGGTTCATTTTGGTAGGTCAAATATGATAGCAGAATATAGTATTAATGGCAAGACTCTTGGCAGTGTGGAGGATCAGAGGGATCTTGGGGTCAGAGTCCATAGGACACTCAAAGCATCTGCGCAGGTTGACTCTGTGGGTAAGAAGGTGTATGGTGTATTGGCCTTCTTCAATCGTGGAATTGAATTTAGGAGCCAACAAGTAAGGTTGCAACTATATAGGACCCTGGTCAGACCCCACTTGGAGTACTGTGCTCAGTTCTGGTCGCCTCACTACAGGAAGGATGTGGAAGCCATAGCAAGGGTGCAGAGGAGATTTACAAGGATGTTGCCTGGATTGGGGAGCATGGCTTATGAGAATAGGTTGAGTGAACTCGGCCTTTTCTCCCTGGAGCAGCGGAGGATGAGGGGTGACCTGATAGAGGTGTATAAGTTGATGTGAGGCATTGATCATGTGGATTGTCAGAGGGTTTTTCTCACGGCTGAAATGGTTGCCACAAGAGGACACAGGTTTAAGGTACTGGGGAGTAGGTACAGAGGAGATGACAGGGGTAAGTTTTTTACTCAGAGAGTGGTGAGTGTATGGAATGGGCTGCCAGCAATGGTGGTGGAGGTAGATATGATAGGGTCTTTTAAGAGGCTTTTACATAGGTACATGGAGCTTAGTAAAATAGAGGGCTATGGGTAAGCTTAGTAGTTTCTAAGGTAGGGATGTGTTTGGCACAACTTTGTGGGCCGAAGGGCCTGTATTGTGCTGCAGGTTTTCTATGTTTCTATCTATATTACAGATAGGGAAAAATCTGGCATTGCTTGGCCAATGTAACTTTTAACATTACACAAGTACACAAGAACAATTTGAAATAGAATCAGGTGTAGGCCCTGAAGTTTTCCTGGCAATCAATATGATAATATCCAATCTATGCTAGCATCAATTCCTCTTCTAACCCTCTAATCCTCGATCTAATCAGAGATTTCCAGAGATCTACTATCCAATGAAAGAAAAAATGGAATCAAGGAATCTTCACTCTGAGGTAAACACTCCAGAATGTTGTATCAGTATCTGACCATGTATGGAATTGATTCAGAGTCCAGACGAAGGGTCTCAACCAGATACGTGAAGTGTACACTTTCCTCCACAGATGCTACCTTGCCTATGGAGTTCCTCAAACATTTTGCATGTTGCTACAGAAGCTTTTGTTTGCCAAACCAATGAGAGATTAGATGATCAAATGTGAATGAGCAGCTGAATTTATCATTGTTGCCAGTAACTTTCTTTCCTCATTATTTTATATTTGTTTAGCTTGCTGACTTTGGCTTGTCAACCTTGTACCACAAGGATCATCTTTTGGAGACATACTGTGGAAGTCCCCTTTATGCTTCACCAGAAATTGTGAATGGATTTCCATATCATGGACCTGAGGTAAAGTGAGAAGAATGGACTATGAACTAAATGTGCTTATGAACTAAATCAGCTTTTAAAAAGCACATTTTTGCATCCAGAAATGTGCTGCTAAACAAAATTGTATTGTTAGCTTCAGATACATTAAATACTAGGTACTTATTGAAAAAGATTTCCTCTACAAGTATTGAAGGGAACACAAACACATTAGCACTGACTGCAAAATATAGCCAAATAACTGTAAAAAAAAGTTGTAGACATTTTGTACCTTGCTATACTTCAGCTCATTTACATTAGAGACCTGTAAAAAATCAGTAACACTTGCTCAAGTGCAAACTTGTGTTTATGATTTACACAATAACCATGAAGGAAAAAATAAAAAAGAAGAAGAAACCACAATAAATAACATGATTGAAATCTGCTTCGATTGTGAAAAGACCATCTGGATACTTGTTTTGTAGAGAGCTGCTGATACTGTAAAGCCCTCCCAGTGCTCAGGGTGTGGGTAGGGGTGTAGACAGCAGTGATGAGCTCAGCTGTAAGCTCCCTGAGCAGGCAATGTGACCAGATTCAGCTGCATGCTGTTTATTTTATTATTATGTATTACAATGTACAGCTGCTGCAAAACAAAACATTTCAGGATCAGGTTCAATATCACTGGCAAATGTCATGAAATTTGCTGCTTTGTGGCAGTAGTACAATGTAATACAGATAATAAAAGCTACATGAAATATATATTGAAAAATTAAATAAATATTGCAAAAAGAGAGTGAAAAATACTGAGGTGGTGTTCTGAGGACTGGACTATGTTTAGGCAGGAGTAGATTCTGGCTATGACCAACTTCTGAAAGCACTTCATCATAGTAGATATTGGGTGACAGTCATTGAGACAGCTCACCTGGCTCTTCTTGGGCACTGGTATGATAGTTGCTCTTTTGAAGCAGGTAGGAACCTCTGACTACAGCACTGAAAGGTTGAGATTCTCCTTGAATGCTGCCACCAGTTGGTTAGCACAGGTTTTCAGTGCCCTGCCAGGTACACCATCAGGGCCTAACACCAGATGCTACAGAGATTTGCACAGATGGAGTTTTATTCTCCCTTTCAAAGCCCGCATAAAATGTGTTGAACTCATATGGGGGTGAAGCATCACAACCATTCATGATGTTAAGTTTTGTTTTGTAAGAAGCAAACCTTGCCAGAGCTGATATACATCAGATTCTGTGTCTAATTTCAGTTGGAATTGTTTTGCCTGTAGCTTGATCTAAGACTTCTTGTCTAGTTCTAAATCACCTGTCTTGAATGCCACAGATCTAGCCTCAGTAGATTATAAATCATCTGGTTCATCTATGGCTTTCAGTTTGGCAATGTCCTTGAACAGGCACACTCAACCACATAGGTTTTGATGAAGTCAGTAACAACTGTGGTATATTCATTCAGATTCGAAGATGAATCTCTGACTGTTGTCCAGTCTGCTGACTCTTCTGATACTGTAAACACTTATCCATCTCCCTTCACCATACCATCTTGGTCCTCATCACAGGTGCTACGGTCTTCAATCTCTGCCTAAATGCCAGGAGAAGAAGTACAAGCAGGTGATCGGACCTTCCAAAGTGTAGGTGTGAGATGGCACAGTAAGCAATCGTGATGGTGGTATAACAGTGGTCAAGTGTGTTGGCTCCTCTGGTTCCACAGGTGATAGTTGTTCAGAGACTTACAAGCTGGTCTGGTTGAAATCTCCACAATGATCAGGGTGCGCTGTTTCATGACTGTGCTCTGCTCCTCCAGTGCCTGCTTGTGGTCAAATGTACACTGCTATTAGGATGACAGCAGACATGACACATCACATACTTTCTGATTTGGACAATTAAGACAATCGTTAAGACAATTTTGTATTTTTTATTCACAGGGATTAACACATTTTTTTCTGTTTTAGGTTGATTGCTGGGCCTTAGGAGTTCTGTTGTATACGCTGGTGTATGGAACAATGCCGTTTGACAGTCAATGTTACAAAACTTTAACACAGCAGATCAACCTTGGAGAATACAGGAAACCTCCACAGACCTCTGGTATGGAATTAGAAATTTTAGCAACAGATCTCATAATTCAAATACTGATACTGTATTGACACTCTAAAAGATAACAACATTTCATTTTCTACATAGCACCATCCAGAGACAGAGAAGCAGTTTCAGCGACAGGTTACTATCGATGCAATGCTCCTCAGACAGGATGAAGAGGTCAATACTCCCCAATGCCATTAGGCTTTACAATTCAACCACCAGGACTTAAGAACTTTTTAAAAGCTATTATTAATGCTCTTTGAGATAGTGATTCAGATGCATATCATATTTTTTACTGAGTTAAGTATTGTATGTAATTAGTTTTGCTACAACAAGTGTATGGGACATTGGAAAAAAGTTGAATTTCCCCATGGGGATGAATAAAGTATCTATCTATCTATCTATCTATCTATCTATCTTTTCCGTCTATAATACAGAGGCGCTGTTGAGAAAATCAGCATTCATTTCTAACCCTAGATGCTATTGAAGTTGTAGTGGGGCACTGCCTTCTACCATGGCAGTTCTTCTGGTTAAAATATTGCTGGGAAGAGAATTCCCAGATTTAGACCCAAGGATTAAGGACTTGAGATACAGTTCAAAATCAGAAAGGTATGTCTTGGAGTCAAAAGGGCTGATGATGGTATTTCCATGTTCTAGTCACCTCTGTCTTTTTTACAAGTGAACATCATGAATCTGGGATGTGCTGTCGAAGATTCAAAGGCCATGAAGAGAAATTTCAGTGCACTTTGTAGATGATTCTCAGAGGAGTCACAATATGCAAAGGGAGTAAATATGGGAAAAAAGGTGGTAGATAAAATGCCTGTTTGACAGTGAGTGTCAGCAAGATCTCGGACAATGAACAAAGTAAGGAACCAGCCTATCTTTAAAAGATGTTCACTGACCTGAATATTGGCAAGGACAATGAGAATTTCATTGCATTTAAAAAATATTACAGATTTTCATCTTTGGTTCAAGTTACCTTATTTCACTTTTTTTTGCATTATTGGTCAAGACTTCTACTGAAGTTTGAACTCATAGCCATCAAACTGAGAGGTATATACTGATCAAAGATGATGCTTATTTGATTCATAGAAGATAAATATAAAAGATGTGGAGATCAGTTGTTTTAATTATTATAGCAGAACTGGTGTTGCTATTTGTTTTCTAGAGCCAAGCCAGATTTATTTAGGGAACAAATTATGTGCAATTTGATTTTGCAGGCAACTACAAAGATTCTTGCCTGTGGTTTTTGGATTTTCCACTAGTTAAGTACCAATTGGATGGAAAAAAGAAATCCACAGGAAAGATGTAATGCATGACGAAGTAATTTCAATACATTTACTTTGTGTCCTGCACTAAGTTCATAATACTCAAGTCACTGATCTGATTGTCCTAATTGGACAATGGTTGTGAGAAATATGTTAATGTAATGGTATTTTTATCAAACATTACCTGTGACTAATATATTTTATTCAAGCTATAAGAATGAAACAGTCCTTTGCCGGATCATTATATGTTGTCACGTTTTCATCAACAGATGCCCATGGCCTAATTGATTGGATGTTGTCAGTGAATCCACGGAAACGTGCAACAATTGAAGATATTGCAAACCACTGGTGGGTCAACTGGGGTTATGACGCACCAGTTTGTGACGGTGTTCCTGAAAGCAATTGTCACTCACCCCTACTGGTTCATTATATTGATTGGCAAAACAGAGATGGATATTCAAGTCGAGAGAAGAAGGAAACTGCAGAGTTCCCAGGAGTTGAAAATTCTGTGCATAAGTCTCCTAAAGCAGAAATTAGGCAAGAGGCTTGTTTAAAGAAGTCAAAAAAAGAAAATGATATCATACACCCACAATATGATGCAAAACTGCAAAAGATAACTTCCAAGGATACAGGTAAAAAGCCAAAAGGAATTTTGAAAACCAGGGCCAGCTTTGATAGTGATTTTTCAACTACAGACACAGATACACATTCACAATGGATTGAAACCAAAACAATGACTGCAAAACCTGGAAACACCTTTTACAATCTATACTCAATACCAACTAACCTATACACCAGCATGCCACTCAAAGGAATCCTGAAGAACTCATGCCAAAGAGAATCTGGCTATTCTTCTTCTCCAGAAAACATTGAATCAATGGACAGGGATACAGCTGTCATTCCCTCAAAACCAAGTCATAAACAGTCAGATATCGTTGCAGGGGAGGTTGCATGCAGAAAAAAAGGAATTCTAAAACAGAATGGGAAATTTTCTATCAGCCTTGATCTACCTAATGATTGTTCATCATTCAAGCTTTCTGATTCTTTGAATGACCTCATCCTAGCTAGTGGAAGGCAAAGCATGAGTCGCCCCTCCAGTGTAATTAGTGATGACAGCATACTTTCTACTGACTCATTTGATTTCCTAGATTCCACAGCAGAAAGCAAAAGGTTATTTTCACAAAGCAAACAAAGCAGTTTAGGTTCAGAAGATGGCCTGTTGGAGTTGGATAAGACAGAAGCAGAGCCACAAACTGCCTAAAATGTAAGCTCTGACAATGTTAGCATGGGGAATATTTTTTCCATATTGGAATATGAAGATGTATGTTTATGGTAAGAGCTAAAAAAAACCTGAAATCATTTGAAGGAAAAAGTAATGACTTATGAATATTCCTCTGCACAAATTGTACCCTAACTTTATTCAAACTAAACTAACTTGAAGAAAATGCTATTCATTAGATTTACTATGAACAATATGTATAGACAAAATAACTTATTGGCATTTTTATATATATATATATATCATGAGGTGATTCACTAGCAAAACTGTACTTATGTTAGTGACAAGGTTATTATGCTAAACAATTCTGTATTTTATCTGCATGCATGATTTGTTGGGGTAAGATTCATCATAAGACCATAAGATACAGGAGCAGAAGTAGGCCATTCAGCCCATCAAGTCTGCTCCACCATTCAATCATGGACTGATCCAATTCTTCCAGTCATCCCCATTCCCCTGCTCTCACCTCATACCCTTTGATGCCCTGGCTAATCAAGAACCTATCTATCTCTGCCTTAAATACACCCAATGACTTGGCCTCCACAGCCAGTCGTGACAATAAGTTCCACAGATTTACCACCGTCTGACTGAAATAATTTCTCTGCATCTCCATTCTAAAAGGACGTCCTTCAATCCTGAAGTCATGCCCTCTTGTACTAGACTCCCCTACCATGGGAAATAACTTTGCCATATCTAATCTGTTCAGGCCTTTTAACATTCGGAATGTTTCCATGAGATCCCCCCTCATTCTCCTGAACTCCAGGGAATACAGCCCAAGAGCTGCCAGACGTTCCTCATATGGTAACCCTTTCATTCCTGGAATCATTATCGTGAATCTTTTCTGGACCCTCTCCAATGTCAGTATATCCTTTCTAAAATAAGGAGCCCAAACCTGGACACAATACTCCAAGTGTGGTCTCACTAGTGCTGTATAATGATTACAGGGACCTTCTAATTAGTTATGAGAATCATCCCAGATTGTATCTTTTTTTAAAGCATTGCACAAAATACTGGATAACAGTATATCATGAAATTGTAGTATGCAAATTGACAGTTTGTTAACAATATATGTGCGTAGCAGTGTTAAAGGTGTAAAATTGTACAAGTATATGATCAGATAGAGAATTTAGTAAACAAAAGTAGGCAACTACTTTTTCCCTGAGTTTCATTTCAATTCTGGATCAAACAATCAACTAATTTTCAGGAGTAGACTTAAGAATTACTGTACAATAATAACAGAATAAACAAGAGAAAACATTAATTCAGAAAGGTCGAAGTCCACCGAAAACCTTTTCATTTTTATCAAGTGCACAGTGGAAGAGGTTACAACATGATATTCCAGATCCCAAATAGCAATTGATGAAGTTGAGCTTGGAACATTGTTAGTTCAAGGCCCAGAGATGAAAATTAGGAATAACTTTTGGGCAACACACACAAAATGCTGGTGGAACACAGCAGGCCAGGCAGCATCTATAAGGAGAAGCACTGTCGATGTTTCAGGCCGAGACCATTCGTCAGGACTAACTGAAAGGAAAGATAGTAAGAGATTTGAAAGTAGTGGGGGGAGGGGGAAATGTGAAATGATAGGAGAAGACCGGAGGGGGTGGGATGAAGCTAAGAGCTGGAAAGGTGATTGGCAAAAGTGATACGGAGCTGGAGAAGGGAAAGGATCATGGGACGGGAGGCCTCGGGAGAAAGAAAGAGTGGGCGGAAGCACCAGAGGGAGATGGAGAACAGGCAAACAACTAAATATGTCAGGGATGGGGTAAAAAGGGGAGGAGGGGTATCAACGGAAGTTAGAGAAGTCAATGTTCATGCCATCAGGTTGGAGGCTACCCAGCCGGTATATAAGGTGTTGTTCCTCCAACCTGAGTTTGGATTCATTTTGACAGTAGAGGAGGCCATGGATAGACATATCAGAGTGGGAATGGGATATGGAACTAAAATGTGTGGCCACTGGGAGGGAGATCCTGCTTTTTCTGGCGGACCGAGCGTAGGTGTTCAGCGAAATGGTTTCCCAGTCTGCGTCGGGTCTCACCAATATATAAAAGTCCACACCGGGAGCACCGGACACAGTATACCACACCAGCCGACTCACAGGTGAAGTGTCGCCTCACCTGGAAGGACTGTCTGGGTCCCTGAATGGTGGTGAGGGAGGAAGTGTAAGGGCAGGTGTAGCACTTGTTCCGTTTACAAGGATAAGTGCCAGGAGGGAGATCGGTGGGAAGGGATGGGGGGGACGAGTTGGCAAGGGAGTCGCTTAGGGAGCAATCCCTGCGGAAAGCAGAAAGGGGGGGGAGGGAAAGATGTGCTTGGTAGTGGGATCCCGTTGGAGGTGGCGGGTGGATGGGGTGAGGGCAGATGTGCGGGAAATGGGAGAGATGCTTTTGAGAGCAGAGTTGATGGTGGAAGAAGGGAAGCCCCTTTGTTTAAAAAAGGAAGACATCTCCTTCGTCCTGGAATGAAAAGCCTCATCCTGAGAGCAGATGCGGTAGAGATGGAGGAATTGTGAGAAGGGGATAGCATTTTTGCAAGAGACAGGGTGGGAAGAGGAATAGTCCAGGTGGCTGTGAGAGTCTGTAGGCTTATAGTAGATATCAGTAGATAAGCCGTCTCCATAGATAGAGACAAAAAGATCAAGAAAGGGGAGGGAGGTGTCAGAAATAGACCAGTTAAATCTGAGGGCAGGGTGAAAGTTGGAGGCAAAATTAATGAAGTCAACAAGCTCAGCATGCGTGCAGGAGGCAGCGCCAATGCAGTCGTCGATGTAGCGAAGGAAAAGAGGGGGACGGATACCCGTATAGACTTGGAACATGGACTGTTCTACAAAGCCAAGAAAAAGGTAGGCATAACTGGGACCCATATGGGTGCCCATGGCTACACCCTTGGTTTGGAGGAAGTGGGAGGAGCCAAAGGAGAAATTATTGAGAGTAAGAACTAATTCCGCTAGACGGAGGAGAGTGGTGGTAGAGGGGAATTAGTTAGGTCTGGAATCCAAAAAGAAGCGAAGAGCTTTGAGACCGTCCAGGTGGGGGATGGAGGTATATAGGGACTGGTCGTCCACGGTGAAAATAAGGCGGTGGGGGCCAGGAAACTTAAAATCATTGAAAAATTTCAAAGCAATTAACTTTTGGGAATAGATTTCAATGATATTTAAGTATTTGCTTAAGAAGATATGTGAGAGTGAGTGTTATAGAAACATAGAAAACCTGCATCACAATACAGGCCCTTTGGCCCACAATGCTGTACCAAACATGTACTTACTTTAGAAATTACCTAGTGTTACCCTAGCCCTCTATTTTACTAAGCTCTATGTACCTATCCAAGAGTCTCTTAAAAGACCCTATTGTATCTGGCTCCACCACCATCGCCGGCAGCTTATTCCACGCACTCACCATTCTCTGCGTAAAAAAAACTCACCCCGACATCTCCTCTGTATCTACTTCCAAGCACCTTAAAACTGTGACCTCTCATGTTAGCCATTTCAGCCCTGGGAAAAAGCCTCTGACTATCCACATGATAAATGCCTCTCATCATCTTATACACCTCTATCAGGTTACCCCTCATCCTCCGTTGCTCCAAGGAGAAAAGGCCGAGTTCACTCAACCTATTCTCATAAGGCATGCTCCCCAATCCAGACAACATCCTTGTAAATCTCCTCTGCACCCTTTCTATGGCTTCCACATCCTTCCTGTAGTGAGGTGACCAGAACTGAGCACAGTACTCCGAGAGGGGTCTGACCAAGGTCCTATATAGCTGCAACATTACCTCTTGGCTCCTAAATTCAATTCCACGATTGATGAAGGCCAATACACCATACACCTTCTTACCCACAGAGTCAACCTGCGCAGATGCTTTGAGCGTCCTATGGACTCAGATCCCAAGATCCCTCTGATCCTCCACACTGCCAAGAGTCTTACCATTAATACTATATTCTACCATCATATTTGACCTACCAAAATGAACCACCTCACACTTATCTGGGTTGAACTCCATCTGCCAATTCTCAGCCCAGTTTTCCATCCTATCACTGTCCCACAGTAACCTCTGACAGCCCTCCACTTTGTCCACAACACCCCCAGCCTTTGTGTCATCAGCAAATTTACTAACCCATCCTTCCACTTCCTCATCCAGGTCATTTATAAAAATCCCGAAGAGTGAGGGTCCCAGAACAGATCCCTGAGGCACCCCACTGGTGACCGACCTCCATGCAGAATATGACCCATCTACAACCACTCTTTGCTGTCTGTGGGTAAGCCAGTTCTGGATCCACAAAGCAATGTCCCCTTGGATCCCGTGCCTCCTTACTTTCTCAATAAGACTTGCATGGTGTACCTTATCAAATGCCTTGCTGAAACCCATATACACTACATCTACTGCTCTACCTTCATCAATGTGTTTAGTCACATCCTCAAAAAATGCCACTCATTTATCCTCCACCTCACTCTATTCCTATTCTCACTGTTACGTGGCACAGGCAGTAATCCTGAGATTTCTACCTTTGTGGTCCTGCTTCTCAGCTTCTTTCCTAACTCTCTGTAGTCTGTTTTCAGGACAACATCCCTTTTCCTACCCATGTCGTTGGTACCAATATGTACCATGACCTCTGGCTGTTCACCTTCCCACTTCAGCATATCGGGGACACAATCAGAAATATCCTGGCATCTGGGAGGAAAACTACCATCCAAGTTTCTTTCCTGCATCCACAGAATCGCCTGTCTGACCCTCTAACTATAGAGTCCCCTATCACTGCTGCCATCCTCTTCCTTTCCCTACCCTTCTGAGTTACAGGGCCAGACTCTGTGCCAGAGGCATGGCCACTGTTGCTTCCCCCAGGTAGGCCTGCACTTCCCAACAGTACTCAGACAGGAGTACTTATTGTTAAGGGGGACGGGCACAGGGGTACTCACTAGTATCTGCCTCTTCCCTCTCCTGACTGTTACCCACTTATCGGTCTCCCAAGGCCCCGGTGTGACTACCTGCCTATAGCTGCTGTCTATCACCTCCTCACTCTCCCTGACCAGATGAAGGTCATCAAGCTGCAGCTCCAGTTCCCTAACGTGGTCCCTAAGGAGCTGCAGCTCAACGCACCTGGTACAGATGTGGCCGTTTGAGAGGCTGGGAGACTCCAGGACTTCCCACATCTGACACTGAGCACAGAACACCAGCCTCACACACATACATTCTATTTTGTGTGTATGGCTTGGATATCCAGCATCTGCAGATCTTCTCTTGTTTGTGATTGGACACAATTAATTATTGTGACTTTCCATATACTGAAATCATTGCTGGCTTAAATTATAAAATTGTTTCCACTGTTGTATTGGAAACATATTCTTTACGTGTTAAACATTATTATACACAAAATGAAAGCCATGAAAAAATTGGAATTTACAGATAGAGAACTAAAGGATTTCTTTGGTTCCCTCAGGATGTTATAGTCACATCGGAGGGAGGCGGGGGGTGAGGGTAGTGGGGATGAGCTCCCTCTACCAATTAAATGCTCCCAATGGTGTGCGTCTCAAAGAACCTCTGACAACCAAGAGCACCTCCTGGCCTTTACATGTGGCTTAACTACTAAGCCCAGTAGAACCATTTCTACTGACAGGAGAAGGGGCAAAGGCTAAAAATATTATTAGCTAGGGCTTCAGAGAATTTTCAGCTCTTTACCAGGTCCACCTGCTTCAAGCAGGTTTCAATCAGACCAACGCCCAAGAAGAATGTGTTAACCTGCCCCAATAGCTATGATCAGCAGCACATACAACCACTGTGATGAAGTGCTTTGGAAAGGTTGTTCATGAAGCACATGAATTCCAGCCTGAGCAGTGACCTGGGTAAACTCCAAATTGCTTGCCATTGTAACAGGTCAAAAGCAGACGCCATTTCATTGGCCTTTCACTCTGCTCTGGAACATCTGGACAATGAAAATGCATGCAATATGATGCTCTTCATTGACTGCAGCTCAGCCTGCAAGACTATAGTCCCCTCAAAACTCATCACTAAGCTAAAAGACTTGGGTCTTAAAACCTGCTGTGCAAGTAACTGGATCCTCGATTTCCTCACACGCAGATTCGCGTCAGTATGGATTGGCAACAACATCTCCACATCAGCACAGGTGCAGCAGAGGCTTTAGTCACTTTATAACTATAATTGTGTGGCTACATATGACTCCAATGCTGAATTTAAATCTGCTGTTGTTGATGTCAAAGGTGGTAACACATTGCCAAATAGGAGGGAGATTGAAAATCTTGTTGAATGATGCCACAACAAGCTTTTACTGAATGTCAGCAAAGCTAACGAGGGAAGCCAGAGGTCCATGCGCCAGTCCTCATCAGGAGATTGGAGGTGTTGAGGGTCAGTCATTTTGAATTTCTTGGTGTTACATCAGAAGATCTATCCTGGGACCAGCGCATACATAAGTACAAGAACAAAGAAGGCACAATACTGCCTTTACTTTTTTAGGAGATTGCGTAGATTTTGCACGTCACCAGAAACTTTGAAAACTTCTGTAGATACAGTGGGGAGTATCCTGACTGGTATGTGAACTCTAATGCCCTGGAATGGAAAAGTTCAGAGCCCAGTCCATCATAGGCAAAGCCCTCCCCATCACTGAGCACATTTACAAGCACTGCTACAAAAACCAGCTCCCAATTTCAAAGACCCCCCACTGATTCTACACCCAGCAGGCTCACTTTCAAGGACTTTTTGTACCCATGTTTTCAGTACTGCATTTTGTTCATTTGCACAATTTGTCTTTTGAATACTGGCTATTTGTCAGTATTTATTTCTATATAAATTTTCAAAAATTCTATTGTGTTTCTTTATTTTCCTGTAAATGCCTGTAAGAAAGTGAATCTTAAGGTAGTATATGGTAATACACATACTTTGATAAAAAACATTTATGTTAATTTTGACTTTGTATTCTCATGGCTAAATGAGAAACTAAAACAGCAGTATTTATATTATTTTATTTAGTATTCAAATAATTTGCAAATTAAGGAACGTATATACCTTCAAGTACTTTAACTTTATGAGAAGCCATTAAAATATTTATTTTCAAATTCAGGGCAGAAGTTGGGAAACTGAGACTATTATGGTGCAGAAAGTAGTCCGAGATCCCAAGTAACTTTGAAAAATGTGCAAGAATAAAATGATCCAGATTGATGTGATACCTGGAAAGGTGCAAGTTATGAAGATGTTTTGCAGTATCTGTGGTATTAGCTGGAGACTTGAAGCCTGGTTTGACCAGAGCATCATCTAAAACAGTATTCTACTATCTTGGTTACTACAGCATTGAATTGTGTTTGTTTTGATGATTATTGTTATGCTATGTTGGTTGTAATGATTTCAGCAACATTTGCTCCAAACATATACTGCGGTTTCATTTGATTTGGCTTTCTCTGTACCTACTTACTTATTTTGTTCAGACCATTTTGTGGCCTCATTCCCAGCAACAGGACACCTTCCAAAGGTGGCATCCATCAATAAGGACCCCCTGCACCCAGGACTGACCACTTCTCATTGCTACCATCAAGGAGGAGGCACAGGAGGCTGAAGACACACATTCAACATTTCAGGAACAGCTTCTCTTCCACCATTGGATTTCTGAATTGACAAAGAACCCATGAACACCACCTCAGAATTCTTTTCCCTCTCGTTTTGTACTACTTATTTAACAATATACTGCTGATGCAAAACAACAAATTTCATGACATATGCCAGTGATATTAAACCTTATTCTGATTCTAATTCTGACTCAGGAAATAAGTTTAATAACACCCGCAAATTTGCACATTTTCCTATGAACTTGTGATATAAATATGATACAGATATCCCAATATTGATCCCTATGACATTAGCGAGTTAGTCTGGTGGCAAGAATTTAAAAGGAGAGCATTTTCCTTCAGCGGTTTGATCAATGCACAACTGCACAGGTGCGTGACACCAACGAGTTACACTGCCGGGAAGAATTTAAAAAGAAGACAGCTTTATAGAGCAGGAATTTAGCAGAGGAAGTCAGAGTAGGAGGGCTTTGACGATAATGGGATGAGACCAGGAAAGTTACTTGTGAAGAATAGGAACAGGAAGTATGTCTGCAAGCTCGGCATTTTCCCAGCCTCCAGGATGGCCAGGCAGGCTGTGTCTTACAAGCCTGATTGAATTTTTTGAGGATGTGACTAAACATGTTGATGACGGTAGAGCAGTAGATGTATATGGATTTCAGCAAGGCATTTGATAAGGTACCCCATGCAACGGTTATTCACAAAGTAAGGAGGCATGGGATCCAAGGAGACCTTGCTTTGTGGATCCAGAACTGGCTTGCCCACAGAAGGCAAAGAGTGGTTGTAGACGGGTCATATTCTGCATGGAGGTTGGTGACCAGTGGTGTGCCTCGGGGATCTGTTCTGGGACCCTTCTCTTCGTGATTTTTATAAATGACCTGGATGAGGAAGTGGAGGGATTGGTTAGTAAATTTCTTGATGACACAAAGGTTGGGGGTGTTGTGTACAGTGTGGAGGGCTGTCAGAGGTTACAGTAGGACATTGATAGGATGCAAAACTGGGCTGAAGTGGCAGATGGAGTTCAACCCAGACAAGTGTGAGGTGGTTTATTTTGGTAGGTCAAATATGGCAGAATATAGTATTAATGGTAAGATTCTTGACCGTGTGGAGGATCAGAGGGATCTTGGTGTCCAAGTCCATAGGACACTCAAAGCTGCTGTGCAGGTTGACTCTGTGGTTAAGAAGGCATATGGTGCACTGGCCTTCATCATCTGTGGGATTGAGTTTAACAGCCAAGAGGTAATGTTGCAGCTATATAGGACCCTGGTCAGACCCCACTTGTACTGTGCTCAGTTCTGGTCACCTCACTACAGGAAGGAAATAGAGGAAATTTACAAAGATGTTGCCTGGATTAGGGAGCATGCCTTATGAGAATAGGTTAAGTGAACCTGGCCTTTTCTCCTTGGAGTGACAGAGGATGTGAGGTGACCTGATAGAGGTGTATAAGATGATGAGAGGCTTTTTCCCAGGGCTGAAATGGTTGCCACAAGTGGACACAGGTTTAAGGTGTTGGGGAGCAGGTACAGAGGAGATGTTTTTTATGTAGAGAGTGGTTAGTGCGTGGAATGGGCTGCTGGAAAAGGTGGTGGAGGTGGATATGATGGGTTTTGTTGAGAGATTTTTGGATAGCTTTGTAAAATAGACTATGGGTACCCTAGGTAGTTTCTGAAGTTCGGCACAGCATTTTGGGCCGAAGGGCCTGTATTCTGCTGCAGTTTTTCTTTGTTTCTAAAATGGTGGAGGTACTCAGCAGACCAGGCAGCATCTTTGGAAAAGAGTGAACTGTTGACCTTTCGGGCCAAGACATCGACTCTTTTCCTGGCCTGCTGTGAGAATTAATTATTTTCTGCTGTGTGCCTTATAAAAATATAGTATATTGAAAATGCCAAATCTTTGAATGTTGACTTACAGGTGTACAAATATATAACTGAGTCACATTGCACTGTTCATTAAAATCTTTCTGCAGGTCAGCATAGGGTTATCTTTATTTGATGATGACAAGCTTCACAACGAGAGTGAACACGTTCAGTTTTCTAGGTACTGTGTGTCAATGTAATGTGCCTGTATTTTATTCTATAAAGAAAACAGCAAGATTATTTATTTTAATCTTTCAGGTGTTTACCTCAACTGCCATGAAAAATTTGATGAAACCTGTGCTAATGTTATCAGCTTCAAATAAATTAAAGTTAATAATTTGTTATTTCAAGCTTTAGGGAATATCTTATTAGATTACTACAATTTCCTCAGTATTCAAAGTAAAATATGATGAGAATCTCTCAAAACAATTGTCAGATGTTTAGCTTGTGTGATGTAGCAAGGTGGAGTCTCATGTAGATAGGGTGGTGAAGAAGGCTTTTGGAACGCTGGCCTTTATAAATCAGAGCATTGAGTACAGAAGTTGGGATGTAATGTTAAAATTGTACAAGGCATTGGTAAGGCCAAATTTGGAATATTGTGTACAGTTCTGGTCACCGAATTATAAGAAAGATATCAATAAATTAGAGAGAGTGCAGAGACGATTTACTAGGATGTTACCTGGGTTTCAGCACTTAAGTTACAGAGAAAGGTTGAACAAGTTAGGTCTCTATTCATTGGAGCGTAGAAGGTTGAGGGGGGATTTGATCGAGGTATTTAAAATTTTGCGAGGGATAGATGGAGTTGACGTGAATAGGCTGTTTCCATTGAGAGTAGGGGAGATTCAAACGAGAGGACATGATTTGAGAGTTAGGGGGCAAAAGTTTAAGGGAAACACGAGGGGGTATTTCTTTACTCGGAGAGTGATAGCTGTGTGGAATGAGCTTCCTGTAGAAGTAGTAGAGGCCAGTTCAGTTGTGTCATTTAAGGTAAAATTGGATAGGTATATGGACAGGAAAGGAGTGGAGGGTTATGGGCTGAGTGCGGGTAGGTGGGACTAGGTGAGATTAAGAGTTCGGCATGGACTAGGAGGGCCGAGATGGCCTGTTTCCGTGCTGTGATTGTTATATGGTTATATGTACAGTAATTTTGTTTAAATGCCAAGAATCTTCACCAGAATTTTAAAAGTTAATCAAGGCACTCATTCATATGCCTTGCAAGCATGATGAAACATGATGTGTGATCTTTTTGTTGTAGCTGCCTCAGCTGGTTAAGTTTAAAGTTGATCTTGAAAACATGTAACTCATTTGTTGTTTATCCAGTGTAGCCTATAGCTGGAAAATTAGAGGATTAGGATGATAAAAAGTTACCACAACGAACCGTATTTGAATTCAGTCATTGATGTAAATGTGTTTTCTCTACTAGAGAATCTAATACTCGTCTTGTGTCACTAGAAGTCATATACAGGAGCAAAAAAAACTGTTGAATACTGCATTATAGTCTTCTCAGTACAGGTATTCCTGGGCTTTATCTTGATGTATTAACTTTGTATTACTTATTGTGACAATGGAGGGAAGAGATTCCACTCTGAAAATTTCTGTTTTACTAGGAAGTTGCACTACTTGACCTGCGATGTTGTCAGTTCAGATCAATGGATTGAAGTCATGGCATGCAACCATTTAGGCAGAAGAGATGATCATAAATAATGAAGTTGCAAAACTGCTTCATTGCTCATCATGAGGAGGTAACTGTAGGTCAGGAGTCCCTTCAACTGACTTATTAGGCAAACTTTCATTCTCTTTATTTGCTTATTGGAATGCATGCTCCTCTGTCAAAGTCAGCAGTTAGTGCTCATCTTAATTTGCCCTTTAGAAGATGGTGATAAGCCTCTTGAAGCTCAGCAGTCTTTCTTTTGAAGACTCCCACGGTGCTGTTTGATAAGGAACTCCATGTACAATTAAAGTCTAGCAATGTATTTCCAAGTCAGGATGCTGCTCGACTTTGATGGAAATCTGCACGTGGTGGTGTTCCTACTGGATGGTGATTTAGAAAATAGTTATCAGAGTAGACTATGCATAGATATGTATATGGTATTCAATGCTCCAGTAATGAAAGGAATAAATATTAGGATGTAATATTACTTAGTACTGGTCACTTTACCGGAATATCATTAAGGTCTTGTTGTATGCAATCTACAACTGTTTAATTTTCTGAGGAGTTGCAAATGGGCTCAATATAGTGTGGGCATCACCCAATGGAGGAAAAAGGGCCATTGATGAACCAGCAAAACATGACTGTGCCCAGGACACTGAGGAAATCCTACTGAGATGTGTGTCATTCTGAGGTGTTAGGCCCCACAAGTTATTCCTTTTGGGCAAAATATGACTCCAGCCTTGGATGATTTTCATCTCAATTTCAGCTTTAGCAAGGCCAATGAAAAATCACTCTTGCTCAAATGCGGCCTTCCTATCAACAGGAGTTACTCTTAACACACTTCTGGAGTTTGGCTTTGCTACCAAGACTATGATGTTACCCATTGATTTCCATTTTGTTGATATCTGATATGAATCAATTTTTGTTCAAGTCCATGATTCTTTACCTTCTGCACTGTTTTTACAGCATTTTGCCCTTGGCAGTAATATCTCATTTACACCGAAAACTTAGAAGGATAATGCATTTTTCAAGTTTTCACTGATCCTGTACACTCTGTACCCTTAAGTGAATAGCAACAATGGAAAGTCAATAAAAACTCTCCATGTTAAGAGAACAAATTTTATAAATTGGAAATAGCTGTCAAAACAAGATCATTACAAATATGACTAAGACCCTTCCAGGTGATAAGAACTTACATAAAGAATTACCAATTGTTTAATAAGTCTTACAATCAGAATTTTCTTAATTTCTTTGCATAGTACAAATGGATGTTTATTATTTTTAAACACAAAAGAGTCAGATACAGATACATTGGTTTACATTTCAGATCCACTAGCTTCCTTTCACAGACTACTGCACATTACAATGGAAGCAGATTTGACAGCTGTGAAACATAGAGTGCCTATGCAATTAAAAAGAACAATGCAGAAGAGAATGTAACAAAAACAAGTGTAGATTTAAAACTGCACAGGAAAAGTATCTGTGAATGTACTGTAACTCTATAGTATATAACATTTAAGGTATCTAAATAAAATGATGGGTATAAAAATGTCAGGTCTTTCAAAGCTGACAGAATAAAGAAAATTTAAAAATTTAAAAGATCGTAAGAATTTCTAATCAACTATCAACGGCTTCACAGAAAAGGTAAAGTATCAATGTTATGAATGTCAATGAAGACACTGTAGTTTTAAACAATGGTTAAGAAACACCAGCTTCAATGCATTAATTTTTACATTAATCGAATCAACATAAACTGAAGGTATGTGTTATGCATAAATGTAAGCAAAATGATAGAAGTTTTACTTTTAAAATTTGGTAGTATTTTAATTTTCATATCATTTTTTTCCATTTTGTCTCCATTTTTTAAAAGAAATTTGATGAAACACAGTGTAATTACTTCCTAATCAGATTCTTCACTGCTGTCAAAAAAGTTAAGATGTGTTTTATTCTGTGCTTCTCTTCCAAGTACAGTGTTTGTTGGACTATCATAGTACCCCTCATGACTTAGAGTTGGAGTTAAAGGACTAAACCATGACTGAAACACATGGTCAGATTCCATACCATTCTGCAAAAAGCCCTCTTGAAAAGAGCTTGGAGGTTTCCATGAAAGATTTCTCTTCACTAGTTTAGGAATCTCCTTCTTTCCTTTCTGCTGCTGTGAGTAATTCATTTTCTTCACTTGTTCCAGCGAGATCTCATCTTTCACATGCTGTCCTTCTAGTGGGTATCTTCGCTTTTCAGAAGATGCCTTGCCAAAGATACTCTTTTCACTACCATTTGATTGCTTTGGTCTAGCTGATGTAATCTTTAGTTCAGTCAAAGTAGCTTTTTTCAAATTGACATTAATCCTGTTTGACTTATTTGATGCTTTGATGGGCTTGTCCTTTTCCTTATTGAGTGGAATGCAGTTTCTTCTTTTAGTGGGGCATCTTCTGATCCCAATCTTTTTGCACATCACAGCACTGCCAAAAGTGGTTCTATTCTTCATGGTTGTGTCTGGCCACCTGGTATGACCATCATTATGTTTTAAACTTGGACTGAAGGAAACAATGCCCCATTCGTTTTCTTTATTGTTATGCATTTTATGAAAAGGGGTAGATTTGCTCTTCAAGTCATTCTGGCCTTCAGCCAATTTGACACCACCAGGGATAAATGCTTGGGAAAATAGCCCATTTGTCACACTGACAGGATGTACAGATGTTATGTGATTTGAGTTAATTGCAGTGGAATATGTAGAAGTGTCTTCATTTCTGCCTTCACAATCTGAAGATGCAGTGATTTTTTTGGGAACAGAATCACATGGCCTTGGTCTAGGGCTCTCTGATAAAATGTTCTGGTAAACATTAAGATGACCATCTGGTAATATGTCTGTACACACAGCTTTGGTGTCATGAAGCTGATAGTTGTCTATTAGTGTAGGCTGATGTTGGGATGATGTTCTACAATCTTCTGTACTTTTATAATAAGCTTCTCTCTTGCTAACAATGCAGAGGCTACTTGTACTTGGAGTTGTTTGTGTCATATTATTCTGTACTTGGATGATAGGATTTGTAGTAGAAGTAAGTTTATGAAGCTCAGATAGGATTTCAGTAAACTTAAAGTGGTCTTTAAACCAGCTGAACTGCTCACACATTTTCTGATGTTGTTGACATTGTGAGTGTTTCATTCCATCCAAACACTCCTGCACTAACTGTAGTTGAGTTTTAACATTACTCATTTCCATCTCCTTCTACAAAGAGAAAAGAAAGCACATTGTAAGTTCACAATTCAAAAAGTTCAGGTCCCCAAAATTAAATTTTCAAACACTGAAATTCAAAGGTACAAGCCTAAATTTGAGTTTCTTCCAGCTAAAATTCGGTATGCACAGCATCAGCATGAATAATAACTTGTGTGCTTGAATGAAACCAGACATTATGTTTAATGCCATTCCGTTAAAGGTTCCATGTTTAAGACTAAATATTCTTATCTATGTTATTAGCGTCATGGTCATACAGTATGGAAACAGGCCTCCAAGTCTATGGTAGGCATCAAGCACCTTTTTGTAGAATTCCTATAAAATTCATTTTTATATATTGGAATGGACATATATCAAAATTCAGTTATGTTTTACAACTCTTCAAATTGGAATGTGTTTGCTAGTTTCAAAACTCAGCCCAAAAATGCCAGCACTTTGCCTTGCACATATAGTAAAGAAGCATGTCATAGAAACAGTCTCTTTGACCCATTATACTGACTAGTGTTCCTTGTGTTCCTGATCTAATCACCACGTATCCAACATGGGGTTTTGCACATCCGCCATGGTTAGTCTTAGGAGAGTTGTTACTGCCTGTGCTCCCAAAATTTTCATTTTTATTCCTTTCCTTATCAGATCAGTCTCTGATGTTTTAGTTTTGTTGGCTCAAGGTCATCTGACCAACCTGTGCTAGTTTTCATTGAACGTAGCCCAGGGCTACAAGCAATATTGTTTTTAAAGCCTTCGCCTACAACTTTGTGCCTTAACTTACTTCCTTTGATCTATTATTTTCTGACTGGTTCAAACCAGGTCACCCAGACAATGGGCAACAAGATCACAGATTCACAAACACAAGAAAATCTGCAGTGGGATAGATTAAGGGGATGCAGTGGATGTTGTATATTTGGACTTTCAGAAGGCTTTTGACAAGGTGCCACACATGACGCTGCTTACCAAGTTAAGAGCCCATGATATTACAGGAAAGTTACTAACACGGTTAGAGCATTGACTGATTGGTAGGAGGCAGCGAGTGGGAATAAAAGAATCCTTTTCTGGTTGGCTGCAAGTGAATATTGGTGTTCCGCAGCGGTCGTTGTTGGGGCCACTTCTTTTTATGTTGTATATAAATGATTTAGATGATTGAATACATGGCTTTATTGCAAAGTTTGCAGATGATAAGAAGATTGGTGGAGGGGCAGATAGTATTGAGGAAACAGGTAGGATGCAGAAGGACGAAGACAGATTAGGAGAATGGGCAAGGAAGTGGCAAATCAAATACAATGTTGGAAAATGCATGGTCATATGCTTTGGTAGTAGAAATAAATGTGCGGACTATTTTCTAAACAGAGAGAAAATCCAGGAATCTGAGATGCAAAGGGACTTGGAAGTCCTTGAAGATTATCTTACAGGCTGAGTCGGTGGTGAGGAAGGCAAATGCCATGTTAGCATTCATTTCAAGAGGTCTAGAATACAAGAGCAAGGATGTGATGCTGAGACTTTATAAGGCACTGGTGAGGCCTCACCTTGAGTATTTTGAACAGTTTTGGGCCCCTCATCTTATAACAGATGAGCTGGCATTGGAGAGGGTCCAGAGGAGGTTCACCAGGATGATTCCAGGAATGAAAGGGTTATCATATGATGAACGTGTGATGGCTCTGGGTCTGTACTCACTGAAATTTAGAAGACTGAGAGGGGATTTCATTGAAACCTTTCAAATGGTGAAAGGCCTAAATAGAGCAGATGTGGAAAGGATGTTTCCCATGGCTGGAGAGTCTAGGACAAGAGGGCACATCCTCAGGATAGAGGAGTGCCCTTCAAATAGAGATGTGGAGAAATTTCTTTAGCCAAAAGGTGGTGGATTTGTTGCCACATGCAGCTGTGGAGGCCAGGTCATTGGGTGTATTTAAGGCAGAGATTGATAGGTTCTTGATTGGACATGGCATCAAAGGTTACAGGGAGAAGGGTGGGAATTGGGGTTGAGGAGGAGAAAAAAAAGGATCAGCCATGATTGAATGGCGGAGCAGACTCGTTGGGCCAGATAGCCTAATTCTGCTTCTATATCTTATGCTCAGCGGGCCGGACAGCAGCTATAGAAAAAGCAAACAGTCAACGTTTCAGGTTGAGACCTTCATCAGGACTGGAACAAAAGAGACGTTAGATTAAGAAGGTGGCGAGAGGGGAGGAAGAAGTACAAGGTGGTAGGTGATGGTTGAAACTGGTGCAGGGGGTGAAGTAAAGAGCTGGAAAGTTGATTAGTGAAAGAGATAAAGGGCTGGAGAAGAGGGAATTTGATAAGTCAGGACAGAAGACCATGGAAGAAAAGGAAGGAGGAGGAGCATTAGAGTGAGGTGATGGGCAGGTAAGGAGATAAGGTAAGAGAAGGAAACAGGACTGGGGAATGGTGGGGGGGGGGGGCAAGAACTGGAAGTTTGAGAAATCAATATTCATGCCAACAGGCTGGAGATTATGCAGACAGAATATAAGGTATTGCTGCTCCAACCTGAGAGTGGCCTCATTGCGGCAGTACAGGAGGCCATGGACTGACACGTTGGAATGGGAATGAGAAATAGAATTGAAATGGGTTGCAACTGGGAGATCCTGCTTTTTCTAGATCACACACGGCTTCTTCAAGCCTCCCATTTTACATAATAAATCAGAGAATGGTCTCAGGTTTAGCAGATTATTAGCTGAAACTCCTTGTGTCCACATTCAATTGCACTGATTGAGTTAGTCCAGAGTAAGAATCAGTTCATCAAACAGTTCACGGAACGGCCACCACAAGGACAGTCTCACAACATGGTTACATCCATTCCTGTTCATTGATTGTCGTTCTTTCTGGTTAACAATACTATCCTTTATAATACAAAGAATTGGTCTAAAAATTTCAAGAGTTTCCCTTTGCTACTGGAAATGTCAGGTTGTGAATCAATATAATAAACAGAATAAGTAGCATTAACACTTTTTTAATATTCACTGGTGGTTTCATCGGAACTAGGCATTGCTTTTTTCAAATCTAATATCATTAATATTTTTGTAATGACTAGACATGTAATTATTTCTTTAACTAATTTCTCAGAAACTTTCAAAGCAATGTGAAAACGCCAATGTTGCGATAATCATGAGGGATTTCAATTTGCAGATAGATTGGGAAAATCAGTTGGTGCTGGATCCCAACAGAGGGAATATGGAGAATGCCTAGAGATGACTTTCTAACACAGCTAGTGGTTGAGTCCACTCGGGGAGCTGCAACTCTGAAGGTGAACCAGATTTGATTTGGGAGCGTAAGGTAAAGGAACACTTGGGAGGCAGTGATTATAATATGACAGAACCCTCCCAGCAGTTTGAGAAGGAGAAGCTGAAGTCAGATGTATCAGTATTACAGTGGAGTAAAGGGAATTACAAAGGCATGAGGGAGGAAATTTGCATCCCAAAGATGAAGAAGTATTCTAAAGGGAAGATGAGGCAACTGTACTGACAAGGGAAGTAAAAGGCAATATAAAAGAAAAAGAGAGTGTGCATATAACATAGCAACACTTAGTGGGAAGGTAGAGGATTGGAAAGCTTTTTAAAAACTAACAGAAGGCAACTAAAAAAACATAAAGACAGAAAAGATGAAAAATAAAGGTAAGCTAGCCAATAATATACAAGAGGATACCATAAGTTTTTACAAATATATAAAGAGAAAAAGAGATGCGGGAGTGGATTTTGGACTACTGGAAAATGATGCTGGAGAGGTAATAATGGGGGACAAAGAAATGTCAGTCTTCACCGTGAAAAACACAAGCAGAATGCCAGAAATGTGAGAGTGTCAGGAGCAGAAGTGTGTGTTGTTGCTATTACTAAGAAGGTGCCTGGGGAACTGAAAAGTCTGAAACTAGATAAGTCAGCTGGATCAGATGGACTATACCCCAGGTTCTGAAAGATCAGAGGTGCAAAAGGACTCGTGCAGGATTCCCTAAAGGTTAACTTGCAGGTTAAGTCATTTGTAAGGAAGGCAAATGCAATGTTAGCATTTTGAGGGAACGAGAATTCAAAAGCAAGGATGTAATGCTGAGTGTTTTTTAAGACAACTGGTCAGACTAAACTTAGAATAGGGTTAACATTTATGTGCCCCTTTTCTAAGAAAAGATATGCAGGTATCGGAGGTTCACGAGAATGATCCCAGGAAGGACAGTAGTAATGTTTGAGGAGCATTTGATGGCTCTGGGATTGTACTCACTGGAGTTTAGAAGAATGATGGGAAATCTCACTGAAACCTATTGAATATTGAAAGGCCTAGGTAGAGCAGATGTGGAGAGTATGTTACATGTAGTGGGGGGTCTGGGACCAAAGGGCACTGCCTCACAATTGAAGGACGTCCATTTAGAACAAAAATGAGGACGAATTTCTTTGGCCAGATGGCGATAAATCTGTGAAATTCAATGCTGGAGCAAACTGTGCAGGCCAGTTCATTTGGCTTATTTAAAGCAAAGGTTGATAGGTTCTTAATTAATAAGGGCATCAAAGGTTATGGCAAGAAGGAAGAAGAATGGGATTGAGAGGGATAATAAATCAGCCATGATGGAATAACAGAGCAGACTCAATGAGCTGAACGCCCTAATTCTACTCCTATGATTTATAGTCTGATATGTTGGTAGTAGAAATAAATCTTGATTTTTCCAGTTCCAGTTTATGACAATGTTAAAGACCAGGTTCAAAACAAAAATAAAACAAGAACTACTTTATAAAAATAATGAAAAGTTATCAGTAGCATTAGCAATGTGTACATAAAATAATTTATAGACTAGTTTCAAATTAGAGAATGTTTCTTTGTATTACAAACCAAAAATTAAACTTACAGCCACAAGTCTTTTATCCATTTCTAGAATTTTCTCTCTACTGCTTTTTGCTTCCAAAGCACTCACTATTGTTTCATAGTGTGTGTTTATGTTTTCTTGTACTAAACAATGAGAAAAATAATAAGTTAAAAGTAATAATGCACAATTCTACATTCATTCAAAGAAAAGATAGTGCTTTAAAACGTCTAGAAGTTTTAATGAGCATGGGGTGTCGGAAATGAGTATCATTTCTGGGTCACTAACGGGAAATCACTGCTGTGTATCTCGCAGTATTAGTAAGATTTCAAGAAAATATAAGAATATAAAAATATAATTATCTATCTGAATATTATTAAGTATCATCTTTCAATGTATCAGTGGCCACTTTATTAGGTTCAGGAGTGGAACCTGGTGTGGTCTTCTGCTGCTGTAGCCCATCCACTTCAACATCCCATATGTTGTGTGTTCAGAGATGCTCTTCTCCACACCCTTTTGCAATCTGTGGTTATTTGAGTTACTATCAGCTTGAACCAGTTTGGCCATTCTCCTCTGACCTTTCTCATTAACAAGGTGTTTTCGCTTTGCTTAAACTACTGCTCACTGAACTTTTTTCGCTTTTTGCACCATTCTCTAGGGACTGTTGTGCATGAAAAGCCCAGAAGACCAGCAGTTTCTCAGACACTCAAACCACCCTATCTGGCACAACAATTATTCCATGGTTTTATGTCACTTAGATCACATTTCTTTCCCATTCTAATGTTTGGTCTGAACAACACCTGAACCTCTTGACCATGCTTCAGGCATTGAATTGCTGCCACATGAATGTCTGATTAGATATTTGTGCATGGGTGTACCTAATAAAGTGGCCACCGAGTGTGTGTTCTGAGTGTATAATTCCTGGTTTAGCAACTATATCTGGCATTCTTTAATTTAAGTGATTCAGCTTACCAGAAGTGATTTCCCATTTCTTTGGGCATGATGTTCCTGATCTTAGGAATCATGTTTATCACATTAGTGCCCCATCTAGTGGCTATATGATTATATTACACAGCTAAAATATAACCCCAAAAATCAGAATCACGTTTAATATCACTGGCATATCTTGTGAAATTTGTTGTTTTGTGGCAGCAGTACATTGCAATATATATAATAATTAAAACTATAAATTACAATAAGAAATAATATAAACACAAATTAAATAAGTGGTGCAAACAGAGAGTAAAAAATGAGGTAGTTGTCCATTCAGAAATCTGATGGTGGATGGGAAGAAGCTGTTCCTGAAATGTCAGGTGTGTGTCTTGAATCAATCAATTAAATAATTTGTAATCATGCATTTACAAAATTATCTTTAAACTATATATCCAATACTAAACTGATTGTCAGAGTTTCAGCTGTTTTCAGTATGCCCACAATCTTCGTTAACATCTTTAACAACTGAACTTGGATTTTCATATAATAGCTATTTTAAGTCCCTTGTCAACATAACAATTGGATATCAACAGCCCATATAAATGTACATAAAAAAGCTAGAACTTTAATTTAAATTTCTGTACATTGTGAGGCAGTTACAACTTACCCTATCTCTATTATAAAGATATGTAGAATTCAGTTGTTTGAGTCTAAGTCTTTAGTTATGTGTTTGACTCTATGTCAGTAATTAAGGCCATAACTTTTAACTTCAGCTGTAAAATGGATAGCGGTGCATCAACTACCAAATATACACCCTGCTTGTTGACTTTCCTTCAATTGACATTAAGACATAAAAAAAATTCCTTAATGTAACATATTAGTTTTCATAGATAAATCAATATCATATAACTAGAACATAGGGTTCAAGCCAAAATATAAATTAATATGTTACAAATGCAGCAGCATGAAATAAAACTTTTTGTTTTTCTAGTTTTACAAATGTGGTTTGTTGCAATACAGATTACAATACAGTTCATATTTCTTCCATATGCTGTTACTATGGTTACAGTCTATCTGAAGTATTCACTGGATATAAAATATAGTTCATCAAAAACCAGGCTTTGAAATAGAGGATCATTTCTGCAATCCATACTGAGATCTATGACTTAAGTTTCTGATTACTGATTCTAGGCATCTTTTAAAATAAACCATGGAATCTTGAAAATATTTGACACAGAAAGAAGGCCATTTGCACCACTACATTCATTCTATACAAAAAGGAGTTAATGCCAAATCCTTGTCCCTTGGAATGAAGCATTGTACATACACTTCCTTTTAAATGTGATGAGTACATATATCTCCACTAGTACCATACAGTAATTATGACCTAATATTTTAATTAGTCATACTATGCTCTTGAATTCCATGTCTCATCTTATGAAGACAAACGTGTAAAGTTTTTCAACCAGCTGTTCTCCCTGTCAAGCAATCTTTAACAAACATGACAAAATAGGAACAGTAGGTTACTTGATCCTTCGAGCCTGCCCTGCTGCTCAATATGATCATAACTGATCTATGCCAGCATCGACTCTTCTTCTGTGCCAGTTCCTCATAATTCTTAATTGTTCAGTCTTTCAAATAGTTCTCTCTCCATCTTAAATATATTTAATGATCCGACCTGAGATAGGTAATTCCAGAGATTTTCTGCCCTGATATAGAAGACTCTATGCACCTCAGTTATTTAGTAGCTGCAATGCCTTTTTCATCATTCTCTCACTAGTGAAAACATGTCAACATCAACCATGTCAAGCCACCTGAGCACCTTGTTTGTATAAAATCACCCCTTCTGATTCTGAACAACCCAAAATGGTCTAGCTGTTCTTGATTGTATAATCCTCGCATTCCAGAAATTAACCTGGCAAATCTCCTTTGAATAGCTTCCAATGATACTTCTAGGTATGCATCATTCAATGTGTGTCTTAACCAACACCTTGTACAATGGTAACAGATGATGAAGGGTTTTGGCCTGAAACGTCATCACTACCTCCTCCCATAGATGCTGTCTGGCCTGCTGAGTTTGCCAGCATTTTGTGTTTTTACAATGGTAACAGAACTTTCTTATTCTTAAATTCCAAGCATTTTAAAATTAAGGTCAATGTGCCATTTGCTTTCTTAATTACTTGTTGGACCTGCATGCTAACTTTTTCTGATACATGAGATTGAATACCTAGATACCCCTGATCTTCACTAATTTATAGCCTCTCTCCTTTTGACTTTTCTTACCAAAGTACATAACCATGCTTCCTCACATTAAAGCTCCGTTAGTCAGGTTTTCACCCAAACACCGACTCACCTCCCCCCTCCCTCTACACTGGTAAATCAGACCACCAAGTTGTGCTTCTTCTCTCTGCATGCAAGAAGAAGCTGAGACATGAGAATCCTGAACATGAAGTCTTACATTGCTGGTCTGAGGAAATAGATAAGCTTCTATGACTGTTTTGAATTGGTGGAGTGGTCCACATTGAAAGACTGAGCAGCCAGCCTAGATGAGTCTGTCACCATTGTCATGGCCTTGATCAGCAAGTGTGTTGATGACTGTGTACCAACGAAGATAATCCAGGTGTTCCCAAACTGGAGATCACAGATGAACTGGGAGATCAATTCCTCACTGAAGTCTAGGATTGCAGCGTTCAAATCAGATGACCTTGGCCTTTACAAGAAATCAAGACATGACCTCTGAAAAGCTATCAGGGATGCCAAAAGGCAATACTAATCTAAAATTAAGTTCCAGAGCTATAATGGACTATAAAACAAAGTCCAAGTCAAGAACAGAAAGGAATTAGAATGTCACCACCCATCTTGACTGCCTCCAGTGCACCTGACCACACAGTCGCTGTTGTAGACATAAAACTTGTCTTTCAGAAAGTGAACTTGTGGAAGCTGCAAGGCTGGTTGACATCGCTGGCTCGCCCTAATACTTTGCAGATCAGCTAGCAGTGGTATTTGCAGGCATTTTGAACCTTTACCTGCTTCTAAGGTCCCCATCTGCTTTAAGAAGACCACTAGAATCCCAGTTCCTCAGATAAGCAAGGTAATGTGTCTTAATGACTCTCCGGTGGTCATGATACTCACCCACTATCATCAAGTGCTTTGAGAAGCTGGTCATGGCAAGTATGAACTCCCAGTCAGTATTTACCCACTGCAATTCATCTACCTCCAAAACAGGTCTATGGCAAATGCCATCTTTCTGGCCCTATACTCAACTCTGGATCATCTGCACAGTGATGACATCTATGTTAGCCTATTGCTTATGGACTACAACTCTGCCTTCAGTACTATAGTTCCATGCAAACTCACTTTCAAACTCTTGGAACAGACTACAATCAATAAAGATAGGCAGAAACACCTTTGCCACAATTATCCTCAGCATTGGTGCCACAATATGTTGTGCCCTCAGCCCCCTATTCTATTCCCTGTACACTCATGATGGTGAAGTCAGATTCTGCTCTAACTCCACTTAACAAGTTTGTAGATGATACAACTATAGTGGACCGTATCTTAAATAATAATGAGCCAGAGAATACAGGACAGAGATAGAGAGCCTAGTAACATGGTGCAATGGCAATAACATTTCTTTCAATGACAACAAAATAAAGGAGTTGGTCATTGTCTTCAGGAAGAAGTAGCAGTGCATGGACTCCTGTTTACATCAATGGCGCTAAAGTCAGGAGGGCTGAGAGCTTCAAATTCCTAGAAGTGAACAGACTGTTCTCAGTACAATAATAAACTAATTTACCAATTTGCACTTAATCTATGTCCTGTAACAGAATCTCATTGCCTTCATCATAGTACACCCTTCCACCTATTTTCACATCTTTGGCAAACTTGAAACTTTACATTTTTTTCACTTCTCCAAATCATTAGCATAAACAGATAAGCAGTAACTGAAGGCCAAGAATAGATCCACAGGGTGGTCCAGCCTTAAAATGATCCACTAATTCTAATGTACATGTTGTCAGTCCATACTAACACACTTCTACCAGTTATTATGTTCTGCACATTCTCTTAAATGGCAGTTTGTCAAATACCCTTTTAAAATCTAAATACACTGCATCAACGGGTTGCCCTCTATCATCTTCAAATTCATTATCTGATTATCTTATTTGTGGTGGTTTCCTGCAGTCTACAACCTGCCTCCTCACTACAGACATCCCACTTCTCCCAGAAGTTCTGGGAGTCTCCCACATATAGATAGCAGCTCCCTGATGCCCGCAAATTACATACAATATCTCAGAAATCGATTTTTTTGAGAGCGAGCGAGCAAGGGTTTCCTGCTCAGGTTTATTGAAGGGATTAAAGGCAGATAAATCCCCAGAGCCAGATGGTCTGCATCCCAGAGTGTTTAAGGAAGTAGCGCAAGAAATAGTGGATGCACTAGTAATAATTTTTCAAAACTCCTTAGATTCTGGATTAGTTCCTGAGGATTGGAGGGTGGCTAATGTAACCCCACTTTTTAAAAAAGGAGGGAGAGAGAAACCGGGGGAATTATAGACCGGTTAGTCTGACATCGGTGGTGGGGAAAATGCTAGAGTCGGTTATCAAAGATGTGATAACAGCACATTTGGAAAGAGGTGAAATCATCAGACAAAGTCAGCATGGATTTGTGAAAGGAAAATCATGTCTGACGAATCTTATAGAACTTTTTGAAGATGTAACTAGGAGAGTGGATAGGGGAGAGCCAGTGGATGTGGTATTTTTAGATTTTCAAAAGGCTTTTGACAAGGTACCACACAGGAGATTAGTGTGCAAACTTAAAGCACACAGTGTTGGGGGTATGGTATTGATGTGGATAGAGAATTGGTTGGCAGACAGGAAGCAAAGAGTGGGAGTAAACGGGACCTTTTCAGAATGGCAGGCAGTGACTAGTGGGGTACCGCAAGGCTCAGTGCTGGAACCCCAGTTGTTTACAATATATATTAATGATTTAGACAAGGGAATTAAATGCAGCATCTCCAAGTTTGCGGATGACATGAAGCTGGGCGGCGATGTTAGCTGTGAGGAGGATGCTAAGAGGATGCAGGGTGACTTAGATAGGTTAGGTGAGTGGGCAAATTCATGGCGGATGCAATTTAATGTAGATAAATGTGAGATTATCCACTTTGGTTACAAGAACAGGGAAACAGATTATTATCTGAACGGTGGCCGATTAGGAAAAGGGGAGATGCAACGAGACCTGGGTGTCATTGTACACCAGTCATTGAAGGTGGGCATGCAGGTACAGCAGGCGGTGAACAAGGCAAATGGTATGTTGGCATTCATAGCAAAAGGATTTGAGTACAGGAGCAGGGAGGTTCTACTGCAGTTGTACAAGGCCTTGGTGAGACCACACCTAGAATATTGTGTGCCGTTTTGGTCCCCTAATCTGAGGAAAGACATTCTTGCCATAGAGGGAGTACAGAGAAGGTTCACCAGATTGATTCCTGGGATGGCAGGACTTTCATATGAAGAAAGACTGGATCAACTAGGCTTATACTCACTGGAATTTAGAAGATTGAGGGGGGATCTTATTGAAACGTATAAAATTCTAAAGGGACTGGACAGGCTAGATGCAGGAAGATTGTTTCCAATGTTGGGGAAGTCCAGAACGAGGGGTCACAGTTTAAGGATAAACGGGAAGCCTTTTAGGACTGAGATGAGGAAAAACTTCTTCACACAGAGTGGTGAATCTGTGGAATTCTCTGCCACAGGAAACAGTTGAGGCCGGTTCATTGGCTATATTTAAGAGGAAGTTAGATATGGCCCTTGTGGCTAAAGGGATCAGAGGGTATGGAGAGAAAGCAGGTACAGGGTTCTGAGTTGGATGATCAGCCATGATCATACTGAATGGTAGTGCAGGCTCGAAGGCTTGTGAATCTGATGTCTTGCAAAATTAACAAATTCATTGACACAGACTGCCATGAGGTTGAGACTTCCAGCAAAATGTTCAAATCTGCCAAGCAAGCCACATCACAGTACAAGGACAGTTTGAAAAAGAAATAGAAAAGCTATTTGCATCAGCATTTAGCTATTAGCATTGAGACTGCCAACAAAATACTCAACAAGGAATATATATATATATCTATATCAAAGAGTAGTACAGCACAGTACAGGCTCTTCGGCCCACAGTGGTGCCGACCCTTAAACCCTGCCTCTTATATATCCCCCCACCTTAAATTCTTCCATAGATGTGTCTAGTAGTCTCTTGAATTTCAGTAGTGTATCTGCCTCCACCACTGACTCAGGCAGTGCATTCCATGCACCAACCACTCTCTGAGTAAAAAACCTTCCTCTAATATCCCTCTTGAACTTCCCACCCCTTACCTTAAAGCCATGTCCTCTTGTATTGAGCAGTGGTACCCTGGGAAGAGGCACTGGCTGTCCACTCTATCTATTCCTCTTAATATTGTGTTTACCTCTATCATGTCTCCTCTCATCCTCCTTCTCTCCAAAGAGTAAAGCCCTAGCTCCCTTAACCTCTGGTCATAATGCATACTCTCTAAACCAGGCAGCATCCTGGTAAATCTCCTCTGTACTCTTTCCAATGCTTCCACATCCTTCCTATAGTGAGGCGACCAGAACTGGACACAGTACTCCAAGTGTGGCCTAATCAGAGTTTTATAGTCCTGACAAAGGGTTGCGACCAGAAATGTTGACTGCTTCTTTCAACAGATGCTGCCCGACCTGCTGAGTTCATCCAGCTTTTTTGTACGTCCGGAGTTTTATAGAGCTGCATCATACATATACACACACACATACATATATATAAAACAAGGAATATATACGTGTGTGTGTGTGTGTAAATAGTTTCAATATGTGATCAAATAAATTGTTGTGTTCTTTCATAGTCAAATGTTCTGTATACATACACCCTTGGAGGTCGACGGTGGGGAGGGATATGGGGTTGCAGAGGGTGGGGGTGCTACCTCCCTGAAATGAGTTTTTGCAGGGTGGGATGTCTGTCTCTACCAACCAGTTTTGCTAACATTTACAAACCTCCTAAATGGTCAAAGGTTCATTTACTATCAAAGTATACTAATCTGAAATTCTTCTTCTCCAAATAGCCAAAAACCAAGAAAAAGAAAAGAACAGCAGCATGATCATCAACACCCCCTCCAAATCCCTCCTCCCTGCACAGAAAATGAACAAAAAAACGAAACAGGCACATTGACCCCCAAATCCCCATCCCCATGCACAAAAAACGAGAAAGATCTGGCCAAAAAAAAATAAAAAAAAATTATAGGGCTGAAAAAAAAAATCTAGAATCCAAGTCCATATCTGAAATGCAGAAAACCTGGGTAACGTTCTCCGGGCCCAGCAGCAGGCCTATCCTTCTCGTAGCAGAGCTATCAAAAGGCAATCTCCTCTCTCCAATAGCAGAGTGATCTCACCAGCGATCAAAAGGCAGGCAGCCAGTGCTCACCTTCAGCATTCACCTCAATGTTTCAATCTCCCTCGTTGCTTTAATCCGTGAAATGGAGTCAAACATTGTTTCATGCCCCATGCTGCATCCTTCTCGCCATGAGGTTCCCGCATGCTGCCTCTGCCTCCCAGAATCCTCTAGGAGACAGCAGAGCAGTGAAATGCCCAAACTATCTCAAATCTGCAAATCACTGGCTCTAATAGTTCAAGCATCATATTCAAGAGGAAAAACAAACGAAAGACAGATAAAAGTAGTATGGTTTCACAATCTATCCAGAAGATGTTGACTAAAGGAGTGTTTTATAAGGGCGTCATCTTGACCAGTACGATGCAGCCACTGGTAAATCTGAATCACTGTATGTGCCACAAAAGACAAATTAACCTAAAACTCTTGTGTGTGTGCCTCTCTATATATAACCAGCCAATTTTACCTTTCACTTTCTGCCAATGAATTCAGAATTTATCCTTTTATCCCTGCAGCTTTTACTTTTCTTGTTAGTCTACACATGGAAATTTGTCAAATAATCTGCTAAAATCCTTAAAGAATATATTAAATATGTTGCCATCATCTACTTTAATTGTGACTGGCTTTAATCCAGGCTTTATAGGTATTTGCTTTTAATGGAATTAAAAACAGACAGGCTCAGCAATGAGCAGACATTACATTGCATCGAACACCCAAGCTGGCTACTATATGCAAATTACCTCAGAGTACAGTCTAATGAAGGATGTCCCAATTTATTTAACTCTGTGCATCTGAAATACTTATGTGACACAGTTGTGTAGTGGTTAGCTCAACACTATTACAGCTTGGGGTGTTCCGGAGCTCGGAGTTCAATTCTGGCACCATTCTGTAAAGAATCTCTGTAGGTTCTCCCTGGGAAATGCATTGGTTTTTCCTGGGTTCTCCGGTTTCCTCCCACAGTCCAAAGATGCATTGGGTAGGTTAACAGGTCATTGTAAGTTGTTCCACGATTAGTTTAGGGTTAATCAGGGGTTGCTGGGGCAGCATGGCTCGAAGGACTGGAAGGGCCTCTTCTATGCTGTGTTGCTAACATAAAATCTTAAAGAATAATAAGAATACTGGTTGATGTTCCACTTTTTATTTTCTATAATTTAAAAAGCCTTACAATAAAGTAAGCTTACTTGTTTTTGATAAATTTTCTAATCCTTCTAGAACTGTTTGGTTTTGTAGTTCTGTTTTCCTTTCAAGTTTATTAAAGGATGCCTTAATCTTTAAAATGAAAAAGTATGCAATTAGTAAACAATAACACATCTTTGTTTGCCAAAAAAGGTGCTATCAATATCAGTAAAAGAATACCTGACAATTACATTATTCTTTCATCTATCCAATTATGTAATGCAGAATTTTATGTGTTAATCTTAATGATTATCTTTTTGATTTTGAAGAAATGTAGTAAACAATTGTGTTATCATTATTGGTAGGATCAAGACTATTATCTCTATCACTTTCCAAATGTTGCACACTGAATGATATTTTAATTCAAAAATCATAACCCAAGTAATTTACCTACCCGATATGGGTAAATTCCTTATTTTTAAGACAATATACTGTACTTCACTTGTGGAAATAATGGCTAGCATTCACTGACTACCATGGTAGATTGCACTATTTAGGCAAAATACTATCTAGGCAACAAATTAGTGGAGGCATGAGTTCAGCACTAGGATGCAACAGTATAAATATCAGACTTTATGGTGTTCATGTGGCATTGTCACCTTAAACGAAGTGAGGATCTGCTAATCTACAGAAAAGTAAACTGGTAAAACAAATTATCTACAATTTCTGGATTTGGATGCAACATTGTAGGGAGTGCATACAACTGCATTTTCAAGAGTTTTATCCATTTTAAACATGGGCATGATACCCTGAAGAAAAAGTCTATAAAAAGAAACACATGTGAGGTGGGAACCTGATCAAGCAGGATTTTATTCTAAGACAAAAGCTTCATTTGGTTACAACAGACAGGGAGTGGATATATCCAATTGCACTAAAAATTTGCTAGACTGTGCTGTAGTGTGACTCCACACACTAACTGAAAGAAGGATATCTATTTATAGATGTGCAACATAAACAAGCTTTTGCACTCAAGGGTGATGAGGAGCTACAAAGCACAAAAGCACTGCATGAAACAATTAAGGTCCAATTGGGATTTTTCCTCAGGATATATTTCCTTACATACAATTATGTAAACTTGGTAAATCTATTTTGGGAAAGAAGAGCAGCTTAAAAATAAATATAATATTGCTGCCTGACTAGAAGATATTAATTAGAAAAAAAAGGACTGTTACTGTATATTCACTGTCTTTATATTCCCAACACAAAACATAATCCTTGCTAGTTGCCACAAGCAAGCAGCAAATATCAAGTAGCTAAGCCAGAGACTTTGATGGATTCCAGATACAAGACACAAGAACTTTGGACATAAAAGAAGAATTGCAGATTGATGAGCCAGGAATATCCTTTTCCGATTCATTAGCATAAGAGCAGGTGGAAGTTTTGATCTCCTCCTTGAGGGAAGCATCAGAAATCCAGTTAACTGAGTGAAGAAAATGATCTTAATTGATCTCTGTACCTGATTGCCTGACTTTGTTTTTTGCTCTGACTCTTGGAAAGATTGGGACTAGGGGTGAAAGGAGAAAAAAACACTTCAAGCTAAGTGAAAAAAATTTCCTTTGCTATGCCAGTGGAGTGCCAGCCATGAACAGCAAAACTAACCAATAATGTTCAAGGTTCTCGATGTGCTTCCCTTGGATGTTATGGTATACTTAAGGGCTTATATTTGTAGTAGGGATGAACTTAGTGTAACCATGTTAATAAGAGTGATAGCATTCACTATCTCTCACATTACTTTGCTTTTACTCTGGCAGAATACCCACTGAATCCTGAAAAAAAATGCTTGAAAACATGCAGTTAAAATTTGAACAGATGTTGTTAGGACTTTAGGGGCTGACTTTATTCCCTAGAGTATGGGAGATTGAGGGATACCTTATAGAGCTATACAAAATTACGAAGGGTATAAATAAGGTGAATGCATATAGGCTTTCTCCCCCTCAGGTTGGGTGAAACTAGAACTTCAGATCATAGGTTTAAGGTGAAAGATAAAATATTTTAGGAAAAACTGAGGGGGAACGTCTTCACTCAGAGGGTGGTGCAAATGTAGATAAAGCTGCTTGCGGAAACGGTACAGTAGATGTGGGTTCAATTGTAATATTTAAGAGAAGTTTGGATAGGTACATGCTCGAGAGAAGTACTCTATGGAGGACTATGGTCCAGGTGCAGATAGATGGGACTAGATAGAAACTAGGCTGGCATGGACTAGATGGATTGAGTGGCCTCTTTCTGTGCTGTAGTGCCCTATGACTCTGAAAATAAACTTTACTGAAACAAGAAGACTTCTGAAGGTAACCCAGAAATTGGAAGAGCATTTTTTTATTTCTCAGAATTTCATTCAATTTTCAGTACAAAGACAGGCTTTTCTTCCCAATAATTCCATGCAGAGGTGCATAAAGAACATAAGTCTCTTCCATCCTTGTCTCTGCTCATCTCACCAGAATGATTTTTAAGGCTTCTGGTCATTGCTTCCCAATGGCACACATAAAAACACAACTGAGGTCCTTTCAATATTACTGATGAACTTATGTTTCCTGTCTGATTTGCTGGTACAGTGCACAATCAGAAGATAGGTTTGGGCCATGAAAATAGCTTGGTGCAAAGAGATTACATGCTGCTGTTATTGTAAGTATCGCCAAAATGAACTGTATTATGAATTGAGGCAATCATCAGGCATCCAAATGGGGAAGACAGGTTTCAAAGGCCAAGTAGTAAAAATGGTTTTACCCCCAAAGTATGCAGAATGGGTTGCAAGCGACACACACAAAATGCTGTAGGAACTCAGCAGCCCAGGCTATAGAAAAGGGTACAGACAACGTTTTGGGTCTAGACCATTCAACAAGTCTCAGCCCGAAACATCGACTGTACTCTTTTCCATAGATGCTGCCTGACCTACTAAGTTCCTCCAGCATTTTGTGTGTGCTGCTTGGATTTCCAGAGTCTGCAGATTTCTCTTGTTTGAGAATGTGTTCCAGATATTATTCTGTACCACCCCTGCTGCTGAGGTGACCACTGAAAATATAAAAGTACCGGTAATAAAATGAGAGTAATATTTAACCTTGCTGCATACATACCCCTTCAACATTGTCCTGGAGCTTAGAAATCCAGTTATTGAAGGACTCACTAAAACGACAAAACAAAACATTAAATGGAATCGAGGATGTTATTGGAAAGTATTAGAGTGGCATGTTAGTCATTTTCTCTGTAATAACTACCTTTCTTGCTTTTCTTTTGCTTTCCGCTTGCTGATTTCAAACTGTTCCAATAATCCTTTGGGTTTCCCAAAGCAAAGATGAGTAACTGAGCTAGTTTCCTTATTTTCCGTAGCAAAAATATGTGGTTTAGCTTGGTATCTTTCATAAAATTTCAATTCACTCTGTAAATTAAAAGAAGTAAATGTTGGTACTTCTCAAGAAGCTTGATTTTTAAAACAAATTAAAACTTATACAATTTATACAAGCCTCATTTGGTATATACTAAACTCTCCTTAAATGAGTATTCAACAGAGGCAGGCATCTTTCTTTATTTTTGATGCCCTCAGCTATTGGTCTAAGCTACTGGAGATCTTTTGAGAATATAATGAGTAGAACAGATGGGGGAGGGGGAACAAGTGGATGTGCTGTACTTGGATTACCTGAGCACTTTCAAAAATGTTTCATGCAGAACATTAGTCAACAAGATTAATGTATATGCAGTTAGGAGTAATCAACAGATACAGGTTGAGAATTGTTATTCAGCAGAAAACTGAGTGCAAATAGAGGCATATTTTGGCAGTCTGTAGCTAAACACTATAAGACCATCAGACACAGGAGAAGAATAAGGCCAGTCAGCCATCGAGTCCTGTGCCATTTGATAAGAAATACTGCAGGGCTAAGTATTTGAACTACGTCAAAGATTTTGCTGACGACATATTTCTAAAACAAACTGCTAGAGGAACTCAGTGGGTCATGCAGCATCTGTGCAGACAAAAGGTAAGTCGATGTTTCACATTGAAACCCTTCACTGAATTCTAATGCAATATCTGGGAAACTGATGTAAACTTGTGGCAGCAAATGCCTTGGTTCGCAGCTGCTTTCAGATTTAGATGTAGTAAGAATGTTAGTGATTATTTTCATTTTGTTTTACGATGTGAGTTGCTTGTGCTATTGTCAATAAATCAGAAAAAAAATGATTTGCCTCTTGTGACTCTGTCAATATCTTTCTATAATTGAACAGTAGAAAGTGTAGAACTCAGGTTAATTCTTTATAATTTTCCACAAATTTACAGTAGATGCAATTGCATTTTAACTGACACATGACTGACTGACTTTTTAAAGTAACGTATAGGGAAATGTCAATAGACAGTATGTTAGTTATATAACATTTATATGATGCTACCTGATGAAGTCCCTCTCAAGATACTTCTGTTTAAAGTTGATTGAACACAATTCGTTGACCAAGCTAGGAAATCAGCTAGGAGGCAGGAGAGAGTAGAAATACCAGGCAGGTCCTCCTTCCAGCATTATGGAAAAGCACGCAGCAGTGTGTGGTTATCTTATTCACAAAGACAAAGGCCTGCACCATTTATCCAATAACATGCTCAAATTCAAGCAATCCAGTAAATATCAATTTAAACAAAAAATCCTTCAAATGTTCATTAGTTCAAATAGTGTATCTACTGGAAAAAAATACATTTTATCAAAATTAAAAATAGTTAGAAATCATTTTCTGTTGAGTTCCTCCCATTTAACACATCTGTAGCACCATCCAGTATGATGATGTCCTCAGTGGGAAGACAGAACTTTGTCTCTGATCACTTCTACTTATGTTATGATGAATAGACACATCTGCTACAGGTAGAGTGATATGGATGAGATAAAGTAGGTTTGTGCTTTGTGTTGGTCCACTTACTATGTATCCCATGCCCATGCAGCAAAATATTGTGCCTAGTGCAGTTGCAAACTGGATCCTCTTAAAAAAAAAGGAAAAACTGGGAAACATGCACATAACAATATTATTGTGGTCTCCCCATCAAAGGAGTCATTGAATTTTGACCTGCAAGACAGCAATATCATTTAAATATTTATGTCACTATGCTGCACAGCACTCAGAAATAATTCTGTCTGTAAAATGTGAGCAATCTGTTAATCATAAATGTTGACAATGAATTATTTCAAAAAACAATAACATTAAATTGTAAACCATTGTCACGAATCAAAAATGGATAACTTGTTTTTGACATGGGAACTGACTGGACTATCTAGATTACGTTATATCATGGAGATAGTTAGTCAAATATAATTGAAATTAAATAACAGACAAATATGATAAAAGATGGACTAGCAAGAATGAGAATTTAATTAACCTTAACTTGATTATCTGACTGGCATGTATTTATCTATCAAATGATGATTTTTAAAACATAAATATTGGAGTATAACTTGCAATGGGGACTATAGCAATAGAACATCCTTGCCAATTGTCTGACCAATGCAATGTTTTACACTATTTCAAAATCCCTTGGGTGCCTATTATTTGGTCTGTACAATTAATATTTTACACAGGTCTATCTCTCAATCATCTTCAATTTCTCACAGCTGCAGTCAGAGGTTCCCACCTGCTTCAAAAGGGTGGCAATCCTACCAGTACCCAAGAAGAGCAGAGTGAGCTACCTGATAGATGCTGCCTGGCCTGCTGTGTTCCACAGCATTTTGTGTGTGTTGTTTGAGCTACCTCAATGATTATCATCCAGTGGCACTAGCATCTACTGTGATGAAGTGCTTAGAGAGGTTGGTCATGGCCAGAATCAACTGCTGCCTAGGCAAGGACCTGGACCTGAAATAGGTGTACAGTGGATGCAATCTCACTGGCTCTCCACTCAACCTTGGATCACCTGGACAATAGTAATCCTTATGTCAGGCGGCTTTTATTGACTACAGCTCAGTATGCCTGGGCCTATGTACCTCCTTCTGCAAATGGATCCTTGACTTCCCCACCAGGGGACCACAGTCTGTTGGGATTGGAAATAATATCTCCTCCGCACTGACGATCAACACTGGCGCACCTCAAGGATGCGTGCTTACCCAGTGCTCTATTGTCTACACACCCACAACTGCGTAGTTAGGCACAAATCAAACACCATCTAGAAATTTGCTGACAACATAACCATTGTTGGCAGAATTTCAGATGGTGACAAGGTGATGTACAGGAGCAAGGTAGATCAGCTGGCTGAATGGTGTCACAGCAACAACCTTGCACTCAAAGTCAGTATTACCAAGGAATTAATTGTGCACTTCAGGAAAGGTAAGTCAAAAGAACACACACCAGTCCTCATTGAGGGATCAGAAGTGAAAAGGGTGAGCAGTGTCAAGTTCCAGGTTCTTAACATCATTGAGGATCTATCCTGGGCTCAACATATTGATGCAATTACAAATAAGGTATGACAGCAGCTATATTTCATTAGGAATTTGAGGAGAAATGGTATGTCACCAAAGAGACTCACAAATTTCCACATATATACTGTAGAGAACATTCTAACTGGTTTCATCATGATCTGGTATGGAGGGGCCACTACACAGGAGCAGAAAAAGCTGCAGTAACTTGTAAACTTAACTAGCTCCATCAATGGCACTAGCCTCCCCAGTATCCAGGACACCTTCTAAAGTCATACACAGAAAATGCTGGTGGAATGCAGCAGGCCAGGCAGCATCTATAGGGAGAAGAGCTGTCGACATTTCGAGCCGAGACCCTTCGTCAGGACTAACTGAAAGGAAAGATAGTAAGAGATTTAAAAGTAGGAGGGGGAGGGGAAATTGTGAAATGATAGGAGAAGACCGGACAGGGTGGGGTGAAGCTGAGAACCAGACAGGTGATTGGCAAAAGGGATACAGATCTAGAGAAGGGAAAGGATCATGGGACGGGAGGCCTAGGGAGAAAGAAAGGGGGAGGGGAGCACCAGAGGGAGATGGAGAACAGGAAGGAGTGATGGACAGAGAGAGAAAAAAAACTAAATATATCAGGGATGGGGTAAGAAGGGGAGGGGCATTAACGGAAGTTAGAGAAGTCAATTTTCATGCCATCAGGTTGGAGGCTACCCAGCCGGTATATAAGGTGTCATTCCTCCAACCTGAGTTTGGCTTCATCTTAACAGTAGAGGAGGCCATGGATAGACATATCAGAATGGGAATGGGACGTGGAATTAAAATGTGTAGCCACTTGGAGATCCTGCTTTCTCTGGCGGACAGAGCATAGGTGTTCAATGAAATGGTCTCCCCGTCTGCGACGGGTCTCACCAATATATAAAAGGCCACACAGGGAGCACCAGATGCAGTATACCACACCAGCCGACTCACAGGTGAAGTGTTGCCTCACCTGGAAGGACTGTCTGGGGCCCTGAATGGTGGTGAGGGAGGAAGTGTAAGGGCAGGTGTAGCACTTGTTCTTTTTACAAGGATAAGTGCCAGGAGGGAGATCGGTGGGAAGGGATGGGGGGGACGAGTGGACAAGGGAGTCGCGTAGGGAGCTATCCCTGCGAAAAGCAGAAAGGGGGGGAGGGAAAGATGTGCTTGGTAGTGGGATCCCGTTGGAGGTGGCGGAAGTTATGGAGAATTATACGTTGGATCCGGAGGCTGGTGGGGTGGTAGGTGAGGACAAGGGGAACCCATCCCGAGTGGGGAGATGGGCAGATGGGGTGAGGGCAGATGTGCGGGAAGTGGGAGAGATGCGTTTGAGAGCAGAGTTGATGGTGGAAGAAGGGAAGCCCGTTTGTTTAAAATTGGAAGACATCTGCTTCATCCTGGAATGAAAAGCCTCATCCTGAGAGCAAATGTGGCGGAGACGGAGGAATTGCGAGAAGGGGATAGCATTTTTGCAAGAGACAGGGTGGGAAGAGGAATAGTCCAGGTAGCTGTGAGAGTCTGTAGGCTTATAGTAGATATCAGTAGATAGGCCGTCTCCAGAGATGGAGACAGAAAGATCAAGAAAGGGGAGGGAGGTGTCAGAAATAGATCAGGTAAATTTGAGGGCAGGGTGAAAGTTGGAGGCAAAATTAATGAAGTCAACAAGCTCAGCATGCGTGCAGGAGGCGGCACCAAAGCAGTCGTCGATGTAGGGAAGGAAAAGAGGAGGACTGATACCCGTATAGGCTTAGAACATGGACTGTTCCACAAAGCCAACAAAAAGGCAGGCATAACTGGGACCCATGCGGGTGCCCATGGCTACACCTTTGGTTTGGAGGAAGTGGGAGGAGCCAAAGGAGAAATTATTGAGAGTAAGAACTAATTCAGCTAGGCGGAGGAGAGTGGTGGTACAGGGGAATTGGTTAGGTCTGGAATCCAAAAAGAAGCAGAGAGCTTTGAGACCTTCCTGGTGGGGGATGAAGGTATATAGGGACTGGACGTCCATGGCGAAAATAAGGAGGTGGGTGCCAGGGAACTTAAAATCATTGAAAAAATTCAAAGCGTGAGAAGTGTCACGAACATAGGTGGGAAGTGATTGAACAAGGGGGGATAAAATAGTGTCAAGGTATGCAGAAATGAGTTCGGTGGGGCAGGAGCAAGCTGAGACAATTGGTCTACCTGGAAAGGCAGGTTTGTGGATCTTGGGTAGGAGGTAGAAACAGGAAGTGCGGGGTGTGGGAACCATGAGGTTGGTGGCAGTGGATGGGAGATCCCCAGAGCTGATAAGGTTGGTGATGGTATAGGAGACAGTGACCTGGTGCTCCTTAGTGGGGTCATGATCAAGGGGTAAATAAGAGGAGGTATCAGAGAGTTGTCGCTGTGCCTCGGCCAAGTAGAGGTCAGTACGGCAGACTACAACAGCTCCCCCCCTTATCAGCGGGTTTTATAGTAAGGTTGGGATTGGTGCGGAGGGAGCGGAGAGCAGAGCATTTGGAAGGAGTGAGGTTGGAATTGGAACACATTGTGGTGAAGTCGAGATGGTTGATATCCCGTCGGCAATTAGCAATAAAGAGATCCAGAGCAGGCAGAAGACCAGAACGGGGTGTCCATGAAGACGAGGAGGGTTGAAGATGGGAGAAGGGGTCATCGGTGGGGGTAGGAGAGTCCTTGCCAAAGAAGTAAGCTCGGAGACGGAGCCGGCGGAAGAAGAGTTTGTCATCATGGCGTACACAGAACTTGCTGAGGTGTGGGCGAAGGGGGACAAAGGTGAGGCCCTTACTGAGGACAGAGCGCTCTGCCTCAGTTGAAGGTTGGAGGGAATAGTAAATCTGAAGTCGATGCTTCTAAAAGGTGGCATCCATCATTAAGGACTCCATGACCCAGGACATGTCCTATGCTCAAGGAGATCAGGAACCTCAAGACATATACTCAACATTTCAGGAATAGCAGGAATAGCTTCTTCCACTCCACCATCAGATTTTCAAGTGGACAATAAACCCAGGAACATTTCCTCAGTATTTTTCCCCTCTTTTTGCACTACTTATTACATTCATACTATCTCTCTCTCTCTCTTTCTATAGATACACACACGCATGCATGTGCACACACACACACACACACACACACACACTCAATCAAATCTCTAGGAATGATAGCTCCTTTTTTATTTGCCCCTCATAAATTGAATCCTGAGATTGAGACACCCACTCAGACTAGTCTTACTTCATTGTGTTGTGAGTTCTGCTGGGAGTTCCTCTGGGTTCTTGAAGGCAGGTTAAAATCCTGAGACTCTGAATTTTCAGGGCAAAATTGTGATCCGAAAAGAAACTGAGAATCAGTCAAACTGGAATGGTCACTGGGAGCACTATTCCAAGTGGCAGATTTAGTCATCCTGTATTGAAAGAATTAGTGGTAAGCAAGCATTAAACATGCAATTAATTGAAAAATGCATTGATATGAAGCCAAATCTGTCAACTTGTGTTTCGACTGCAGAGAAATTTTATTGATTACAGCTAATATTCAAATGCAGCAAGTGATTCAGAAGACAAATGCTCCACAGGTTTTTATAAGGAGAGGATTTGAGTAGAGGAATGTAATCTTACTGCAATTACTTAGAAACTTGGTAGGACCAAATCTGGAATATTGAGTAAAATTTTAGTCTCCTTACCTAAACACAATAAAATTTTTCACAGAGAGAAGAGCCAATGGATGTAAAATTACAATGATGTGGGCCATTTTCAAACCAAGATGAGGACAAGTTGCGTATATTTTTCATATTTCATAAAAATGTAAAGATTCATCTACCAAAGTTTATGCTGCATCTCAGAGCAATTCTATCAATCCCATTACCTCATTATACTCACCTCTAGCCTTTATTCTCACATTATTCTAGCACATTATTCTCACACGTTCTTTAAAACAGACCCCTTGCCTCATTTCTCCTTGAATCCATCTTCAGCAATAGCAATTTAAAAATAGATAATTCACCAAACTGCCAGCATACATTTTGGATAAAGGAAGAAAACCCATGCAGTCACAGGGAGAATATGCCAATATCACCAGAGGTCAGAATTGAAACAGGTTGCTAAAACTGTTAGGCCAGTTCTGCTACATGCAACAGACTATAGTACCCCCCTTCCCCCCCCCCCCCCACACACACACACACACACAGACAAGGTGAATCTCTTGAATGCTCTACTCCACTAAACCTTGGAGAATCAATCATCTGGTTCATTCAAAACAGACATAATTTGATTTCTGAATATTAAACCAATGTTATGAGGAAAATTGTGTTTAGGAAGGTTCAACATGGTTTTGATAAATGGCAAAAGAGGCTTGAAAGGCCAAGAGGGCTACTTCCACAACCTAAACACTGTGGTTAATTTCAGAGCAGAGGCTGGGTATCCTTAAGTCAGTAACTCACCTCCTGACAACCCAAGGCCTTCCACATTTAAAAAGCTCAAGGAAGAAATGTAGCGAAAGCTCTGATAATGCTACAGGAAATCTTAAGTTCAGGCAGCATCTATAAAGGAAAATTAACAGTCAACATTTCAGGTCAGGACCCTTCATCGCGACTGGAAAGGGGGCAGCACCCAGAATTAAAGGGTTGGGGGTGTGGAGGGAGGAAGAGGACCACAGGTTGGTGGGTGATAGGTGAATCAGATGAGGGGGAAGGTAGGAGACAGGAAGGTAGGGTGGGAGGGGACAGGACCACAATTTGAGAAATAAGGTGATAAGTGGAAGAGACAAAGGGGCTGAAGAAGGCAGAATCTGATGAGAGAGAACAGTAGACCATGGAAGGAGGTGGGGATCCAGAGGGATGAAGGTATGGGCAACGGGCTGAATGAGGACAGGGGAGGGGAAAGAGAAGGGGTAAAGTGGCCAGAGGGATGAGGAAAAACAAAGAATGTGGGTACAGAGGGGAGTAGTTACTGGAAATCGGAGGAACCTAAATTGGTGCTGTCAGGTTGGAGATACCAAGATGGTATATCAGGTGTTGGCTCCTCCAGTCTGCAAGTAGCCTCAACTTGGCAGTACAGGAGGCTGCGGGCAGGCATGTCAGTGTGAAAATGGGAGGGGGATATGGATTTCAAATGGCTGGCCACTGGGCATCATGGTAACAGAGAGGAGGTGCTTGATGAAGTGATTCCCCAATCTGCTTCAGGTCTCACTAATGCTGAGGAGGCTATACTGGGAGCACCAGATGCAATAAACGACGAAACATGTAGTACCTTTATGTTCAGGAGGCATTTCGATTCATGAAATTAAGAGTAAATAAAGATGGTATAGTTAGACTTATATTGTGTATGTTTGCAGACAGAGCAGAGGTAGAAATGGGAGGTGTGGGGTAAGGGAACTATCAGGTTGGTGTGTGCCCTCCATCACCACTCTCCTCCATCTGGTGGAACTGGTCGTCACTCAATAATTTCTCCTTCGGCCCCTCCCACTTTTTTCAAACCAAAAGTGTAACCATGGGCACTCACATGGGTCCCAGCTATGCCTGCCTTTTTGTCGGCCTTGTGGAACAGCCTATGTTACAAGCCTACACCACTATCACTCCCATTTTTTCCGATCCTACATTGACAGTGCTTCCTGCACTCATGCTGAGCTTGTTGACTTCATCAGCTTTGCCTCTAACTTTCATCCTGCCCTCAAATTTACTTGGTCCATTTCCAACATCGCACTCCCCTTTCTCGATCTGTCTGTCTCTGGAGATAGTTCATCTACTGATATCTTATAAGCCCAATGATTCTCACAGCTACCTGGACTATATCTCTTACCACTCTGTCACTTGTAAAAATGCCAGCCCCCTTCTCTCAGTTCCTCTGCCCCTGCCACATCAGTTCTCAGAATGAGGCATTTCATTCCAGAACTAAGAAAGGGGCTTTCCACTCTCCACCATCAACATTGCCTTCACACACATCTCCTCCATTTCACACACATCTGCCTTCTCCCCCCCCCACTGGGGATAAGGTTCCTCTTCTGCTCACCAACCACCCCATTAGTTTCTACGTCCAACACTTAATTCTCCATAACTTCCACCAAATCCAACGGGATCCCACCACCAAGCACATCTTTCCCTCCCCTCCACTTCCCATTTTCCACAGGGATCACTCCCTACGCGACTCCCTTCTCTATTTGTCCCTCCCCACTAATCTCCCTCCTGGTATTTACTCTTAGAACTGTGTTACCACCGGTTTGACACGTCATTGTTGTACAGTCAGTCGCGGCGCTGGTTAACGAGTTAAGCCCGGAGAGCACTATGAAGGTCGGATTTGCCCCGCCTGGCGGGGCCAAGGTGCAACCTGCCCGGCAGGACTTCCGGCAGGCATCCCGCTGACTTGACACATGCAATTTCTGTACGGGGGGGATTGGCGGGGTTCCCGGAGATTTTTGGGAACACGTTTTCCAGAGGCACTTAAAAGGATTACCAGTGGTATGGGTGACACTCAGTGCGGAGTCCGAAGTAAGCAGGAGGCCCGGCGAGCTCCGACGTACAATGATAAAGCTTTATGCTTTCCGAAATGAAACCACAAAAGTCCGAGAATGCACTGGGGGTTGCGGACAGGGTCTGAGCGGGGACCATGGGCGACGGCCGGCAGACCAACGGTAGCAAAAGCTTTTTAAGAAGAAAGACGCACTGTGTGCACCGAGACAGAGAGGGGAACGAGCCTGCCACGGGTGCCCTCGCGAGTGTCGTCTGCGGAGACCTCTGTTTCCCGATCGATCCGGCTTCCAGGTGAGACAACACTTCACCTGTGTGTCTGCTAGGGTCATCTACTGTATCCAGTGCTCCTGGTGTGCCCACTTGTGTATTGATGAGAGACAACGTAGATTGGGAGACCACTTCACCAAGCACCAAAGTTCCATCCACCCAAAAAAGTGCTATCTCCCAGTGGCCACCCATTTCAATTCTGCTTCCCATTCTCAATCCGACTTGTCAGTCCATGGCCTCCTTTACAGTTGCAAGGAGGCCACACTCAGGTTGCGGGAGCAACAACTTATATTCTGCGTGTGTTGCCTCCAACCTGATAGCACAAACATCGATTCCTCGAACTTCTAGTAATTGCACCCCCACCTACACCATCCCCATCCCCAATTCCCTCTCTCACCTCATCTCCTTACCTTAAGAGCCTCTTTCTGCTGCTCCTCCCCCTTCTCTTTCTTCTAAGGCCTTCTACCCTTTCCTATCAGATTCCCCCTTCCCCAGCCCTTTAACTCTTCTACCAATCAACTTCTCAGCTCTTTACTTCACCCCTCCCCCTGCTGGTTTCATCTATCACCTACCACCTTGTACTTCTTCCTCCCCTCCCCTACCTTCTTACTCAGACCTCATCTTTTTTTCCAGTCTTGATGAGGAGCCTCAGCCCAAAACATCGACTGTTTACTCTTTTCCATAGATGCTGCCGGCCGGCTGAGTTCCTCCAGCAAGATTTAGATGGATCCTACTTAATTTCTAGGAGACTATAAAAGAAAAGAGCAAATGCTGTTTTGCTGCAAGTGGTATGTTTATAATGTAGATTGGAGAAGTAGCATTTAATAAATGAACTTTGTTTGTTTGCAGATCTAAATTAACCAGAAATTGGACAGTAATTAAAGAGAACTTAGGTCCAAGTACTTTGCATATGAACATCTCCTGACAGACCAATATAACTGCATTGTAAAAATGTTTACAATGAGAAGGAAAAGGGCACAGCATGCATAACTATATAAATATCTAAGATGATACAAAGTGCTTTGTGCAACTGCTTCCAAATAAAGCTATATATCATAATATACAAACATTGATCAGGCTCATCTACAAAGGGCAAACAGGAGGAAGCAATGCCTGCAATAAACTTCAGATGCAACTATTACTGGATTTTCACTGCACTCAGCAATCAAATTTAAATATTTGCAACAAGTAATTGGATCTCTCTCTCTTTTAATACACTGAATTGTGTTTCAAATGTAGCACCCAATAACAAATCAAAATTTTGAATCTGTGATACCTTTGTTTTAAGCAAGTACTATCCAGCTTTTCTCCTTTTTAAAATGCATATTAATAAATGGCAGTGGTTTGCTGCACAGGCTTTCATGGAAATGGGGAAAACCATAGGTAGATGGAGTATCTAAAAGTTATGACTTTTCCACCTAAAAATGACTACATGCATTGATTCAGAGTAAATGAAAAATGAAGGTTGCAATTCATGACATTTTGATTCAATTTGTCAGTAAATTTTCAATAAACCTCATGCAAATTGATGCATGAAAAATGGTATTTGTATTTGGATAAATCATGACAGGAAATGTCCAGTCCAATTAACTGATATTCAGGACAGCTATCAAAACTTGAATCACACATTGCTATCAATGTGTGATTTCAGCATAAAAGAAATAATTACTTTTTTTCCAATCTATTTTCAGGGCAGTAGCACCATCCATTCTCCAATGCCTGTGTATCAGGAATTACCTGCTCAGTAGTCGTATAAAAGCTCAATTTTAAAAAATATTGCTACTTACCCAGCTCCTGTTGGAATGTTTAACATCTCTCTGATGTTCCATATGTTTGAGGTCATTTCTGCAGTTTTTTCTAGAAGAAATTAAACTTAAAATAAACATTCTTGTACTACTTGTGTTCATGCAATTCAATGAATCAAGTTAAACAGTTTTAATCACAAATGAGGAAATCCAAGCAACACACACAAAACGCTGGAGGAACTTAGCAGGCTAGGCAGCATCTATGGAAAAGAGAAACAGTTTAAATGCATCTTTACATCAAGCAGAAGAAACATATATCGTAACAATAAATCCTAAAATATCTCAAGGATTAACATTTCATCTTGGTTCTAAAAATATGATATTATATTCATGTTTAGATCAACCATATCTTTGTTTTAAGTATAAGTGGTTTAATGAATGGAAAATCTACAGATGTAATGGCCTTGTTAAGAAAGAATGAAGACAGAAGGTTGAAAATAAGCTGCATACTGAACGCCGCACGTCAGGCAGCATCAATGGCGGGAAATGGACAATTCATGTTTTGGGTCAAGTCCCTTCATCTGGACTTCCAGAAGAATGGGCTCAGCCCGAAATGGCAACTGTCCATTTCCCCCCGAGATGCCTCCTGACCTGCTGAGTTCCTCCAGCGTTTCTATGTTGCTTCAGATTCCTGTTTCTGCAGTCACCTGTGCCTCCATGTAGAAAATTAAAGGCCTGTTAGCTTGCTATTCATTTGGGAAGGTTCCATTCCTGAGAACTATTCCTGAGCCAAGCAATTTGCAAGTCAGAAATGCGATCACAAGTTTCCACATAGTTTGTGGGACCATGCCTGCAGCTCCACAGAAGACAACAAATACATCCTGCTGGTATCCAAAGTACCTGATCATATGTCAGGCTCTACATAAATCCAGTGTTCATAAACTAGGAAGGAACTATTTTAAGAATAATGTGAAGGTATGTAGGGTGTAAACTGCGTGCAGGGGTAATTCTCAAAGTTTTGGTAAGGAAGTAAATGCAATTCAGCAAAAATAAATGAAACAAGTTAACACTCTTGCCAATCAAGATTCAGATAAATGCTTATTTTTGCTTTCTAGAAAGCAGTGACAATTATAATCATCAGACCATAGCGGACTAAGATTCTGGGAACAAAAAACAAAGTCCTTACAATCACAGGATTGAAAATAGTGTTTGGAGTGAATAGGGTTATGATGGAAATGTATCAATCATTTATAGATTGATAAATAGAATTAGAGAAATTGAGAAAGGGGAACATCAACAGTGAACCATCTTAAGACAAGGTAATAATGAAAATTAGAAGCAATGTTGAATACAGTTTCCAGTTTAGAACAGAATAGAAAACACTACAAAATAGTCAATATATAATGAAGTGGGATGAGAGGGAGATCCTGAGTAACATCAGGAAAAAATGTTTTTCATATATAATGAAATATATATATATATATATATATGTGTATATGTGTGTGTGTGTGTGTGTGTGTGTGTGTGTATTATATATATAATGAAATAATATTCACACCTGACGAAGGGTCTCGACCCAAAACGTCGACAGTGCTTCTCCCTATAGGTGCTGCCTGGCCTGCTGTGTTCCACCAGCATTTTGTGTGTGTTGCTTCACACATTAATTCTCATTAGGTTACGTATAACAATAGCTTGTAATAAGAACAAGGAGAGTCAAATAAGAATATAATCCCTGTGACAGCAAGTTTAATTAGACAGAGGAGGGTAATAGCAAATGGGTGAATTTGGTCCTCTGTATAAAGAAATGCAGGGCTATCAAAACATTTTTCTGATATGGGGAAGGATTTATAAAGAGAAATGGACATCCTTAGTGAAAAGGGGATATTAGAAATACTGTAATGAAAAGGTGGAGTTAACAACAGTTCTGGAAAGGAAACAGTTTAAGTTGAGTACCCTGGAGTTTCAAGTCCAGAACCACAGAAGGCATAGCAAATGGGAAGGGAGAAACAATGCAAAAAAAAAAGTCCAGAGGTTTGAAGGAAATGTATATATGCTGAAAACTAGAATGGGAGAGAGAAAAGCTATGAATGGATTTAAATACAAAGAAAAAAGATTGAATTAAACAACTTAGAGACAAGGAGTTAATTCTGGCCAGGCAAATGACTGGCACTTAATATGAAGTAGGACTGAAGCAAAAGCAGAGTTTTGGATGAGCTAGTGGAGGAAGAGAGACGAGCTAGGACAGCAGTGGAATAGAGTGGCTGTACAGAGAGGTAAACATCTGCAGCAGGTGAATGAGGCAAAGACGAGGCGAGTTCAGCTGCAGATAGGAACCAAGATTTTTATGCGATGGAATCTTTTGTCTGATGGCAGGGTTGAAGGCACAACTGTCCTCATGTAGTTGTAACTGTAGTTTATGCAAGCCACGATATAAGCTAAACAATTTGTCTACACCGAGTTATTAGAGGCAAAGTGTTTAAAAAAAGTCCACAAAGTAATATGTAAAATTTTGTGGGGTCATGTCTACAGATTAGATACATTATCATATATATGAGAAACTGCAAAAACAAAGGTGTTATCTTTTAGACTAATGGGTTTGTATCATATCTTTTCTGGACAATATTTTATTAGAGGAATTAACTTTATGTTAAAAATAAGTTATTGCATCTATTATACTGGTGATGATCTGAGCATAATACGTGTCTACACTGTGACTCAAGGCAATCTGCACTTATAAGAAAGAAAGAGGATAAATGTCACTATATTTTCTCCCAGTTATTTATTTTTATGTTCTTCAATTTATTATTCATTGTCTATCCTGTTTCACTTCCACAAATGATTTAATGGCATTTTGTTTCTACCCATGCAGGTTAATATTGAATGTTAGTTTAATTCTGTGGTACAAAACACACATTCAAGTTAAGTCTGTGGTTTCATGCTCCACTTTCATACTTCAACACAAACTTTGATGATGCTTCGCTGTCACGTTTATGAAATGCTGCCATCACATGAGATAAAAAGCAAAGTTACATTTGCAGCATCAATCATTAAGGACCCTCACCATCTGGGACATGCCCTCTTCTTGATACTAACATTAGGGAAAAGATTCAAGAGCCTGAAGACCTATCCTCAATGATTTTGCCATCACTATCAGATTTTGAAAGGTCTGTGAACACTATCTCATTATTCCTTATTAATTGGTTTTTATCTCAGCACTATACTTCTGCCACAAAACAACTAAATTTCACGTCACATATCAGTGATAATAAAGCTGATACTGATTAGCTGCAAAAAAAAAATCCATGGCAAGTTTTCCAGGCCTATTCTCTAACCATTATTTAGTCTTCACTCTCCCCAGCCACAGGAGTTCCTCAGGGCAGAGTCCTGGGACCAGATGTCAACAGTTGTTTCATTTATTGAATTTTCTTTCTTACTGGGGATACTCACTGAAATTTGCACCTTTTCTATTTCAATTGCAACTTCTCAGAAAATAAAGCAGTCCTTGCCTGCAAATGGTAAGAACTAGCAATGCTCAGGCAAATTAAGTAGGTCAGATGCTCTGTATCCTACAACAAGTATATCTCTCCTGATACTTCAAAGCCTTATAGCTGTCTGCAAGCCACAAGAATGATGCAATTTACTTCAATTACTTGAATGTGAAGCTCCAACAATACTTGTCACCATTCGTGACCCTAGCATTCATTTCTTCCATCATCATTGCACAATGTACTAAGTACAAAATGCACTGTGGGGTCTCGGTTCAGCTACTCTGACACCACTTCATAAATCAGGAATCTCCATCTCCATCCTAAATAGGCAAATGAAATGAAGATTAACTTTATCTGTCATAGCATGAGATGTGTCATTTTGTGTTAATGACCAACACAGTCCAATGACTGTGCCAGAGGCAGCCTGCAAATGTCGCCATGCTTCTGGCGCCAGCATAGCATGGCCACAACTTGCTCACCCTAACCCTAACCGTTCGTCTTTGGGATGTGGGAGGAAACAGGTGCACCCAGAGGAAACTCACCCAGTCATGAGGAAAACATACAAACTCCTTATAGACAGCAGCATTCCGATCGGGGATCGCTGGCACTATAGAGCATTGCATTAGTCACTATACTACCTGCCACCATATTACAAATTTCCTTCCAAGTTGTACATCATCCTGGCTTGTCACTCGGTACATTAAATAGCATATGAATTACCTTCACCACTGTTTAATCACAATGCTAATTATGACACCTTTCCAAATTTCCTCTGACTAAACACTGACTATACATCAAAAATAATTAATTGCTTGTAAAACATTTTAACACATCCAGAGATCAAGGAAAGCCCCCCTTTTTTAGGCAGAAGTACTGATAGTTATTGTACCATGAACCTAACTTGCATTCCTGCTGCACTCTGCTGTGCCATGAAAATCGATGCGAGGTCACCACTGTTGAGTTTGTTACTACAGAGAAATCTCTGGGATGGTGTCAAAGGTCTACTTTGCATTGCATATTCCCCCCCCCCCCCACAATACCACTAAATATTGGCTATAAACGTTGCACTTAGTAACAGGTTATGATTTGCTTCCATCTTCATATGTCATGAGCATATTTATGGGACAATTCATATTTCTTGCCAACTAGGAAGCATGATAGATTGCATCAACATTTACACTGAAAGAACCCAGCAATGATTCAACAGTAGCCCTGACGTTGTAAGTTCATGTTCACTAGATTAATATTAGATCAAAATTCCGCAATTTACAGCATGATGAAAGTTCTTTGCACTCTGACCTTTACAAGGAAATCCTAAATAGCACGCAGCTGTAGTGGGAACCAAGTAGGTCAGTAAGTTTGAAAACAACGATGAATGATTCCTTGAAGCATAACTGTAATCGGCATTGATCATAATTGGTTTTATGTTCTTTTAGCAACTTTGCCATGCATGTTACTTGGAAATTAGTCCATCACAGACAAAGCCCTCCCCAGTGCTGAGTACTTTTAAATGGAATGCTGCCCCAAGAAAGCAACATCCATCATCAGTGACCCTCACCACCTAGACTATGCCCTCTTCTAAACACTACCATCAAGCAGTATGTACAGATGCCTTAGGTCCAACACCACCAGGTTCAGGAGCAGTTATTACTCTACAACAATCAGGCTCCTGAACTGCTATGAATAACTTCATTCACCACTAATTCTATGACCTACAGACTCACTTTATAACTCATGTTCTCAATAGTATTTTATTTGTATAGTTTTACAGTATTATTTTATTTGCTTTGCACATTAGTTGTTCGTCGGTTTTTGTTTATGTATAATTATTCATGAAATTACATTGTATTTCTATTTTCCTGAAAATACCTGCATGAAAATGAATCTCAAAGTAGTGTAATTTATATTAAACTTGGAAATATACTGTAATAGGAAACACATTTCAATCTAGTACCATTAGATTCCGCTTTCTCATAGCAATTAAAGATTTGGTTTCCAGTTGACTGTTTTAACACTTCTGTTAACATTCCTGTTTCTTAAACTTGCAGTATTATGAAGTCTAGCCATAACTGTGACATGCTTGACAACCTCCTGTAATCCCAATTATCAGACAAGTCAGTTTCTAGTCTTTTTGACTCCTATGTGAAATGAAGAAACCGCTGAGGGCACTTGATAAAGCAAAAACTACAGGACCAGACACCATTCCAACTACAGTACTGGAGACCAGGCAAGTTCTTCCAGCAGATTTACAACACTATAATGTGAAATATTGTCCAGATTTATCCCGCATACATGTAGAATCTGTACGGCTCGACTGTAAAATCCAAGGTAGGCACTTCATTACCCATCAGGCAGTCGTATCAAATCCACAACATTTTGATGTAATATGTCCAACAGGTTTTATTTATGAGCTTCCCCATCAGTCTTCACCTGAGCCCTCTGGATTGAACTTATATGTGACTTTGGCCCCTAGGATCTTGGCGCTTTTCTACCTGCATCCCATTCGTAGCCACTCACTCACTAAAACCAGACCTTAATCTTAACTATCCAGTATGATAAACCATCTGTTGGCATCAGAAAGGGTAGGTTATAAATAACAGATCAAACCATGATCCTTCTTCTTGGCTCTTGTTATTCAGAGAGCAAAACAGGTCCAGATGGGAGTTCATCTCCAGCCAAAAGAGATATGTTATGATGGGTAGAAAGGGGAAAGAAGTATGTCCACATCATCTTCTAAATTAGAAAAATATTCAGTGATGAGGAAGTGGGAAATGCAAAGGCAGATTAGACAGGAATAAACGGTCATCATCAATGTTCTCCGTACAATGACTGGCCACGGAAGCTGTACTGCTGCTGGCCATGTTTCTGTATGACCAACATGATGTGCAGCACTCTATCTTTTAAACAACTATTCTGATGGACATGATATTGATACATCAGTCTAGTGTTGCTTGTGGAAAATTTCTACCACCTTCAGTGTGAGGTACCCTACAATGTATATGATTTGAACTTCATGGTTGAACATACAAGTATGTGGATACACGTAAGCATGTTGGACAGCACAATAGTGTAGTGGTTAGCACACCACTTCACAGTACAGGTAACCAGGATTCAATTCCCACCGCCATCTGTAAGGAGTGTGTACATTCTCCTCATGATCACATGGGTTTCCTCCAGGTGCTCCGGTTTCCCCCTACTGTCCAAGGGCGTAATGGGCGATAGGTTATTGGTCGTTGTAAATTATTTCATCATTAGGCTAGGATTAAATCAGGATATTGCTGGACGACATGACTCTATTCCATGCTGTATCTCAATAACTAAATAAATGAACAAACTCTGAGACATAGATGTAATTGAGAGAGTAATTCTTAAATAGATCTTGGGTAGTACCGCTACTCTTAGACAAGTTGGGGAGAATCCAGCATGCACCAATAATTAAGGCAAGTAGCACCGTTATTCAGGTGAATCTTCAATTATCTTCACCATGCTTCTGAGTTAATTATCATTAACAAATTCCTTATCGCATTTCAGAATTATATTTGACATCGATTTTAAATGCCCTCCTTTTGATTTTGATCAGAAAATCAAGGCAGCTACTCTCTGCTCTATTCTGTCATTGCTTCTAGAAAGTTTCTAAAAGCTTTGAAATGATTGCCAACAACTGTTTAATGCAACAAGTTTCTTCCCTTGCAGCACTCCAGGCTGATTTCAATCAGCAGTAAATAGGTTTCATTTGACAACAGCCATTCACAAAAGTGCACATCATGAATAGGCACCTAATGTGCAAAGAACATTGCTGCATGTCCAATGTTCATGGACATTTTCATGTCCAATAATCATGAAAATGAGGTGGGAAACTGTTGCAAGTCAATCTCACATTGTGTCATCTAATGAATCTATCACTACCTATAAATTTATCCTTTTAGCTAAAATATATTATGTAATTTATATTCTCATACAAATTTAATTCAATCTACTATAAAATAACAATAAATGTGCATTAATAGTTTTACATTTTCTATATCTTTCTCCTCCAAGGAAAATCGGTGATGTATATATACAAAATGGATAAAACTTAAAATATACACACCTATAACTGGATACATTCTGACAGAAATTTAGACTTTAATCCTTTTATATTAATTACTTCGGTCACAAATTTTAAATACCAGCAATTGCCCATCATCCTTCAACCGCTCAAAAATCTTAATTTATATTTTAATCACTTTTCTTTCATATTTTCTCCAGTTTTTGTGCAGATTGATGTAATATTTCAACCTGTAGAGAAAGTCACTTTCATTTCTTTATGTGAGACAACATTTTCAGACCTAGAATGAATAAATGATTTGCTCTCAAACCTCCACTTATGTTGTTTGTTAGTGTACATTTAGGGGTACATTATCCAATGCCCTCTTCCTATGATTAAAAAGCTTAATTTCTCCCCAGAGCAGCTCAGGTGAAAGATGAAACTTGCCAGTGTTATTATCTGCTAATTGAATTTGCTGATGACACTACATTGATTGGCCTAATCTCAAACAATAATGAGGTGGCCTACAAGGAAGAAGTCATCTCTCTGAACAGTGGTGTCAAGAAAACAACCTCTCCCTCAATGTCAGAAAAACAAAGGAGCTGGTTGTGGATTACAGAAGGAATGGAGACAGGCTAACCCCTATTGACATCAATGGATCTGGGGTTGAGAGGTTAAATGGCTTTAGGTTCCTCAGCATCCACATCACCGAAGACCTCATGTGGTCTGTACACACCAGCTGTTTGGTGAAAAAGACACAATAGCATCTCTTTCAACTCAGATGGCTGAGGAAGTTTGGTATGGGCCCCCAAATCCTAAGAACTTTCTACAGGGGCACGATTGAGAATATCCTGACTGGCTGCATCACTCCCTGGTATGGGAACTGTACCTCCCTTAATCGCAGGATTCTGCAGAAAGTGGTGTGGTCAGCCCAATGCATCTGCAGTTGTGAACTTCCCTTGACTCAGGACATTTACAGAGACAGGTGTATAAAAAGGGCCCGAATGATCATTGGGGACCCAAGTCACCCCAACCTCAAACTGTTCCAGTTGCTACCATCCAGGAAATGGTACCGCAGCATAAAAGCCAGGATCAACAGGCTCTGAGTCAGCTTGTTCCACCAGGCCATCAAACTGATTAACTCATGCTGACTTGAGTGTATTTCTATGTTACATTGACTGGTTTATTTATCATAAATTACTGTGATTGCACAGTAATCACAGTAATACATTTAGAGGGAGACATAACATGAAGATTTTTACTCCTCGTGAAGGATGTAAGAAATAAAGTAAATTCAATTCAAATAAATGTATTTCAACAAAGTGATGCACACCTTGAGCCAAAAAAACCTCATGCCCACACCATCTCAAAATACTGATCATAATGAGTTCACTTTCTTGGTGTTTGCTAATGTGCCAGTAGGTGCTTGAGTCCCACTCTAATAACCTAAGAGCAAAAAGTGAATTGGCATGGTAGTATAGCAGTTAGCATAACACTATTATAGCGCCAGCAAACCTGATTTAATTCCTGCCGTTGTCTGTGAGAAGTTTTTAATGTTCTCCCTGTGACTGAGCTAGTTCTGCCAGGTGCTCCACTTTCTTCCCACATTCCAAACTAAGTTAATTGGTCACTTGGATGTGCATGGGCAGCGCAGACCCATTGGGGCAGAAGGGCCTTTTACTGTACTGTATCTCTAAATAAATAAAAATTGAATAATTTTTTAAAAGAGATTGACACTCCAGTGCACTACTACTGGAATGCTGCATTTTCCAAAGAGCTGTTAAACCAGCATCTAGTTTAATATAAACACAAGATATTGCAAAGATACTAGAAATCCAGAACACACATAAAATGCTGACGGAACTCAGCTGGTCAGGCAGCATCTAAGGAAATAAATAAACAGTTGACATTTTGGTCTCGATAAAGGGTTTTGGCCCAAAATGTTCACTGTTTATTCATTTTCATTGATGGTGCCTGACCTGCTGAGCTCCTCCAACATTTTGTATGTTGCTCCTAGCTTAATATTCTAAATGGATGCAAACATTTTCCCACAACAGATAAGGACAGAGGAAGGATCAGAGTTAGTGACCGATACTTATTTACCACTTAATGTTAGTGTACTTTATGGGAGCCAGCTGCTACATTTCTTATATCACAATGCTTACAACCTTTCAAATTGGTTCTGAAGTGCTTTTGGACAAGCTAAAAGTAGATTGAAAAGTTCTATATAAATGCAAGCTCCATTGTCACCACTTGCTATAGCTGTCCTTAATGTACATATACTATATGAAGTGCATGTGTCTATCAATTAAAAAATAAAACTCGTGTTTCATGCCATGCTTCATCTTACTTGTACACTAGTACCATGCAGAGCACCGTCATCTATCGTTTACCAGTTTCTCATCCTCCCTTTATATTGGCTATGTCCTCTCTACTCTTTCAGTCCTGATGAAGGGTCTCGGCCCGAAACGGCAATTGTCTATTTTCTTCCACGAATGCTGCCTGTCCCGCTGCGTTCTACCAAGTTTATTCCTGTCCCAGATGTCTGCATTTCTTGGATTTCCAGTAGCGCTCTTGGACCACCAGCCGGACTGTACACCAATGTACTTTCAATTCGGTAGCTGGCACGGCCCAAGACTCGGTATGTGGGAGGAGCTGCCTTCGCCCGGACCGATGCGGTGAGTGCGAGCGGCTGCAGGCCCCTGCCCCTGCCCCATGTGCTGACAGATGGCCGGGTGCCTTCTCTCACCACGCCTTGCTGCCTTCCCCCATCTCACCCTCTCCCAGGGAGCTGGGTCCCCGGCACACGTGTTTCATCTCTCGGGAGAAACGGTCTCTGAGCGCTGATTTAATGGCGGTCTCGTTCTTGGCCACTAATTTTGAATGCAAGGCGTGGGGCCAGAGCAATGTTTGCAGAAAGATGGTGCCCTGAGGTAATTCCCCCATCCACCAGACTCGCAACTTTATCTCCTCCTCGCATTTCTACCTTTCTTAAGTGTCCCTTTTCCAATCTGTAAGCAGATTCATTTAAAATCCTTTAATAATTTACCTACAGCTCTTCCTAAAAGCGACACCACCGGTACCCCGGTAACACAGGCCCGGCCCCTGGAAGGCGGGAACCACAACTTTGCCCCTGAAAAAGCGCGCATGCGTCATCGTTGTGATTGACAGCTGTGGAATGTCGCGAAGCATTATCCCTTCTGAGTGCGTAAAATCTGTTATTTTTCCTGATGTCCACTAAAAAAATGTTTTCTAATTTACCATCTGTGCAAGCAGTCTATTTTTCCAATAAACTGCTGTCAACCTGCACTAAATTTTGCATGAATGAATTATTTAATTCGAGAGATTACCTAATATCAATTTATCCAATTCCATGTGCATATTCCGTGGATTACTAATTCTTGTTGGAACAAGATGCTTGATATACATGCTTTTCTCTTTTATCTATACAAAAGATGCTGACGTATGACAACGATTGAAGACGTAATTAAATATCTTTTTGGGTCTTTTTTTGCTGATGAGGAAAGATTTAGTCGATTATAGCTGTCATCTCGATGGGCTGAATGACCTAATTCTGCTCCTATGTCTTATGGTCTTATCTCAGATTTGTTCTTTAATATGGAAATCGTGCTCTGCTTCAGAGATCAATTTTTCAAGTTAGCATTGCCTTCCCGAAGTGATGCTCCCGACTATTCTCTCCTTTTCTGTTTCCCCCAGCAAGTTTAGAGCTTTGGAGAAGATATTGTGCATCTAGCCATCCACAAACTTAGCACACCCAAAGCGCTGGAGGAACTCGGCAGATCAAACAGCATTTGCGGAGGGAAACGGACAGTCGGCATTTCGAGTCGACACATTTCGAGTCCAGAGGAAAGGTCTCGATGCAAAACGTCAACTGTCCAATTCCCCGCACAGAGTAGTGTGTTTCTGTTCCAGGATTCCCAGCACCTACAATCTCTCATTCTTTCCACTCCTGAAGAAGGGTCTCGGCGCGAAACATCGACTGTTTATTTATTTCCATAGATGCTGCCTGACCGGATGAGTTCCACCAGCATTTTGTGTGTGTTGCTCCAGCGTCTGCAGTCTCTTGTGTTTACAATCTCTCAAGTCTCTCGTATCTGTTGTTTCCCAAGGATCCAGACACAGCATGGCACCATTATTCAGTGCAGTTTTAAGATGAACCCTTAAGATAGAATTTGACTTGTGAGTGAAATAGCACACTATGCTCCGATTAGAATCAACTGACCTTTAATTCCGTCTGACTTTAGCTTAAATCGGGGAGATATATTGAAGGCTTGAATGAAGCGCTGAGGCCACAAATATGAAAACGCGCCTCGCTCTTCACTCCCAGCTCTCGGTTTCCTGTCTATTCTGTTTGTATCATCTTTCGGTACACTTTGAATTCACTATTGTCATTACACAGTCTTATTTTTTTCTCACGTTCTATCATTTGTCCTTAATGCTTAATTTCAAGATTGTTTATCATCATTCTTCAGTACGGAAGAGTAAAGGAGAACAAAATGATTGTTGCTCCAGATCCGATGCAGCAACAAAACACAATAATAAAAAAACAATAAATATAAGTATTGTACATGAGATTGGCTTATGGACTAATTGCGTGAACATAAAGTAACGGTCAGCACAGGAGTACATAAGGTGACTGACAGGGGATGATAAAGTAGTGAGGTGGGGTAGATTAATGGCTGGAGATGATAATCAACCTAACAGCCTGGGGGAATTAACTATTACAGTATTGAGTGTAGTGGGCCTGGCGAGGGTGCTACGTAGCCCCTTCCCTGACCAACAGTCTATGAGCAGGGTGGGTGGAATCCTTTGTTATGTTACTGGTCTTTTCTCGGCATCTTTCTGTATATGTCCTTGATGGCTGGTAGGCTGATGCCCGTGATGATTTGGGAAATTTTAACTAGCCGTTGTAGAGGAGAAATATAGTTACGTCCTACATCTTACAATATCTGTCCCATTGAGTTTAATTTACTTAGAATGTTTGGTTAGGGCGGCCAATCGCTACTTTATTCATAGGATTTCTCGAAGGTCTATTAGGTTACCGTTCAGCATTGAGGACAATTCTTGTAGTTTAGCAGCGCGGTTTGTATTTTGCTAACATATCCCAATCGACCACGCCCCCAAATGCGTAGTTTAGCAACGGGATAAACAGTCGAGGAAAGGTGTCAACACAAGCTCGACGCCGGCTCTAAGGAAACCCAGTCACAGATAAGGAAGCCCATGGCTGAGGCTATCACTGGATCTTGGGTAAGGAACTTGGTTTTGGAACTTCATAAAGCAACGATTCCATTCTGCATAAGAAAGCATTGCCCGGCATTCATCTATACAATGATCCTCTCCCTTCTCTCAAGTTTCCGACTGGATACCATGGACATGCTCGCAGTAAATCGAGAAATGATATATTTCAAGAATACAGACTGCAGGCCAAGCCTCACCCTCCCGAGAAACTATTAAAGCGACTTCGGGTGAGTGTAAACATTTCGTGTTGAACATATTTACCCAATAGATCCCACCACTGAATTGGAAATGGGGATTGTACCATCCCATTGGCTTCTAATTTATGAATGTTCTGATTATTCTGCTGCCCAAATTGCACTGAACCACATTCACCCATCACAGTTTGGCTGTCTGGTAAGGAACAGTCCAGCTTTCAAATCTCTTCACAGCCTCAACCCTTTCTATATTGGTAGCTTCCTGCAGCCCTGTATCACCCCACCATATCTGCATTCCACCAGTCCTGGTCCCTATTGTCTACCACAGTAAAACAAGCTTCGCTTTTAAAGCTGCTGTGGTATAAACTCTGAAATTTATGCCCTATGTCACAACCAGGGGTCGTTTTTTTAAAAAGATGCTTTTTCAGTTAGAATGCGGACATTTTTTTTTCTTGGTGTCACCTCCTGCATATGCTTCCTCCTTGGGCTGTTCACCTTCTGTGTTCAGTTGTTTGTATTTGCACCAGATCTGGTTTTTCATGCTGTTTTGCAGCTGTCTTGTTTGGGATCTTGGGGATTGCTAAATTAAGCTCTTTGTATTTAACACTTTTCTTTAATTTAGGATAATTTAATTAGCATATTATTTTCAAAGTTTGGTGTTCCTACGTGGATTTCAACCCCTCCTTGCTCAGTTATTGTGGTTCCTTGATGGGTGAAGCTCACACCAAGTTCTTCAGTGTATCGGGAGTGCTTTCAGTATGTCAAGATTTGTAGTTTGCCTGAGCTCTTGCTAGTTTGTTTCTTTCTTGTTAATTTCTGTAATAAATCTTTAGTTTTATTTTAATTGCTGAAATCTCTGTGAGTTTGCTGGTGATCTCCATTATCTGCCTGTCTCTCTGTCTATGTGTCTATTTATTTTGTACAGCATGCTTGCCTTTATTAGTCCAGGCATTGATTTCACCAGTCAGAAAGTTGTGTAGCAGTTTTCATTTCTGGTCACCCAGCTTTCGGAAGGAAATGAAGGTTTTGGAGATGATGCAGCACAGCTTTACCAGGATGCTGCCTGGATTAGTGTTATAAGGAGAGGTTGACAGACTGAGAACTCCACTGTTTGAAGCACTTCCACTGTCAGCCAACTATCTGAGACTGAGACATACTCTAAGCCCACAAACTACTGGCGCCTTTGGCCTCCTGATCTGTTTTGGCTGGTTGCCGACATTACAAGCTGCAACAAAGTGAACACTGCTGGAAGAACTCATAGTTGAGCAGCCTCTGTGGTAGCTGGTGTCTTTCCTTTCTAGGGGCAAAATGCCTGATATTAGAAAGCATGCACTTAAGGCAAAAGGTGGTAAATTCAAAGAAAGCAAGTTTTTTTTTACACAGATGGTTGTGGGTGCCTGAATACACTGCCAGAGCTGATGATGTAGGTAAGTATAATAGAGGCATTTAAAGGGCTCTTTGCTAGGCACATAAATGTGCAGAGAATGGATGAATATGGACATTGTGTAGGCAGGAGGGATAACGGTATGCGTTTAAATAGTTTGCCACAACACCATGGACATATGGGCTTGTTCCTGTGCTATGTTCTAATGAGGATAATAGTAACATATAGTCTCCCATCTTAGTGTGAATTGCAATGCTGTTTCAAAGAAAAACGTTTCAATTGAAGAGAGATTTTATGTTTTCATTTGAGGAATCGAGGGTTAAGGAAAACTGGTACAGTGGGGGAGTTGAGCCCAACATAGAAAAGATACTGGGGGTGGTGGATATATGGAATGCACTGTCAAAGTCAAGTTTATTGTTATATACGCCAGTGTAATGAAAAACTTACTTGCCAGAAGAGAATCAGATGCAATTACCAAACTTAAGAAGCATTTAGACAAACATTTACTGTATATAAATAAGACTTGGGTGGATGTGGTCTTATGCAGGCAAACGGAATTAGTGTAGATGGATAAAAAAAAAAGGTCAACGTGGATGTGGTTGTCTAAGAGTTGATTTCTCTGCTGGAAGATTATATACCTCTTACAGTGTTTTTTTGCAGAGAAAATTTAAAACTAATTTCACTGCCATTCTCTGTTATTAGAGTCTCATTTAACTCCTGGTGTCAATGCATTGTATGCACTAATATGATTGTGGCTTCTACCCCTTCCTTTCCAGTCCTGATGAAGGGTCTCTGCCTGAAACATCGACTGTTTATTCGTTTTCATAGATGATGTCTGACCAATGTTTTGTGTGTGTTGCTCTGAATTTCCAGCGTTGGCAGAAGCTCTTGTGTTTATTCTCTAATACTCAGCTTTTGGAGTAACGTCTCATGTGGTTGATGTCATATGTTGTTCAATTAATCTTACATAAGACTATTTTCATTTTATAATGATGAAATTGCTATATATAATTAAAATTGTCATTCTTAATCGCTCTTCTTGGTCTGAAAATCAGTGTAAAATTAATGAACTAAATTTCCAAGCAGAAGAATTTCATTTTATGAAATTCTTTGATAAAGGTAAATGGTATCAACAGGTGGCTGTAAAAATAAAAAAAAAAAGAAAAAGGAAGATTTTGACCTTGTATCTAGAGCTTAACATAGAAACATAGAAAACCTACAGCACGTTACAGGCCCTTCGGCCCACAAAGCTGTGCCAAGCATGTCCTTACCTTAGAAATTACCTAGGGATACCCATAGCCCTCTGTTTTTCTAAGATCCATGTACCTATTCAGGAGCCTCTTAAAAGACCCTATTGCATCCACCTCCACCACCATTGCCGGCAGCCCATTCCACACACTGACCACTCTCTGTGTAAAAAAACTTACCCCTGACATTTCCTCTGTACCTACTTCCAAGCACCTTAAAACTATGCCCTCTTGTGATAGCTATTTCAGCCCTGAGAAAAAGTCTCTGACTATCCACACCTCTCATCATCTTATACACCTCTATCAGGTCACCTCTCACCCTCCGTCGCTCCAGAGAGAGTTCACTCAACCTATTCTCATAAGGCATGCTCCCAATCCATGCAACAGCCTGGTAAATCTCCTCTGCATCCTTTCTATAGTTTCCACATCCTTCCTATAGTGAGGCGACCAGAACTGAGCACAGTACTACAAGTGGGGTCTGACCAGGGTCCTATACAGCAGCAACATTACCTCTTGACTCTTAAACTCAATTCCACCGTATGCCTTCTTAACTACAGAGTCAACCTGTGAGGCAGCTTTGAGTGTCCTGTGGACTCGGACCTGAAGATCCCTCTGATCCTCCACACTGCCAAGAGTCTTACCATTAATACTACAAACATTCTACCATCATACTTGACCTACCAAAATGAACCACCTCACACTTATCTGGGTTGAACTCCATCTGTCACTCCTCAGCCCAGTTTTGTATCCTATCGATGTTCCGCTGTAACCTCTAACACTATCCACAACACCCCCAACCTTTGTATCGTCAGCAAATTTACTAACCCATCCCTCCACTTCCTCATCCAGGTCATTTATAAAAATCACAAAGAGAAGGGGTCCCAGAACAGATCCCCAAGGCACATGGAGGTGATCGACCTCCATGCAGAATATGACCCATCTACAACTACTCTTTGCTTTCCACGGGCAAACCAGTCCTGGATCCACAAAGCAATGTCCCCTTGGATCCCGTGCCCCCTTACTTTCTCAATGAGCCTTGCATGGGGTACCTTATCAAATGCCTTGCTGAAATCCATATACAATACATCTACTGTGCTACCTCCATCAATGTGTTTAGCCACATCCTCAAAAACTTCAATCAGGCTCGTAAGGCATGACCTACCTTTGACAAAGCCATGCTGACTATTCCTAATCATATTATGCCTCTCCAAATGTTCATAAATCCCAGCTCTCAGGGTCTTTTTTATCAACTTACCAACCACTGAAGTAAAATTCACTGGTCTATAATTTCCTGGCTATCTCTACTCCCTTTCTTGAATTAGGGAACAACATATGCAACCCTCCATTCCTCTGGAACCTCTCCCGTTCACACTGATGATGCAAAGATCATTGCCAGTGGCTCAGCAATTTCCTCCCTTGCCTCCCACAGTAGCCTGGAGTACATCACGTCTGGTTCCGGTGATTTATCCAGCTTGATGCTTTCTGAAAGCTCCAGCTCATCCTCTTTCTTAATATCTACATGCTCAAGCTTTTCAATCTGCTGTAAGTCATATCTACAATCACCAAGATCCTTTTCCTTAGTGAATACTGAAGCAAAGTACTCATTAAATACCTCTGCTATCTCCTCCAGTTCCATACACGATTTTCCACTGTCACACTTGATTGGTCCTATTCTCTCATGTCTTATCCTCTTGCTCTTCACATACTTTTAGAATGTCTTGGGATTTTCCTTAATTCTGTTTGCCAAGGCCTTCTCATGGCTCCTTCTGGCTCTCCTAATTTCATTCCTAAGCTACTTCCTGTTAGCCTTATAATGTTCTAGATGTCTAACATTACCTAGCTCTCTGAACCTTTTGTAAGCTTTTCTTTTCTTCCTGACTAGATTTATTACAGCCTTTGTACAACACAGTTCCTGTACCCTACCATCCTTTCCCTGTCTCATTGGAACATACCTATACAGAACTCCATGTAAATATCCCATGAACATATGCCACATTTCTTCCGTATGTTTCCCTGAGAACATCTGGTCTCAATTTATGCTTCCAAGTTCCTGTCTGATAGCCTCATATTTCCCCTTACTCCAATTAAATGCTTTCCTAACATGTCTGTCCTAACCCTCTCCAATGCTATGGAAAAGGGGATAGAATGCTGTCCCACTGAGAGATCTGACACCTGACCAGGTTCATTTCCCAATACTAGATCAAGTACAGCCTCTCCTCTTGCAGGCGTATCTATATATTGTGTCAGGAAACCTTCCTAAACACACCTAACAAACTCCACCCCATCTAAACCCCTTGCTCTAGGGAGATACCAATCAATATTTGGGAAATTAAAATCTCCCACCATGACAATCCTGTTATTATTACACCTTTCCAGAATCTGTCTCCCTATCTGTTCCTCGATATCCCTGTTACTATTGAGAGGTCTATAAAAAACACCCAGTAGAGTTATTGACCCCTTCCTGTTCCTAACTTCCACCCACAGAGACTCCGTAGACAATCCCTCCTTGACTTCCTCCTTTTCTGCAGCCGTGACACTATCTCTGATCAACAGTGCCACGCCCCCACCTCTTTTGCCTCCCTCCCTGTCCTTTCTGAAACATCTGAAACCTGGCTCTTGAAGTAACCATTCCTGTCCCCGAGCCATCCAAGTCTCTGTAATGGCCACAACGTCATTGCTCCAAGTACTGATCCATGCTTTAAGCTAATCTGCTTTGTTCATAATACTCCTTTCATTAAAATAGACATATCTCTCCTGACATTACTAACTTTGAGGTCCAGCTTCTCAACTTCCTTCCCTGTAGTCTGTTTTCAGAACCTCTTCCCTTTTCCTACCTATGCCATTGGTACTGTTACGTACCCCGTAACTGGGTGTCTTACCAGCAAAGATAGAAGTGTCCTTTGGAGTCTAGTGATACTATTTTCAACAATATTTATTAGCAAAGATATACAAAATAATATCAATGCAAATATACAGAGAATATACGTTAGCAATACTAAACCTAAAAGTGCAGGTATAATAATAATCATTAATGAAACAAGCAAACTTCATTATCTAAGGGATAATGAAGTGTCAGATGGAAATATAAAGTTCAGTTCAGTTCATGCAGGCTGTGGTAGTTGTTGGTCGTGGTGTTTCAATTGTTGGGGAGAGAGAGAGAACGTGCAAACAGTAACAGCTTTTATCTTGCCAACCTTCCTTTACGATTTTGATCCATCGATGCGTAGTTGTTGTGGTCATTCACATATGACCCCTCCATCCTTTAGCTAGACCGTTCTTCTGTGGTGGACTCATCACCCAGGCAAGGGTGGACACACACACAAGCCCCCACCGGTCTCGCTACAAAACACTGTGAGTTAAAATTTACCGACCCTTCGTCCAGTCTCTGATGTCCCACACTGTCTCGTGGGTTTCTGCTGCTCACTAACGTTTCTCCTGGTGCATCTGAGGGGTGTTACTCCAGACCTCACTTTTATCCCCACTCACGGGGTCTCAGGTGTCAATCAGGTTGGGATGATGTAACCCATCAAACCAGCCCACTCTGGTTGTCCCCTGAGGGGTTTCAATGAATAGAACAGTACCAAGTAAACAATCCTTCTCCAAAAGCCAATAGCAGTAATCAATGGTAATCCTACTTTTGTTAGTAGGAGCCATTCCACCATGGGGAACCTTTTAGCTGTGTCTCTCTCTCATTAACTTTCATGAGCTGTTATCAATAACAACTGCCCTGGCAGATTTCCTTTGTCTCTCTTACTTCCTTGATAACAGCATCAAAATAGTAGCGATTTACGATTCTCCAAAAGGGGTGGGGGCATGGGCGACTCTGCACCCTTCTGCCCATCAGAGTTGTTCATCCTTCGTAACAGTACCAATATGTACCACGACCTCTGGCTGTTCTCCCTCCCACCACAGGATATCTTGGACTCGATCTGAAACATCCTGGACCCTGGCACCTGGGAGGCAAACTACCATCCGAGTTTCTTTCCTGCGTCCACAGAATCGTCTGTCTGACCCCCTAACTATAAAGTCCCCTATCACTGCTGCCATCCTCTTCCTTTCCCTACCCTTCTGAGCCACAGGGCCAGACCCTGTGCCAGAGGCACGGCCACTGTTGCTTCCCCCAGGTAGGCCTGCACTTCCCAATAGTACTCAGACAGGAGTACTTATTGTGAAGGGGGACAGGCACAGGGGCACTCTCTAGCATCTGACTCCTGCCCTTCCCTCTCCTGACTGTTACCCATGTATCTGTCTCCCGAGTCCCCAGTGTGACTACTTGCCTATGGCTCCTCTCTATCACCTCCTCACTCTCCCTGACCAGATGAAGGTCATCGAGCTGCATCTCCAGTTCCCTAACGTGGTCCCTAAGGAGCTGCAGCTCGGCACACCTGGCGCAGATGTGGCCGTTTGAGAGGCTGGGGGACTCCAGGACTTCCCACATCTGACACCAAGCACAGAACACCAGCCTCACACACATACTTCCTGTCTGTATTCTACACAGGCATCCTACCTCGCCTCGACCCGTTAACACCGAAACCCCGTTGAGCCAAAGCCTTCCTACTCTGGCTCAGTCTACTCTGACACCCGCTCTATAAGGTGTCTCCTTTTAAACTCTTCTCGCTGTTCTAACTGGCTGACAACCATGCGTTTGCACAGTCGTGCCTTGATCAAACCACTGAAGAAATAAGCTCAGCATATTACAACTTCAAACATCACATGCTGGAAAATTTAAACTTCAGAAATTGTCAGGAATTTATCATATTGTATAGTAGATAAAAAAGTCTTTGGTTTAACAGACTAAATAAATTTTTGTTCATGTATTGAAGAATTTTGAAATGTTGATTAAACTAAAACAAGAATAATTTGAAGAAACTTTTCAGGTAAACTATATGCAAAACATCAGTAAGTACTCATTAGTAAAACAATCTGTAAAATAAGAGGGGTTAAGTCAACTTAAGAGCCATAGCACCAATTCTTTCCTCTTGTTTTGTGGGGGTCTTTTTTTTCTAATTATCCACTGATTAATAAGTCAAGTCAATTTTATTGTAATTTCGATCATAACTGCTGGTACAGTGCATAGTAAAAATGAAATGACGTTTTCAGGACCATGGTGTTACATGACACAGTACAAAAACTAGACGGAACTATGTGAAAAACAGAGAGAGAGAAAAAAAACACAACTATACTAGACTACAGACCTACACTGGACTGCATAAAGTGCACAAAACAGTGCAGGCATTACAATAAATAATAAACAGGACATTAGAGCAAGGTGTCAGTCCAGGCTCCGGGTATTGAGGAGTCTGATAGCTTGGGGGAAGAAACTGTTACATAGTCTGGTCTTGAGAGCCCGAATGCTGCGGAGCCTTTTCCCAGATGGCAGGAGGGAGAAGAGATTGTATGAGGGGTGTGTAGGGTCCTTCATAATGCTGTTTCCTTTGCGGATGCAGCGTGTAGTGTAAATGTCCGTGATGGCGGGAAGAGAGACCCTGATGATCTTCTCAGCTGACCTCACTATCCGCTGCAGGGTCTTGCGATCCGAGATGGTGCAATTTCCGAACCAGGCAGTGGTGCAGCTGCTCAGGATGCTCTCAATACAACCCCTGTAGAATGTGGTGAGGATGGGGGATGGGAAATGAACTTTCCTCAGCCTTCGCAGAAAGTAGAGATGCTGCTGGGCTTTCTTTGCTATAAAGCTGGTGTTGAGGGACCAGGTGAGATTCTCCGCCAGGTGAGTGCCAAGAAATCTGGTGCACTTAACGATCTCTACCGAGGATCTGTCGATGTTCAGCGGGGAGTGGTCGTTCCATGCCCTCCTGAAGTCAACAAACGTCTCTTTTGTTTTGTTCACATTAAGAGACAGGTTGTTGGCTCTGCACCAGTCCATTAGCTGCTGCACCTCCTCTCTGTAAGCTGACTCATCGTTCTTGCTGATGAGACCCACCACGGTCATGTCATCAGTGAACTTGATGATGTGGTTCGAGCTGTGTGTTGCAGCACAGTCGTGGGTCAGCAGAGTGAACAGCAGTGGACTGAGCATACAGTCCTGGGGGGCCCCCATGCTCAGTGTGATGGTGTTGGAGATGCTGCTGCCGATCCAGACTGACTGAGGTCTCCTAGTCAGGAAGTCTAGGATCCAGTTGCAGAGGGAGGTGTTCAGGCCCAGTAGGCTCAGCTTTCCAGTCAGTTTCTGAGGGATGATTGGGTTGAATGCTGAACTGAAGTCTATGAACAGCATCTGAACGTATGTGTCTTTTTTGTCCAGGTGGGTTAGGGCCAGGTGGAGGATGATGGCAATGGCGTCATCTGTTGAGTGTACGCAATCTACAGGGGGTCCAGTGAGGGGGGCAGCAGGGTCTTGATATGCCTCATGACGAGCCACTCGAATGATGATGGATGAGAGTGCAACGGGACGGTAGTCATTTAGGCAGGACACTGAAGACTTCTTTGGCACGGGGATGATGGTGGCAGCCTTGAAGCACGTTGGAATGGTGGCGCTGCTCAGGGAGATGTTGAAGATGTCAGTGAGAACATCTGCTAGCTGGTCTGCACATCCTCTGAGCACTCTACCAGGGATGTTGTCTGGTCCAGCAGCCTTCCGTGGGTTGACCCTGCACAGGGTTCTTCTCACATTGGCCACGGAGAGACACAGCACCTGGTCATTTGTAGGAGGAGTGGACTTCCTCGCCGCCACGTCATTTTCTGCCTCAAACCGAGCGTAAAAGTTATTCAGCGCATTTGGGAGGGAGGCATCACCTGCACAGTCAGGTGATGTTGTCCTGTAATTGGTGATGTCCTGGATGCCCTTCCACATGCACCGCGTGTCGCCACTGTCCTGGAAGTGACTGTGGATTTGCTGGGCATGTGCAGACTTTGCCCCTCTGATGGCCCGGGACAGTTTGGCCCTTGCTGTTGTTAGGGCTGCCTTGTCGCCTGCTCTGAAGGTGGAGTCATGGGTCCTCAGCAGTGCACGCATCTCGGCGGTCATCCATGGCTTCTGGTTGGCACGTGTAGTGATGGTCTTGGACAGAGTAACATCATCAATGCACTTTCTGATGTAGCTGGTCACTGATGCTGTGTACTCCTCTAAGTTGGTAGAGTCGCCATCAATTGCAGCCTCCCTGAACATGTGCCAGTCAGTGTGCTCAAAGCAGTCTTGGAGAGCAGAGATGGCTCCTACTGGCCAGGTTTTCACCTGTTTCTGAACTGGTCTGGAGCGCCTGACAATCGGTCTGTATGCTGGGATTAGCATAACTGAGATGTGGTCTGAGTAACAGAGGTGGGGTCGGGGCTCTGCTCGGGGATGTTTGTGTAAACTAGGTCCAAAGCTTTCTATCCCCTTGTTGCAAAGTCCACATACTGGTGGAATTTGGGGAGCACTGACTTAAGGTTCGCCTGGTTAAAATCACTGGCAACAATAAATAGTCCATCAGGGTGTGGTTCTGCAGTTCACTAATAGCCCCGTACAGTTCACAGAGCACCTCCTTAGCATTAGCGCTGGGGGGAATGTAGACACCGAATATAAGGACAGAGGTGAATTCCTGTGGCAAGTAAAATGGTCTGCATTGAACTGCCACAAACTCCACTAGCGATGAGCAGTATCTGGAAACCAGCACAGAGTTCTTGCACCATTCCATATTGATGTAAATACACACACCACCACTGCGAGTCTTACCGGAGAGAGTTGCATCCCTGTCTGCTCGAAACAAGGCGAGCCCGTCCATCTGAATGGCAGCATCCGAAATTCCCTCAGTGAGCCATGTTTCTATAAAAACATACACACAGCAGACTCTGTACTCCTGCCGAGTATTTCGTTGGAGTCGGATGTAGTCCAGTTTATTGTCCAGGGAGCGGACATTGGAGAGCAGAATGGACGGGAGAGCCAGCCGGCCGGCTAGGGTTCACTTTTTGCCTGGCACGGACCCCTGCCCACTTGCCTCGCTTCCACTTCCTCGCACATCGCTTACAAAGTCTCCATCACCGGCTACCAGCATCAGGCGACTCTGAGGATTGTAGGCCCATTGCAAGCTGAGGTCGCGTAATTCAGCCAGCAGATCTTTGTGGAGGTTTGTTTTTGGGCGATCTCTGTATTGTAGTAGTATCTGGCAATGGTAGATAGTCGCTCTGTTATCCATGTGCCCTAATCAAAAGTTATGTATTCAAACTTAAAATAGAAAATTAAATTAAAGTAACACCAGGTCTGAAAGGCCGCTGCTGCCGTGCCACGCCGCCTCATGGGAAACTGTGTGGTTGTTACTCACGTTGACTGGTTAATTGAGTTTAGCAATTACTTCACATGGAAGTATTTGTTGCTGCCTCTGAAGACTGGTCTTTACAATCCACTGTATTGTAAATTGTATTTATTGTGAATTATACCAGTGGCACAAATTAGCCATGTTAGTGGAATTGAAACTCACCTAGTTCCATCATTGCATGCCCCAAACAAGAAGCCCCCAATATTGTTACAAATAAATGAGCAATAATCAACAAAGGCCTCATTTTAATCACTTTGATTAAATAGAGCAATTCCAAAAACAGCTTACTTTCAAATAAATGTTTGCTGGAGCGGGAGGGGAAACAGGTGGGTGTTATGAAGAGCCCTATTTCCACATGAATTTTGTAAAAACAAAGAAGTTAAACATTTTTAATGGTGGACTGATCCCTGCTAAAGAATCCTGAGAAATGGCTGAGGAAAGACAGAAAAGCTTGCATTCTACATCTTTCAGTAAGGGAGTAGGAATATTTGTGACTCCTCCAGGAATGGATCTCTCTCTATTGTTCAGTCTGATTTGGGAGCCCGTAGTTACGATTTGGAGCAATTCTCGAGTTCTACACTATGTGTGGAGTGGGTGGCCACCTCCTCTTTGGCCTGCCCTGGAAGGTTAAAGTCTGGAATTTCATTGTTAGATCGGCTTCCGAGCTGTAGACGCTGGAATCTGGAGCAAAGACTCATGAGGAGCTCAGTGGGTTGAGCAGCAACTGTGGGTAGGGGCTAGGGTGGAATGGATGGAAAGAAGTTGTCAACATTTCTGGATGAAAGTGCACGTCAGTACGATTCATTCCCTTCCACAGAGGCTGCTCAACTAGATGAGTTCTTCCAGCAGTGTTCATTTTGTTGCCGTTTGCAATGTTGGCAACCAGCCAAAAGAGATCAGGAAGCCAAAGGTGCCATTAGTCTGTGGGCTTAGAGTATGTCTCAGTTTGGGTTGTGAGATTTCAGATAGTTGGGTGACAGTGGAAGAGTTCTACAAGGAAGAAATTTTTCCTTGCACATTAGAAAGTTAAATGTGGCATAACTCAAAAGAGTCACTTAGGCTCTCTTGGTCTCAGTACTCCAGAAGTGATCCTCATGGTTTCCCATAAATACTAGTGTGGCAGTTCCTGAGTTAGGATAAAGAGCTGTTGAATAAGCCAGCCAAATGAGGTCATGCCTACTGTGTTGGTTCTGCTAACCCAGTTAACTCCCCATCTGTTTCCATATTACATTCTCTCTCTTTGACCATAGGTCTAGTTTTCTTGTGAAGTTTTTCCTCAAAGACATAGAGATTCTCCCCAAAAGCAGGCCAGGAATGTCCTTTTATCATCGTCTCTGAAACAGTCTTCACAATATAAAGAATAGTTGATCACATAATTCATAAAGTGGTACCACCTGAATCTTATATACGTCACGTGTCAGCTTCTACATCTATCAAGGCTGATAAGAGAGGGTGAAATTTAACCATGTCAAGTACGCTGAAGGCTGAATGGAGACAGAGACACACAAAAACATAACCTTTAGAACTTATGATCCATTTGCTCTGTGTCAAGAGAAACAGGAGTTACTGTAGATATTGCAATCTTTTCCTGAATTGCTATGAATGTTACAGCTACTTTGGCATAGACAGGGTAAATATTCATTGTCTTTTTCCCATATTAGGGATTCAAAAACAAGAAATGGATAAAAAGGTCAACTTGGATGTGATTGGATGAGGAGCCTGTTTCTGTGCTGTGCAGTGATGAATCCATGCTTTGATGAATTCAATAATCAATTGAATATGTAAATATAGTCTTCTGGAGATTTTGCACCTAAGCATTTATATAAAGACCATAATGAAAATTAAATAGACTGGAAAATTAATACTTGAAATCTCCATCAGAATTTTCTCTGCACTAAATCTGTTTTCAAAGTGTTAAATGACCAATTCCTTGCTGGAATTGACAACCATAGAATCGCAACTAATGAAGAATCTGTTAAATTTTCACTGAAGTGTGAAATGTGAATATCAGCTATGACAATTGGAACCACGTACCGTTTGGCCTAATACATAGCTTTTCTTGAGAAATTTGCCACACAATCTTTGTATCCAGTGATTACTGAAAAATTTACTTTCCCCTGAAATGTCACAGTTCATCAGAAGGTATTCAAAGTCCAGCATAAATACTACATTTTTTTGGTGAATTATGCTTTCTTGCCATCAATACTGAATTATTTATTTTTCATAAATATCTATTAGATTTATATATTTTTAAATTTGCAATGGACAATCCTTAACTTTATCTTCTAAAATATAGTCTAGTATGGGTGGGCCACTTAGGATAGTAAGTGACCAGGATGATCATAAGGCACAGGAGAAGAATTAGCCTATTCAGCTCATTGAGACTGCTCCCCCTCTCAGAACCATTCTCCAACCATCTACCCGTAACCTTCGATGCCCTGACTAAACAGAAACCTATCCACCTCCGTATTTAATATACTCATTGACTTAGCCTCTACAACCATCTGTGGAAGAAAATTCCACTGATTCACACCCCCTTTCCAAAGAAATTCTTCCTCATCTCTGTTTTAGAGGGAGATCTTGCTACTCTGAGGCTGTACCCTCTGGTCCTGGATTCCACCACTGTAGGAAACTTACTCTCCTTGTCCTAGCAATGTGGCTGATAATAGAATACCTGGAGGAAATCTATCTAGGCCCTTCAATATTTGATAAATTTCAATGCCCCCCCCCTTTCGCCAATTCTTCTAAACTCCAGTGAGTACAGGTCCTGAGCAATGAAATGTTCCTCATATGTTAATCCATTCATTTCTGGGATCATTCTCATAAAATTCCTCTTGACCATCTCCAATGTCATTACATCCCTCCTTAGATATGGGCCCAAAACTAGTCACAATACTTCAAATTCATGCTGGACAATGCCTTATAAAACTTCAGCATTACAAAGTTGCTTTTAAATTCTAGTCCTGTGAAAGTGATTGCTAAAATTGCATTTGGCTTCCTTACAACTGACTCAGCCTGCAAGTTAACCTTTAGGGAATCCTGTACCAGGACTACAAGTTCCTTAGCATTCCTGATTTCTCCCCATTTAGAAAATTATTATTTCTAATAAAATGCATGACCATACACTCCCCTGTGCTGTATTCCATCTGCCGCTTCTTTGTCCATTCTCCTAATCTGTCCAAATCCTTCTGCAGTCTCCCTACTTCCTCAACACTACCTGCCCTCCATGTAACATTATATCATCTACAATCATCTGTCATCCAGATCATTAACATATAACATGAAACGTAGCAAACACAATACCAATCCCTCCAGGACACCATTAATCATTGGCAGTGAACATGAAAGGACTTCCTTTATTCCTATTCTTTGCCTTCTGTATCTCTTCTGTCCATGCTAATATCTTTCCTGTAATACTAGGGACTGACTCATGTGCAGCGTCTTATCAAAGGCCTTCTTAAAATCCAAGTAAACAACACCCACTGACTCTCCCTTGTCTATCGTGCCTGTATTTCTCAAAGATTTTAACAGATTTGTCAGACAAGATTTCCCCTTAAGTAAACCCTGCTGACTTTGGCCTATTTTAAGGCCAAGTACCCCTAAACCACATCCTTAGCAAATGGATTCTATAGTTTTGTCAACTTGAATTCAGGCCTTATAATTTCCTGGCTTTTGCCTCCCTCCCTTCTGAAAGAGCACTGAAGCGATCTGCTGTATACTTATGGTGAGTGCACAGCAGGGATTAGTGCTGCAGCTTGGCTGCCATTCAGGCCAGCTTGCTTTTTAAACTCGGGTATCCAGTGGAGTGTTATGTATTTTTTTCCTTGTACATTAAAGCAATCTCACACACTGTGGTCCAGACTTTGATCAACAAAGTTAAATGCTTATTTTCTAGGAAAGTCCTTTGAAGCACAACTTTTCCAAACACGATAGTCAGCTGGTGTTTTACGACGGTGCCACGTATATGGAGAACGTAAGTAATAAAGCTGTACTTAATGCAAAGACTCCAGTGCTTCCAATTCTCAGAGTAGCTAGTAATACGTCAATCACTTTGAGAAGGTGAGTGACAGTATATGTGCAGAGAAAGGAGAAAAAAGGGATCAATTAAGTAGAAGTAAATTGTGGAACTATCCATGAAATGTACTTATAGAATCTAATCACTTCTTATTTACAGGGAATCATGGGAATCATAGTTAGCTTGACATAATAACTGGATCTTGCTGGAGAAATGTGTAAATGAGCGAATAGGGAGTGTGTTATGAATTCTCAGTGATCTGCCATTCTAAAATGAGCTATATTTGTCTGCTGAACTTGCCACGTTAGGTTCAGATATTCGACAGCATGTGGCTTTGTCTGAGAATACCAATCAAGCTCTCTGGCTCAGAATGGTTCCATGCATCTCATTAAGCATTAAAATAATTTTTAAAATGGTTCATTCTCATTTCAGAAAGATCTGGCCTATTTCTCTAATGGTACATGCTGAGTATGCTAAATCCTTTTCATTCATTGGAAGGATAAGATAACCAACATTAACGTTTCTGTCAAATCCACTAACCTCTTCACCTCTTTAGTATCAGCTACGTTGCGCATGCAACATCATTCCAACCGGGACAGTCTATTCCAATCTGCTTGTCCTAGCAATGTGGGTGATAATAGAATACCTGGCGGAAACCTACAGGGTCACAAGGAGAAATGCAAAATCTATGCAGGATTGAACCAGAACCAGTGAGGCTATAAGTCAACTCACTGCACTGACGTGTCCGAAGCATCACTTGATAGCCCTGTCACCACCAGTTTGCTGATGACTGGAGTACTTGGCAGGGTTCCAAGATTGGATTTGTCCACTCTCTACAAAAAGGTTAAGTTTCCATTATGTAATTTAGAGATACAGCACAGCAACAAGATCTTCCTGCCAAATGAGCCAACACGGCCCAGTTACATCCACGTGACCAATTAACCTATATTCCTTTGGAATGTGGGAGGAAACTGGAGCACCTGGAGGAAACACACAGTTACAGAACATACAAACACCTTACAGTCAGTGGCAGAATTGAACCCCAGTTGTTGGCACTGTAACAGCATTACACTAACTACTACGCTGCTGTGCCACCCAGTGTAGTTGTACTGCTTAGCTAAATGAATGGTCAAATCGAGAGCAAACTTTCAGCACTAGACCTGGATTATTTTAGATGTTGTTTCAGATCCGTGGTGCATACCAAACTGCTTGCCACCCCCACCTCAGACGCTTTGCCCACCTATCTGTTTTGCTAACTTCTGCATACAGCCCACTAATTAAACGAGTCAACCCTGTTCAAAGGGAGATAAAGACCTGGCCAGAAGGAGCAATCTCATCATTGTGGGAGCATGGACTAAAACACGTTCAGGGAGGTGGCTACCTGTGACCATCGCATTAATATCAATGGATATGTGAGATCTGTGACTGGCTACATCGAGGGTATCACCATTGTTCAACATATCTACATGAGGGCAAATCAGAGGCCATGGCCGACAGGAGAGATCCAAGCATGCCTGAGACATCAAGCTGCCCGCTTCAGATCAGGGAATAAGACAGCTCTCAGGTCAACAAGATCTGTGCTTTCCCACACAATGAGGAAGGCAGATTGGGATTATTCATGGAATATAAAGCCATTTGTGTGACACCAAAGAAGAGCTTCTTCCACCAGTAAGACTACTGAACTGCCTGCCACCACCCAGGTATCACTTATGAAGCACCAATAGTGTTATACTGCCTTCTTTTTAACTTGTGTCATAAATGCACCTTATTATTTGTTAATGTGTGTGTGTGTGTGTGTGTGTGTGTTTTCCTACCCCTCCTTTTTTTCTCTCTCTGCCCATCGCTCTGCCTGTTCTCCATCTCCCTCTGGTGCTCCCCTCCCCCTTTCTTTCTCCCTAGGCCTCCCGTCCCATGATCCTTTCCCTTCTCCAGCAGTGTATCCCTTTTGCCAATCAGCTTTCCAGCTCTTAGCTTCACCCCAGCCCCTCATGTCTTCTCCTATCATTTTGGATTTCCCCCTCCTACTTTCAAATCTCTTACTAACTTTTCTTTCAGTTAGTTCTGACGAAGGGTCTCAGCCCGAAACGTCAACTGTACTTCTTCCTATAGATGCTGCCTGGCCTGATGCGTTCCACCAGCATTTTGTGTGTGTTGCTAGTGTTTTTACATTATTATGTAATTGTTTTGTATTTCCCTTTTAAGAATACTGAGTGTTTTTCTTACCAAGAATTGCTTTCCTTACCTATGTACTGTATGCTGGGTACATTGGATGTGGCAATAAATGGAAGCAGCAATGTTTACGTTATACTTAGCATTAAATCTGTACGAGTAATCACACTAATAGGGCTAAAATAGTAGGGGGTTGCAGTTGTTGCTATGGCTATGGTATTCAGCATTTTCAGCTTTGTTTTGATCTCTCATGAAATTTGACTGAGGACTGCCTGATCTGGACCTCAGTTCAAAGAACTGCTGAGCAAAGTGTACGGGATGCAGATGGATCCAAGAGCTGGAAGTTCAAAGGCTACTCAGCGAACAGCTGGGTAGAGCCCTGAGGGAGTGCAGCAATCAGAAGCTGTTGGGGTGAGTTGCTTTTCGTGCAACCATCAAGCAGAACCCTTTGTGCTCTGTACCCTCCTCTGTCCAATAATCTCCTGACAGTAGCTTAAAGAGGTTAAAAATAAAACTCTGTGAGAAAGGGTTCTAAAAATGTTCTCTTCAGTCTCCAAAGGCAATGAAAAACTAATTCTAAGAAATAACAAAAACAGAAAGGTATGTTGCCAGGCTCATGTCCCCATAGAACTACAGGCTGTCAGTCAGCTCAACTCAGCTTTACGAGAAGAGATTGCACAAACCAGGGTTATATAAGGTTTCAAGCTATTAAGGGAAGAAACAGCGTATTTGAAAAAGAAATGATTTCTGTTGACTGAAGTATCTAAGATCAAAATGATAGCCAATTGTAACAGTGGTGAAGAAAGGGAACAAAGGATGGTAGAAGTTAGGAAGACAAAGGATTCTGCAGATACTAGAATTCAGAGCAGCAAACTATCTGATGGAGACATTTAGTAGCATGAGCAACATATGTAGGGGGGAGAGGAATTGTTAACATATCAATTCAAAATCCTGCAATAATACCTCTACCCCCCTCTAATGCTCCCTCAGTTTGTTGCTGTAGAAGTTAAGAACAAATTTCTGCATACGGCAATTAATGGCAGACCAGTTGTTAGAGGTAAATCAAGCTTTGAATAAAAATAGTTCTAAAAGTTTGGTTGATCCAGTTAACAACAAAAATGTAAGACTGTATTGGACTGCCATTGAATAAAATAAGGAAGAGAAGGTTTGTTCTTTTTTAAATTATAGATAGTGGTAAGAAGCACTAACAGGCTACAGATATGATAGAACACTGAATGTGGAACAGGCTCGAAGGATTAAATGGCCTGCCACTATGTTTTTATGTTCCAATATATCCATTTGTTGTACCTAGCAATATCAGCCTCCTCCTAAGACCTGGTATGAAGACTTGTACTGACTGCACAGCCTATCAATATAAAGTGAGTGAGGTTTTGTGAAGCCTTGTCATATAAACCAGTCCTTTATAAGCACAAATAGGAATACATTAATAAAAATAATAATATGGTATAAATGCAAGATAGATTTTGTTACAATTGTGTAGTTATTTATAATAATGAAATGTTCATTTCTTTTCTGACTAGTCTTATCCTGGTGATATCTTGGTACACAGTATCTCCAGTTAAGCTGCTGAGGGGGGTCAAGGCAGCTGAATGACAGAGCCCCAGGAGATTAACACCAATCCGCTCTGATGAAGACTGACATTCAAGGAGTCAATGTCAGATATCTATAAAAGTCAGCATAAACTTAAAAAAACAGAAACTCACAGCCAATATTTCCCTTTTTGACCTTTTGTTATATTCCCACACATGCACAAAAACTTGCTATTTCATTTGAGTTATTAATTTTTCATATTGCCCTTTTTACATAACCTCAATTTTCTATGTAGTCTTTTGTGTATAAAAACAAATAGTGCGTTTATCACTTTGAAATGTCTCAACTCTTCAAATGCAGAATTGTAATATGCTTCAGTCTATGACTGGTACATTTCAAAGCCTTTGCTTCCTTTAATCACTAATCCAGCTTGGGAAAAAGATGAAGTCTGGCAAAATGAAGAATGCTGGTGCAGATCACAGCCAGAGTCTGCAGGTGGAAAATGTTTACAAGCTTGTGCAACAGAATTTGAAGTCATTCCAGAATAAGGGTTATAGTATTAGGGCATCATGACATCTTGAGCAGCATTGAAGTACAAAGCCAAAGCTGAGTTTTAAGCCCATATTTTGGTTATTGCCTTATTTCTAGATTATTGTACATTTCTTCTGTCCTAAAAATCTTAAGTCCGTTAGTAAATGCACATCTCAGTTCAAATATAGATACAAAAAATCATTGCCTTGCCAGTCTACATCCATTCTCCTGCAACTTGCTGTCATCTCACCCAGTATTTCCCTGGACCTGGTTTACAAAAAATGTGACCTCCCGGCTTTAAGGGTACAATTATGCGGTGTCTACCATTGAAACCAACAGAACTGGTCCCAAATTGTTTGGGCCAAGCAATTTCAAGTTTATTGTTATTCAACTGTATACATGTATACAATTAAATGAAACAGCATTTCTCTAGGACCAAGGTGAAAATCACAGTACTGTACATATATTTCATACAGCACAGAAAACACAATAATATTAACAGATAATAAAAAATATGTTCTGTAGATGCACAAGATGACATCAGTGCATATACAACATATAGTTGTATACTATATAATATACAATAGTTTTACTGCCACTGGCGTTGTCATGAATAGTGTGTAGGGGGTGGTATCAGGGCATTCAGAAGCCTCCCACCCTGGGGGAAGAAGCTGTTACCCAGTCTAACAGTCCTCGTTCTTATCCTGTGGCAACTTCTGCCTGATAGTGGAACATCAATGGGATAGAAGGGGTTCTTGACAAAGCTGAGGGCTCTGTCAATGCAGTGCTACTGGTGTATGCTCTGGATAGAGAATGTCCTGTATTGGTTCACATTGGCAAAGGCAACACTGAAGGGGAGATGCATGCCCAAAATGGGGATTGCAACAGGTCCAGACTGGAATTTATACAGAGGGACTCATACTATTGAAGACAATGGTCTGGGATGAAAGGTTTCCCTCAGTTAGCTGTGAAATTTGGTCAAAAATAGAGTATTTTTCAGAAAACAGCCATTCAGATTGGAAGATCTGTCTGATATCAATGTCAGGGTGGGGTCAGTCAGAGTTAGGGTTATGAGGAATGTGGGTATTAGTGTTTGAGGTGGATGGATGTCAGGAGAGTAACACCCATCTACCACTACTGCTGCAGAAGTATAAGTGTGTGATAGAGCCATGGTGAACTAACAGAAAAAAATTTCAGCCCTTCTTGGACCATCCATTCCATTCCATCATTTTCACCTCACTTCCACTGCTGCTTTTCCTAAGGCATGGAAAATATATCCAGTCATGACTAAAACTGAAAGAAGACCCAATTCCTCCATAAACATCAACATTATAAATAGCACCTTCCTGCACCCCACAGCCCCATTCTTGCTCACCTTAAATTTCACCCTTTTACAACATCACGATAAAACTGATAGTTTTCTTCTGCTCTTCATTGGACTGAGCTGGCAGGCATCAAAGAGCTGGACAATTCTTCACTTTCCAGTTTCTGCTGCATTCCAGAATACCCTCATTATAAATTGTGAACTTCAAACATGCTGGCAGCACTAGAGAGTTGAACAACAGGCCCACCTCAGCATGTGAAGAGATGTAAGAGCCCAAAGGTTTTTACCCGCTGTGATATTATTGGCCTTTCTCCCACATCAGTTCCAAACCTTATGAGCCTGACTTCTCTGACATGAATCTCATAATATTCCTCCTCAAGGTGTCATTGAGGCTGACTGAGAAATTATGCTGTTGTTTTTACATCAGTGAAAGTCACTTTGATGAAACACCCTTCAAATTCTGGCACAGTAATGAAATATTTTTTTATTGTGCCGCTTTTTTGAATGCAGGTTTTGGCTCTGCCCCAAATGTTCCATTACCATCACTAACTCTTGTACAGTTTAGAGTACAATATCTGAACAACAGATCCAGCTAGTGTCAAACAAATGCACAAAGTTTAAATATACTTGCAGCATTAAACTCTCCAACTGCAGCCAAAACTTGGAGAACGTCAGTGAAAGGCATCAATCTGTCATATGTGCTTTTGTCACTCTGGGAAGGTTGTAAACTGTATAGGGTTATGTAAATAGTCACTACACTGTTAGCTGAAGACTTTAACTCCAAACAGTTTTCTTTCCCTTTTCTGTAGAATAAGGGGAAATATCGAACAAAAAGTGCTCTTGGAGGAAGCAGTGAATTTAAGAAAGATTTAATTTCCTGGATTCCAACTCAGTCTGAGGGTCAACGGGAGTGGCCAATAATATCCACATATCAAGCAGATTTCTGGCATCACAGAAACCCACAGTCGACAGCAGTGATGATTCCTCAGCTGCTGGTCCCTCGTGTTCGACAGCTGATTACAGTCACCCACCCTGGGGTGGAAACAATGCAAACAACATACCGTCAGTTCTACAGCCACTGCCAGCCAAACCCTAACATACATACAAACATTTACACTGGGAAAGTGCAGAGAATGCCCATGGAAAAGGAAGCAACATTTGTCTATGTGAATCCAAGACCGAAGCTGGCAAATGGCAGATCAGGACCAGGATCCTCACTATCAGAGTGCTTCACTGTTGCTGACTGCCTTTCATGGAGTGTCCCACAAAAACGTGGAACAAGTGACTGAAAAATCCATGGGAGGGGTTCAGCAAGTTAATGCAAGAACAAAAACAACAGTGACCCCAGTGTTTTTAACAAGAAGTTGCTAATTCAGATAGCCCAAAACATCGACTGTACTCTTTTCCTAGATGCTACCTGGCCTGCGGAGTTCCTCCAGCATTTTGTGTCTGTTACTTAATTCTCCTTTAATGTTTTACTTTACAAGTGAGTGGAATATTTCCCAGTAACCTTCTGGATGTGAGAAATAAATTACAGGTGGTACTGAACTATTGCTTACTTCATTCATAATCATTCAACAACATTGGGTACTTCTATTATTCAGCTCTGGTTTACCCTAATTTAGCACTGTTCAACCATCAGATAAAGGGAGTGCAAAGAGTGGTAGTTGTGGGCAGAAAATTGTTACAGGTACACTAAAGGAATTACTTGCAATTATGCAGTGATTTTAAAGACATCCCAGGTGCCATATAGGAAGTGTAATCAAAGAGTTAATGAATGAAATGCTCTCAAGGAAGCTCCCACAAGCAGCAATGGGATAATAAACAGGTAAACCTCTTCAGTTATGTTGACTGAGAGATAAATATTAGCAAGACCACCAGTGATGATGACCCTGCTGTTCTTTGAAATAGCACCAGGAAGTCATTGACATCTGTCTGAAAGGGCAAATGATTTATCATTTCTCCTGACATTGCAGAGTTCTCAGCCCAGCATGAAAATGCCAGCTGGATCTTTGTGCTCTGGAGGGGAAGGATCTGAGTTTGAGATTCAAGATGCTGCTTGGGGAGAGCAGGATATGACTGTACATCTGGCTCTGTTAGACTTGAATGGCTCTTGTTTGCCTGCACAGGGTGCATTAAAGAAATGGGTTGCATCTTGTAGACACTAATCAAAATTTATATTGAGCATTTTCAGAGTCATAAGTTTTAGAGAAATTGTAAGCCAATTGCTATTGCTTTCCTTGTAGATAGCAGAAGTATGTGTGTCAATAAGTAGCGGGTGAAATTACTTTTTTTAAAGAAATTACTGTTAACACATGTGACTAGTGAGTTTGAGAACAGCCATTTAAGTTGAAATATTTAAAGAAGGATTTATCAAATTAATTGAGAAATTGCTGGGATGGGGATCTTTGAGCTGATCAGTGCTGTTTCAGAGAGTATTCATCTTTAAGGCCAGTTTGTTCATATGAAACTCACCTATTGTGATCATCTCTAATATGGCACTCAGTACATAGCGACTGATTATTGTCAATAATGTATCACTGAATGTAAAATTTAATTATATCATCTTACTCAAGTGTAAGGAAAACAAAACAGATTGAACACATAATGCTGTAGTTACTGAATGACCAGTGTAGATTAGTGTTTTGCATGACAATATCTTTCGAGAGACAGATTATACTGAGAGAGATAAACTAAATCACTGTGCAGTAAACACGTACAACTTAGAGGCCACTCTATCTATCTGTCTAGGCAGCAGTCTTTCATCAGTGTGAGATAAACTACCACACATTCAGGAATAAATGCCTTTGAATATCAGATCCTCTTGTCCATCAGAGTCTTTGTAGAAGAATGACTGTGGCATCTCTTTGCTTTCACTAAAGATTTTTGTTTGTAGATAGAATGGAAGAGTTAATCTGATGCTGAAATGAGGTAATTGACATGTTCACATGTGGTTACATTTACAAATTGGAAACAACCTTCACAATCTTCAAATAGAAATCTACAAGCAGAGGAGCTGAACCTTTTGCCCTGACGACTTCGAATTCAGATTTCTCTTTATCCTGTCAGTGCAGAAATAGCATTGTGAAATTATTTTGTTTGTTCTCTTATAAATTTCAGACTGATGAGTAGCACATGGATAATAACATCTGCACCATTGTCAAAGCTCCCTCATGAATTCTTCAAAATGCCCAATTAATGTAGCAATTAAAGTGACAATTGTGTGGTTGCATGTTCTGAGTATTGCCCTCTGCATTTCCAACATGCTCCCTCCTTGAACACACTGCACCTCTGACTGGAACTCGGGATATACAAACAATGCTTTTTTGTGGGTACCATCAGGAGGATGGTCATCAATCACTGCTAAATACTGCATTACAGCTGCTTAACATACTACTCCAAACAGCATCTGCACTTAATCTGTTGCTCTTCAAATATGTCTTCAGCTGTCATATATTTCACTTTTTAAACACCGGCACAATAAAGCAGTGATAGAGAATGTTAAATAGCAACATCTGGATAGCAGAGGGGCTACTGGAAAATTGCAATGGAAAGAGAAAGAGGGAGGTGTACAAGAGTAAATGCAGAATTAGAAATGGGCATTGAAGAATAGATGGGAGTTAATGATGGGTACAGACATTTAGTGTTTTCCAATTGTGTGTACACTGGGAAACAGTGTAATAAATAGGAAATTCTAGGAACTGTCCGTTCCAGTAGACTGGGCAGATGAGATCCAATGGCCAAGGATGTTGTTCTGCAATGTTTCATGGAGTGCGAAGGATGTGACAGTCATGGTCATCCGCTGCAACCAAGGAAGACCCCAGTCTGTGACGACTACTCGTACCACCGGACACGGACTTCTGAGGTTGAGAGAGTGGAACAGCACTCTCCCACACTGGTCTCCTGTCATTGTTGAATATTATGGACAGCCATCTAGGAACTGTATGATAGAAAGGGTGTGCCTTAAAAATCTCATAGTGTAGGTCATAAAAATGTTAAACAGTGAAATAGAAATAAGCAAGTAGAGGAAAACATGATAAAGAGTACAACTGAGGAGCAATAAAATGGCAACACAAATAGGGATAATCAGTTTCCTGATAAGAATCAACATGATAGAGTAAACTATACCTCACAACTAGTTACCTCACTAATACATCAATAAATGAAAAAAGAACCCACATCTAAATCAAACAATGTTGAGCCCCTCTTAATATGCCCTTGAGATATGTTTATCTGTGAAAGACTGCATTGACCATTTCTAATCATGCTTAAGAAATAGTAATGGAAGAATAGTGACAGGGCATAAGTGGAGATTGTTTAGACCACTACAGAGACCATCAAATTTCAGTGATAACTTGCAGGACCAGAGTGAAATTTGCCTACAGCATGTTGTAAATTCTCTTTTTAAATAAGGTCAAGGATTTATATATAATTAAATGGTTTAATGGAATGTAACTGTGCTACTGTAATTCTAAAAATGGATTTGTTGTGCTACTATCTCAGAATACTGTAAATTAAATGAATAATCCAAAGGATGGAATAAATAATTGATTTTAAACATTTAACACAGAAAAGAAAGGTGACATCGCCATGGCTGAGAACATTTTAAAGAGACAGCAAGCCTGTGATAGTCCCTCTTCACTTCTGGATACTAGCTTGATACACAATGTTAAGTAAACATAAATAAAACAATTTAATTAGGCAAAGACCATGAGCTTTTTTATTGTTTGTTTTTCTATTTCCATAAATGATAAAGTTTTTGTATTATTCATTGCTCTTAAAGCTAACCCTGAATTGTACAATTTTTATAAGCCCCTTATGGTGTGCAAATCTTCGACCTCTCGTTCAAACTTTAAGCAAGATAAAGGAAAAGACATTTGTATTAAGTTTTTAACCACAGCAGTCCTCCTTTGATACTGTACACAAATTCTGTACTGAGTATTACTATAGCATGATGATTTGGCATAATAAGGGAATTTACAGTACAGCAATATCTTATGAATATGAGAGCCATTAAGGCAGAAGAAGAATGACTCAGCTGTGGAACATCTCTCCAACTACATTAAGAAGATGGAAAAGCTATTAGGCAGTTGGCTCACTTGAACCATTTGACTTTATTGTAGGAAATCTTAAGTGGAGAGATAAAGCAAGAGAAAATCACATTGTTTATAACAATCCGATGCTACAGTTTTAAGAGACACCTTACTAATATTTATTTGCTGAACTTGTTACCTTGCATTTCATTTGTGACAATGGCATCACTTTGGCTGCTCAGATGTGCTCCCACGGCTGGCTTTCGTGGAACACTATTGAAGGATTATTTGATATTGTATCGCTGTAGTAATTTCATTGCTACTGATGTTACACAGCTAAATATTATGTGATGGCACAAAGGTTGGGGGTGTTGAGGATAGTGTGGAGAGTTGTCAGAGGTTACAGCAGGACATTGATAGGATGCAAAACTGGGCTGAGAAGTGGCAGATGGAGTTCAACCCAGATAAGTGTGAAGTGGTTCATTTTGGTAGGTCAAATATGATGGCAGAATATAGTATTAATGGTAAGACTCTTGGCAGTGTGGAGGATCAAAGGGATCTTAGGGTCTGTCCATGGGACATTCAAAGATGCTGCGCAAGTTGACTCTGTGGTTAAGAAGGCATACGGTGTATTGGCCTTCATCAATCATGGGATTGAGTTCAAGAGCCGCGAGGTAATGTTGCAGCTATATAGGACCCTGTCAGACCCCACTTGGAGTACTGTGCTCAGTTCTGGTGGCGTCACTACAGGAAGGATGTGGAAACTATAGAAAGGGTGCAGAGGAGATTTGAAAGGATTATGCTGTGTTTGGGGAACATGCCTTATGAGAATAGGTTGAGTGAACTCGGCCTTTTCTACTCGGAGCGACGGAGAATGAGAGGTGACCTAATAGAGGTGTATAAGATGATGAGAGGCATTGATCATGTGGATAGTCAGAGGTTTTTTTTCCAGGGATGAAATGGCTAGCACGAGGGGGCACAGTTTAAAGGTGATTGAAAGTAGGTAGAGAAGCGATGTTAGGGGTAAGTTTTTTATGAAAAGAGTGTTGAGTGTGTGGAATGGGCTGCCGGCGACGGTGGTGGAGGTGGATACAATAGGGTCTTTTAAGAGACTCCTGGACAGGTACATGGAGCTTAGGAAAATAGAGGGCAATGGGTAACCCTAGGTAATTTCTAAGGTAAGGATAAGTTCAGCACAGCTTTGTGGGCCAAAGGGCCTGTATTGTGCTGTAGGTTTTCTATGTTTCTATTCCCCCTTCTCCAGCCCTTTATCTCATTCACCAATCTACTTCCCAGCTCTTTCCTTCACCCATGACCCTCCTTTCAGTTTCACCTATCACCTACCACCTTGTACTTCTACCTCCCCTCCCCCTCCTTCTTACACGGGCTTCTCATCAGTCCCGCTAAAAGGTTTTGAGCCAAAATGTTGACTGTACTTTTTGCAGAGATGCTTCCTGGCCTGCTGAGTTCCTCCAGCATTTTGTGTGTGTTGCTTGGATTTCCAGCATCATCAGATTTTCTTGAGTTTGTACATTCTCTCTGTGACCATGTGGGTTTCCTCTGACATTCAAAAATGTAGGGTTAAGGTGAGTAAGTTGTGGGTGTGCTATGTTGGAGCCCGAAGCCTGGTGACACTTGTAGGCTGCCCTAGTATAATCCTCACTGATCTGATTTGATACAAGCAATGCATTTCACTCTAAGTTTTGATGTTTTGGTGTTCATGTAAAGTTAACTTCAATCTTAATTTTTGCATTATGTGCCTTGCTACAGATAGAATATCTTATAATCATATTGGAGGAACATTACACAAATTTGTTACACTAGTGGAACAGTATCTTAGATTTTAACAATATGGGACTGTTGTGGCACTGTTAGAACAGCCCATATTGATGTAAATTTACGTCTAGAAGCTCACTGCAGTTACATCAGGATACAAATTGATAATAAACATTTCAAAATGGAGAGCATTGAAAATTATCCTTAATACTTCAGGTACTTTTCTGAATGGGAGACAACCTCAGATTGGATTCTATAGATCATCTTACTATGGTATGTTATACCGGAACAAATATTGGAAATCTGGTCAACCACAGTGATGCAATAGACAGGGAACGAAACAAATTCCTTTGGGCTCCACATTTGATTCTGCTTGTGCCGTTCCTCATATACACCAATATATGATGTTATTTAAGAAGGGAGGGAGGCAAATGAAAGGAAATTATCAGCCGGTTAGCCTGACTTCAGTGGTTGGGAAGATGTTGGAATCCATTATATCCATTATTAAGGATGAAGTTTCAGGATATTTGGAGACATCTGATAAAAAAAAAAGCCAAGGTCAGCATGTTTCCTTAAGAGGAACTCTTGCCTGACAAAACTGTTGGGATTTTTTGAGGAAATAACAGGTAGGATAGACAAAGGAAATTCACTAGATGTTTGCGAACAAGAGAAAATCTGCAGATGCTGGAAATCCAAACAAAACACACACACAATGCTGGAGGAACTCAGCAGGCCAGGCAGTATCTATGGAAAAGAGTACAGTCGACATTTCAGACCAAAACCCTTTGGCAGGAACTGCTGAGTTCCTCCAGCATTTTTGCATGTTCAGTGGATGTTGTGTACTCGGATTTTCAGAAGGCCTTTGACAAGGTACTGCACATAAGGCTACTTTAGGAGCCCATGGTATTGCAGGAAAGATGCAAGCATGGATAGAAGATTGGCTCACTGGCAGGTGGCAAAGAGAGGGAATAAAGGGGGCATTTTCTGGTTGGCTGCCTGAGATTAGTGGTACTTCACAGCAATCGGTGTTAGGACTGCTTCTTTTCACATTATGTGTCAGTGATTTGGATGATGGAATTGTTAGGTTTGTGGCTAAGTCTGCGGACAATATGAAGGTTGGTGGAGGGGCAGGTAGTGTTGAAGAAGCAGGGATTCTAAGATGGACAGACAAATTTGGAGAATAGGCAAAGAAGTGGCACATAGAATATAGTGTAAGGACATGTATAGTCATTCATCCTGGTAGAAGGAATAAAGGTACAGGGAGAAAATTCAGAAAACAGAGGTGCAGAGGGACTTGTGATTTCTCGTGCAGGAATCCCTAAAGGTTAACTTTCAGGTTGAGTTGTATTGAGGAATACAATGTTAGTATTCATTTCGAGAAGACTAGAATATAAAAGTAAGAATGTAATGTTGAGGCTTTATAAGGCATTGGTCAGACTGCACTTGGAGTATTGTGAGCAGTTTTGGGTCCTTTATCTAAGAAAAGATGTGCTGGCATTGAGGATGCAGAGGAGGTTCACAAGAAAATTATTCTGGGAATGAAAAGGTCACATATGAGGAGCATTAGATGGCTCTTGGCCTCTACTCATGTTAGTTTAGAAGATTAAGAAGGGATCTCTTTGAAACCCATTGGATATTGAAAGGCCTAGATAGAGTGGATGTGAAGAGGATGTTTCCTGTAGTAGGGGAGTCTACACCAGAGGACACAGCCGCAGGATAGAGGGTTGTCTCTTTAGAACAGAGACGAGAAGGAATTTCTTTTGTCAGATGGCGGTGACTCTATAGAACTCATTGCCACAGACGGCTGTGGAGGCCACGTCATTGGGTATACTTAAAATGGAGGTTGATAGGTCCTTGATTAGTGAGGGCTTCAAAGGGATATGGATTGAAGGCAGGAGGATGGGTATGAGAGGAATAATAAGTCAGCTATGATGAAATGGCAGAGCAGACTCAATGGGCCAAGTAGCGTAATTCTGCCCTTAATGTGTCTTGTGATAGAAAAGTTGGCAGACGTATTATGGAACAAATTGGTGAAACAGTATAATGGAAACTTTACTTCCAATAGCACAAAAACCTTTCATTTTATGGTCTCTGACTACCATGGGACTTTACACTAGTATCAACACTGGGAATGTCACCGTCACCACATTATTTTGGTATCAGTGTATGAAATAGAATGCAACAGAATTGTATAAATTTACAAGTGCACACAATAGAAAATTAATTCTGTTCTAGAAAATGTCTCCAGGAAAATTACAATACCTTCCCTATATGAGAATTGCATATTGGTGTAGCAGAACCATGGGGTCTTTAGAACATTGGATCACTCTGGTGCAAGGTTGCCTTACTGAATCTAATCTGTTGTATGACTACTGCTAGAGTATAATACCAAATAATGAGGATTTGGTGTTACTACAGTGCTTGCATTTGGATGGACCTGCACAGTGGAGAGCAAACTGCTTACACTTTAGTGGCACAACTACAGAATATATGATGCATAAATGAGTGGAGATATTGGAAACTAAATAAAACTGAAAATACTGGAAGTACTAAATATTTGTGAAGAAAGAACTAGTATTAATATTTCAGACCAATTATCATTCATTTTAAACATTAACTAGTCCTTTCCATACAGCCCCTCTGTCCTGCCATTTTCTGTATATGACTTCACTTGAACCAATGCAATATTATTTTGGAAGTCTACCATTTATGTGACATTATTAAAGAAACATCAATTACAGAACTGGAATCCTACTACGGGAATTTTGTAGCACTCAAACCAGTGAAATAAGACAAGTAGTAACAATAATACAGGAACCTCACAGGAATTGTACTAATTCCTAGCCACATAATTAGTTAAATTGCAATATTCTACCAGGGATTGAATTGTTAAGACAGATAAGAGTTCTATGATTACCTTATTATTATCTAGACTCCTTCTACAGCATTTCTTAAAAACTAGGACTGCACTTACACAATCTCTTTTTTTATCCTAATAGCCAAAAGTCTGTTATAAGTCCCTCACTTTCATTTATCTAGGCTTTGACAGTTTTGGCTCCCAATTCTGAAGCTTTTCCTTTCATAGAAAGGTCAGGCCTTTTGCTGGATATAGGAAACAACACCAATTCTGTGGAATTCTTTCTTAAATTTTCTATCAATGAATTGTCCTCTTGAACAAAACAGGGAATTCAACAGAATATGTGATCGCTTACAATCTGTTGAGACAGCTTTGTTTCTTCACTTAATATTAAGTTCACAACTGTGAGACTTGTATATTCACTGATGCTTCTGTCTAAAGGTTGTATCAGTATCTCAGAACTCCATAGTTAACACATTTTATTTGAGAGAATACAATGTTAGTACTCAGCTAATTCTACAAGGGAACATAATCTTTGTGTTTAAAAGTTTCTTATGCACCTTTGTAAAACAAGTTATTTTCAAAGTTCTTACTGATAGCATTAATATCCTATATCAGAATCTTCAAACAACACTGACAAAGACACTGACCAAGAAGTCCAAAATGAATTAACTGCTGATCCACGACATTACTATTTCACAGTTTCACTGTGCTCAGATACTCTCTCGGTCACACAAGGCTTCCACAGCATTACTGGGTCCCTGTGCAACACCACCAATCACAAAGAGCATGTTATCAGTTTGGAGGCTGGCACATGAGCAGCGTGGGACATTCATTGCAGGGAGACTTTCCCATTTCCTCTTGATTGGATGGAATCCTTCCACTGATCCAAGTGGTACTGGCTGGTTTCCTGCAATCCAAAGATATGGAACAAAATAAGGAACAAAAAATCTAACCATTTAAAGTTTATAGTTTTCCCTTCCAATCTCTGTCTTGGCTCAATTCCTTCTTGTTAAGTGCAACCTTCTGCTATCAGTCTTAAGTTTACCTTTTAACAATTTGAATCTGTGCCTACTTGTGTAATTTAATTCAATATTTTGTGTTTACTAATGTCCAAAAAAACCACAAGACATAGGAGCTAACTTGGGCCATTCAATCCATCAAGTCTGCACTGCCATCCCATTATGGCTAATTTATTATCCCTCTCAACCCAATTCTCCTGCTTTCTCTCCATAACCTTTGACATCATGACTAACCAAGAACCTATCAACCTCTGCTTTAAATATACCCAAGTAACTCGGCCTCTACTGCTGGCTTTGGCAAAGAATTCCACAGATTCACCACCTTCTGGCTAAAAAAAAATCATCCTCATCACTGTTCTAAAGCAATGTCTGATACTGTACTCTCTGGTCCTCAGGCCACCACCGACAGCCTCCCACCCCCATTGTCTCCACATCCTTTCCCAGGATAATTCTTGTTAACAACCTCTGGACCCGTACCAAAGCCAGCACATTATTTCTTAGATTAGGGGCCCAATACTACTCACACAATTCCAAGTGCAGTCTGACCAATGCCTTATAAATCGCTATCCCATATACAGTATATAAAAAGGTTCACTTAGGAATCCAACATCAATTCTGACATTTCTTTTCTACTGTATGATAAAGAGGCTATTTTAACACATTGACTAAGGAAAAGCAATTCAAAGAAATAAGTGATCAATTACAATGTGTTTGACTAACCTTACACAATGTATTATGGCTTAAAGTTATTTTACTTAAAATGGTATCACAATAAGGAGTTATAAACTGTGAAGTCTTTATATTCACTTTCTGTTTCATTTTTAAATTGTATCATTGTCACATTAATCCAAGTATCGGAGGTACATTTTCAAGGAAATGAATCAGAATCAGAATCAGGTTTATTATCACCGGCATGTGATGTGAAATCTGTTAACTTAGCAGCAGCAGTTCAATGCAATACATAATCTAGAAGAAGAGGAAAAATACTCATAATAAATAAATCAATTACAGTATGCATACGTGAATAGATTAAAAAATCATGCAAAAACAGAAATAATATTTTGTTAAAAAATGTGAGGTAGTGTTCATGGGTTCAAAGTCTATTTAAGAATGGGATAGCACAGGGGAAGGGGAAGAGGCTGTTCCTGAATCGCTGAGTGTGTGCCTTTAGGCTTCTGTACTTCCCACCTGATGGTAACAGTGAGAAAATGGCATGTCCTGGGTGCTGGGGTACTTAATAATTGGTGCAGCCTTTCTGAGACACCGCTCCTTGAAGATGTCCTGGGTAGTTTGTAGGCTGGTGCCCAAGATGGAGCCGACTAAATTTACAACCCTGTCCTGTGCAATAGCCACTCCTCCCCACCCCCTATACCAGACAGTGATGCAGCCTGTCAGAATGCTTTGGTTTTGTTAACATACCAAATCTCTTCAAACTCCTAATGAAGTATAGCTGCTGTCTTGCTTTCTTTATAGCTGCATTGATAGGTTGGGACCAAGTTAGATCCTCAGAGATCTTGACACCCAAGAACTTGAAACTGCTCACTCTCTCCACGTCTGATCCCTCTATGAGGATTGGTATGTGTCCTTCGTCTTACCCTTCTTGAAATCCACAATCAGCTTTTTTCTCTTACTGACGTTGAGTGCCAGGTTGTTGCTGTGGTACTATTCCACTAGTTGGCATATCTCATTCCTGTACACCCTCTCGTCTCCATCAGAGATTCTACCAATAACGGTTGTATCATCAGCAAATTTGTAGATGGTGTTTGAGCTATGCCTAGTCACACAGTCATGGGTATAGAGAGAGTAAAGCAGTGGGCTAAGCACACACCCCTGAGGTGCACCAGTGTTGATCATCAGTGAGGAGGAGATGTTATCACCAATCCGCACAGACTGTGGTCTTCTGGTGAGGAAGTCAAGGATCCAATTGCAGATGGAGATACAGTGGCCCAGGTTCTGCAACTTCTCAATTAGGATTGTGGGAATGATGGTACTAAATGCTGAGCTATAGTCTATGAACAGCATCCTAACATAGGTGTTTGTGTTGTCCAGGTGGTCTAAAGCCATGTGGAGAGCCATTGAGATTGTGTCTGCCGTTGACCTATTGTGGCGATAGGCAAATTGCAATGGGTCCAGGTCCTTGCTGAGGCAGGAGTTCAGTCTAGTCACGGTCAACCTCTCAAAACATTTCATCACTGTAGATGTGTATGCTACTGGGCGATAGTCATTAAGGCAGCTCACATTAGTCTTCTTAAGCGCTGGTATAATTGTTGCCTTTTTGAAGCCAGTGGGAACTTCTGCCCGTAGCAGTGAGAGGTTGAAAATGTCCTTGAATATTCCCGCTAGTTGGTTGGCACAAGTTTTCAGAGCTTTACCAGGTACTCCTTTGGGGCTTTCTATGTTACAAGGGTTCACCCTCTTGAAAACAGCCTAACATAGTATCCAAGGATATTATCCAAAATCACTGCTAATCTACATTGTGTCCTTGGTGAAATCAATCAATTTTTAATTTCTGCCATCTTTTCAATCTCTACAATTCTTTAAAATCCTTTTACTCTAATTTAACAACTATTTTTAGCATGAGAATTAAATGTAACAACCCCTGGCCTTGCAATGGATTAGGAATTTCACCATGCTGGGTACCATGTTGCCCAGCGGGAGATAGAGGAACCAGAAGCTTTGGTTCTGGTTGCTGAGAAGCAATGCAAGAAGGTTGGACCCGGACCTATTGGTGTGTTTCACTTAACAGGGGCTAAGACTTGGATTCTGAGGCATGAGAGTTTAAAAGAGGTAAGTTTCACTTAATCAGACTCTAAATGAAGAATATTTACAAATTACTATTTAATGGTTGCTTGGCAAATTAACAGCAGCTAAAAAAAATGAAGTTAAGGCTCAAGCAGAATGGCCAATTGTTGCATTGGTCTGTAGATAAGTGAGGAGCTGAGGCTTTGGTGTGAAGAGGTGGCCCAGGTGTAGGCAGTGAGAGTATAGGGTAATGTAATTGATGAAATGTACAGAATTCACAACCACTGACATTGAGCGGGGATTCATTTTAAGAGGCAGGATTGATGTGATTATGTAGCACACAACGTATGCTTAACATCTTTGGGATCAGTTTTTAAAATGAGTTGTCATGGTTTTTACTTAAACGTAAATACCTCATGTCATGTTATTTGCGAAAACCTACATTGGTGCCTCAGATGCTCAAGGACAATTCCAGAGTTACTGAACATGTCTGCCAACAATCAATAGACAATAGGTGCAGGAGTAGGCCATTCGGCCCTTCAAGCCAGCACCACCATTCAATGTGATCATGGCTGACCATCCACAATCAGTATCCCATTCCTGCCTTCTCCCCATTTCCCTTGACTCCGCTATCTTTAAGAGCTCTATCTAACTCTTTCTTGATGGCATCCAGAGAACTGGCCTCCACTGTCTTCTGAGGCAGAGCATTCCATAGATCCACAACTTTCTGGGTGAAAAAAAGTAGGCTTAAGTGGCTAGACCTCTGCTCAATGCAGAAATCCTGTCTGCCGAAGGACTATTAATCAATCTTAATAACTACTGGTTTATGGATGTCAAGGTCTTTGGGTCATTACCCTGATCTTCCAGTAAATTCCCCACAACAACTCTGTCAAGCGCATGCACCACACCACCACGTCAGTTTACTCTACTTCTGGGCGAATTTCCAAACCTCATCAATCCCACATTTTCAACTACAGTCACAATTCACGGGGTCAAGCACCATATTTCTACAAATGGCCCACCGGTCCATGCTCGCACGTATAGACTGTACTCTGAAAAGCTGGCAACGACGAAGGCTGAGTTTGCCAACATAAGACTTGGTATTGTATACTCATCAAATAGGTCCTGGGCTTCAACGCTCCATGTGGTCCCCAAGTCTGATGGTGGTTGCTGGCCACATAGTCATCACCGACACCATCCCAAATCATTATCCAGGATTTTTCAGCAGATTTAGCTGGGAAGATAATTTTTTCCCCCAAAGTACACCTGGTTAGAGGCTACCAAAAGAGAACTGACTTAATAACTCTGTTTGTCCTCTTTGAGTTTCTGCGCATGCCGTTTGGGCTAAAAAATGTAGCATAGACTTTGTAATGGCTGATAGACTGTGTATTAAAAGACTTACTTTTTCTTTGGGTTTACCTGGATGACATACTTGTCAGCAGATCATCCAAATCTGAATACGTATCTCATCTCCTCACACTTTTCGAGTGATTAAGCCAACACGGGTTGACTACTAACTGGCTAAATGCCAGTTTGGGTTGGCAAGCATTGAATTTCTCGGCTATTCCATTGCTGCAGAATGCATAAAAACCCCTCTCATCAAAGTAGCCACTATTATAGATTTCCCACTACCTCGCAATACTAAAAAAGTACAGGAGTTTTTAGGTATGGTGAATTTCTATCACGGCTTCATTCCTCAAGCTGCTGAATGTATGCTACCCCTGTGTAGTGCACTTAATGGCAATACCCCTAATCAAGTGCTTGACTGGTCAGTGGACATGACCAGGGCATTTGCTGATACCAAACGAGTTCCTTCCAACATGACCCTACTGGTACACCCTCTCCCCAGTTCACTCATAGCCATTAATACTCATGCCCTTTTCCATAGATGCTGCTTGGCCTGCTATTCCTCCAGCATTTTGTGTGTTTTAAGTGGGTAGTCAGTGCTGGGTTCCTCTGTGGACTTCTGCTGGGGACTGAGGCAGGGCAAGTAACTGAATTTGCAGTGGGAGCCACAATTCTATTAGTTTTTAAATAGTTATGGAAAATGATAGAAGAGGTCACTGGATTAAAGGCAGTAAGTTGTGAGGTCTTGGATCATATGCTTATTCTGAGGAAGGCGGTATTTGCAGGCGTACATCCCCACAGCCTGAACAAGTGCATACATAGAGGGACGTCAGATGAGGAGGAACTTCTTGAGCCAGAGGGAGGTGAATCTGTGGAATTCATTGCCACAGGCCACTGTGGAGGCCAAGTCATTGGATGTATTTAAGGTAGAGATTGATAGATTCTTGATTAGTCAGGGCATGAAGGGATACGGGGAGAAGGCAGGAGACTGGAGCTGAAAGGGAAAATGGATCAGCCATGATGAAATGGTGGGGCACACTCAATGGGCCAAATGGTAGAGTTCTGATCCTATATCTTATAATTAAAAGCTTGTTAGCTTTTATTATGTTTTATTTCATTAAGTTAGTTTTTGATTTTCTTAAAAAATGTTTAATAGTTTTTAAACATCTGATGATCAGAGACATTTAAAAACCTGTAAGTTTTTGGCAATTGGATCTGAGCCTCTGAACCTGAAGTCAATGAGGACCTTGCTGAATGCTTATTGCATGCACAGGGTCAGCTCCCTCACTGTTCTGCATCCAGGGCAGGGAATAGAATACAGACAGCCAGCAAGGTCTACGACTTGGCCTCCACAGCTGCCTGTTGCAAAGAATTCCACAGATTCACCACTCTCTGGCTAAAGACATTCCTTCACATCTCCATTCTAAAAGGATACCCCACTATTCTGGGTTTGTGTCCTCTGGTCTTGAAAATGCCTACCATAGGGAACATCCTCTCCACATCCACTCTGTCAAGGCCTTTCACCATTTGATAGGATTCAATAAGGTCACCACTCATTCTTCTAAATTCCAGTAAAAACAGACCAGAGCCATCAAACGTTCTTCATGTGACAAGCCATTCAATCCTAGAACCATTTTCATGAACCTTCCATGAATCCTCTCCAGTTTCAGCACATCCTTTCTAAGACAGGGGGTCCAAAATTGCTCACAATAGTCCAAATGAGCCTTCACCAGTGTTTTACAAAGTTTCACCTTTACATCCTTGCTTTTATATTCTATCCTCTCAAAATGAATGCTAACATTGCATTTTTCTTTCACATCACAGACTCAACTTGCACATTAACCTTTATGGAATCCAGCACAATGACTCCCAAGTCCCTTTGTGCCTCCATTGTTTATGTATTTTCTCTTCATTTAGAAAATAGTCAACCCTGTCATTTCTTCTACCAAAGTGCATGACCATACACTTCCTGCAACTGTATTCCATTGGCCATTTCTTTGCCCATTCTCCTAATATGTCTGAGTCCTTCTGTAGCATCTCTACTGCCTCAAAACTACTTGTCCCTCCACCTCTCTTCATATTGTCTTCAAACTTTGCAACAAAGCCATCAATTCCATTATCCAAATCATTGATATATAATGCAAGATGAATCAGTCACACACACCACTGTGGAACACCACTAGTTACCAGTAGCCAACCAGAAAAGGCTCCCATATTTCAACACTTTGCCTCCTGACAATCAGCCACTGCTTTATCCATGCTAGAACCTTCCCTGTAATACCATGGGCAAAATACTTATTCAGTTCACCCAGCATTTTGTTGTTCCCCATTACTAGCTCTTCAATGTCATTTTCCAGTGGTCCAATATCCACTCTTGCCTCTCTTTTATACTGCATGCATCTGAAGAGATTTCTGGCATTCTCTGTAATATTATTAGGAGGCTTACTTTGGTATTCCGTTTTTACCTTATTAATGACCTTTTATTTGTCTTCTCATTTTTCAATCTTTTTTATTGATTTCCAAATAAAAAATATACAAATCAGGAGTTTAACAAGTAGATAATATAAAGGACATATAAACAGCAACAGTAAAAACAAAAAGTATATAATATCAAAATCAAATAAGTAAAATATTATGCTGTTATATATGCAATGGTCAAAAAAAACTACAACTCCTCATAACAATCATAAAAAAAAAGATTGGAAATTTTATTAATAAGGAAAAAAACCCCACTAACTAGACTGAAACAAAAAACAAAAAAAAAGAAAGAGAAAAAAGGAAAGAAAAAGAAAATAAAAAGAAAGATTGGGCAGTCCAATTGAGGATAAAATTAGAAAAAACAGAGAGAGAGAGAAAAAAAACACATCCTTCCAGTCATCTCCGAACCTTCATGGATAAGGAGTTTCCCAAAAGAGAATAAAAAAATAAATAAATAAAAATAAATTAAATCATGTGAAAATATTGAATAAAAGGTCGCCAGATTTGTTCAAAATTAAAGGATGTATCAAATGTCGGCTTCTAATTTTCTCCAAGCTTAGACTTGATATAATGGAGGAGAGCCAAAAGAAAACAGTAGGTAGATTAGAATCTTTCCAATATAGCAAAATAGCTCTCCTGGCCAATAAAGTTGAAAAAGCTATCACATGTTGGGTGGAAGCAGACACTTTGCTTGCTTCCTCTGGAATAATCCCAAAAATTGCTGTAAGTGGATTAGGTTGAACATCCATATCTATAACTTTAGATAATATTCCAAACACATCCCTCCAAAAATTATTTAAACTTAAACATGACCAAAACATATGAGTTAGAGTAGCCATTTCTACATTACATCTGTCACAAATAGGGCTTATATTCAGAAAAATATGTGCCAATTTATCTTTGCACATATGGGCCCTATGTACTATCTTAAACTGAATTAAGATATGGCGTGCGCAGATAGATGAATTATTGACTAAATAATAAATTTTACTCCATTGATTATCTGAAAGTGAATGTTGAAGTTCTACTTCCCAGGTACGTTGAACCCTATCATTAGGCGACATGCAAGCATTCATTAACTGTTTATAAATGATAGCTATTAATCCTTTTTGAAAAGGTTTAAACTGAAAAATAACTTAAGCCAAATTTGAAGAGCAGGCCAAGGGATATTTCGGTAAAAAATCACGTAAGAAATTCCTAACCTGTAAATACCTGAAAAAATGTGTATTAGAGATATCATATTTATCCATTAACTGTGAAAAAGACATTAAACAGTCTTGTAAAAACAAATCTAAAAAAGTTTGTCTTCTGTTGGATTTTAAAAGCTTCCCAATCCTCTAACTTCTCACTAATTTCTGCTCTATTATATGCCCTAATAATGATTATTAAATGATCCCAAGGGACCATTTAAAATAATAAGGGGGGGGGGGTGAAATGAGATTAGAAAGCAATACCCAAGAACTAATTCAACAAATTCACACACAAAGGGAAAAACCTTATTTTAAATTTTTATAGATGACTCCTCATCAGTACAGATGGGTGAGAGGAGAACTGGGTGCAGTATTTATGTAGAGGATGAAGATGGCCAGGAAAGGTAAAGAATAGCTTTAAAATTAGCCAACACCAAGAGTGCACAAGCAGCAGAAGTGGCAGCTGTGGTACGTGGTTAGCACACCCAGAATGCTTTCTGCACCAATCAGTCATTCTTTCTGATAGTATGTATGTTTGTAATAGCCTTACAGAACATTTGCCTCTGTGGGAAGCAAGAGGGTTCGTTTCAACTGATAGGAAGCCCCTCCCATTTTCTGCTCGGTTGTGGACGAATCAAAGGGGGAAGAATATGGAGTCATAGAAGTGAAAGCCCAGTCTAAGTTATCCTTGAGGGGAATAAGAAGGCTGATAAGTTAGCACAGCAAGGCACTTTAAATGGGTAGGAATGGCAACCACAGATTGGGGAGATGAGAAGGTAGAGGGAGCAACAGGTTAAGGTTATGGAGGGCTCTTAGACTAATGTGCAGATATATTATGTTGGATCTTCGCCACCCACCCGAGGTGGGTACAAGTATCTTGTAGTGGTAGATCCTTTCACCAAGTGGGTGGAAGCTTTCCCAATTAAGAAGAAAATGGGCAAAGCAGCAAACATTTTATTTGAAAGGGTCTTCACTCACTGAGGATTACATTAGACTGTAGAATCACATCAAGGCACACATTGTACAGCCTAGATAATGCACGATATTGTGGCACTTTCAGGGATCAAGTAGAGACTTCATATACCCTATAGAGCACAGTCTAGTGGAATTATGGAAAGGATGAACCAAACCTTAAAAAATATGATGGCCAGAATGGTGCAACAACATGGAAAAACAGGGCAAGCAGTTTTGTTCATGTACTGATGATAATAAGGAATACAGTGGCATCATCAGTGGGCTACACCCCATGTGAACTCATGACCAGAAGAGACATGGGAGGGCTTTCAGAGTTGTTAGGGTTTGACTTGTCAGAACCTGAATTAAATGTGATTGTGTCAAAAAAGTGTGTACAATAATTGGTAGAAATACTGAAAGAGGGCCAATTTAATTCGGAGCAAGAAGGCTACGAGTGAACTGCTGATTTTTGGAACGAAGGGAGTTTTTTACAACTCGGGGTTAAAGTGAGGCGAGACTGCACAGATGCATGACATCAGCCAGTAGAGCACGAAAGGTTTAAAAAGAAGACTGCTGTATCCAGCGGGCAGTGGAGGGAGAGGTAGCAGAGTGCCTCTAGCATGGAGTCTGGCCCTGTGGCTCAGAAGGGTAGGGAAAGGAAGAGGAAGGCAGTAGTAATAGGGGACTCTATAGATAGGGGGTCAGACATGTGATTCTGTGGACGCAGGAAAGAAACTCGATGGTAGTTTGCCTCCCAGGTGCCAGGGCCCAGGTTGTTTCAGATCACATCCAAGATATTGTGCAGGGAGAACAGTCAGAGGTCATGGTACATATTGGTACCAATGACATAGGTAGGAAAAGGGAGGAGGTCCTGAAAAAAGACTACAGGGAGTTAGGAAGGAAGTTGAGAAGCAGGACCGCAAGGGTAGTAATCTCGGGACAGTGAGAATAAGAATAGAATGAGGTGGAGGATAAATGTGTGGCTGAGGGATTGTAGCAGGGCCAGGGAGTCAGATTTCTGGATCATTGAGACCTCTTTTGGGGCAGGTGTGACCTGTACAAAAAGGATGGGTTGCACTTGAATCCCAGGGGGACCAATATCCTGGTGGGGAGGTTTGCTAAGGCTATTGGGGAGAGTTTAAACTAGAATTGTTGGGGTTGGGAACTGAACTGAAGAGACTGGGGAAGAGGAGGTTAGCTCACAAATAGAGAAAGCTTGTAGATAGCGTGAGAGGGAGGATAGGCAGGTGATAGAGAAGGGACGCACTCAGACCAAAGGTTTGAGATGCGTCTATTTTAATGCAAGGAGTGCTGTGAACAAAGCAGATGAGCTTAGAGCGTGGATCAGTACTTGGAGATATGATGTGGTGGCCATTACAGAGACTTGGATGGCTCAGGGACAGGAATGGTTACTTCAAGTGCCGGGCTTTAGATGTTTCAGAAAGGACAGGGAGAGAGGTAAAAGAGGTGGGGGCATGGCACTGTTGATCAGTGATAGTGTCACGGCTGCAGAAAAGGTGGACGCCATGGAGGGATTGTCTACGGAGTCTCTGTGGGTGGAGGTTAGGAACAGGAAGGGGTCAATAACTTTACTGGGTGTTTTTTATAGGCTGCCCAATAGTAACAGGGATATTGAGGAGCAGATAGGGAAACAGATCCTGGAAAGGTGTAATAATAACAGAGTTGTCGTGATGAGAGATTTTAATTTCCCAAATATCAATTTGCATCTTCCTAGAGCAAAGGGTTTAGATGGGGCGGAGTTTGTTAGGTGTGTTCAGGAAGGTTTCTTGACACAGTATGTAGATAAGCCTACAAGAGGAGAGGCTATATTTGATTTGGTATTGGGAAATGAACACATTGTGTTCAGGTGTCAGATCTCTCAGTGGGAGAGCATTTTGGAGATAGTGATCATAATTCTGTCTCCTTTATAATAGCATAGGAGAGAGATAGGAACAGACAAGTTAGAAAAGCATTTAATTGGAGTAAGGGGAATTATGAGGCTATCAGGCAGGAAATTGGAGGCTTAAATTGGAGACAGATGTTCTCAGGGAAAAGTACAGAAGAAATGTGACAAATGTTCAGGGGATATTTGTGTGGAGTTCTGCATAGGTACGTTCCAATGAGACAGGGAAGTTATGGTAGGGTACAGGAACAGTGGTGTACAAAGTCTGTAATAAATCTAGTCAAGCAGAAAAGAAAAGCTTACAAAAGGTTCAGAGAGCTAGTTGATGTTAGAGATCTAGAAGATTATAAGGCTAATAGGAAGGAGCTTAAGAAGGAAATTAGGAGAGCCAGAAGCGGCTATGAGAAGGCCTTGGCAGGCGGAATTAAGGAAAACCCCAAGGCATTCTATAAGTATGTGAAAAGCAAGAGGATGAGACGTGAAAGAGTAGGACCTATCAAGTGTGACAATGGGAAAGTGTGTATGGAACCGGAGGAAACAGCAGAGATACTTAATGAATACTTTACTTCAGTATTCACTGTGGAAAAGGATCTTAGTGATTGTAGTGATGACTTACAGCAGGCTGAAAAGCTTGAGCATGTAGATATTAAGAAAGAGGATGTGCTGGAGCTTTTGTAAAGCATCACGTTAAATAAGTCGCCGGGACTGGATGAAATGTACCCCAGGCTACTGTGGGAGGTGAGGGAGGAGATTGCTGATTCTATGACAATGATCTTTGCATCATCAATGGGGACATGAGAGGTTCCGGAGGATTGGAGGGTTGCGGATGTTGTTCCTTTATTCAAGAAAGGGAGTAGAGATAGCCCAGGAAATTATAGACCAGTGAGTCTTACCTCAGTGCTTTGTAAGTTGGTAGAGAAGATCCTGAGAGACAGGATTTATGAACATTTGGAGAGGTATAATACGATTAGGAATAGTCAGCATGGCTTTGTCAAGGGCAGGTTGTGCCTTACGAGCCTGATTGAATTTTTTGAGGATGTGACTAAACACATTGATGAAGGAAGAGCAGTAGATGTAGTGTATATGGATTTCAGCAAGGCATTTGATAAGGTACCCCATGCAAGGCTTATTGAGAAAATAAGGAGGCATGGGATCCAAGGAAACATTGCTTTGTGGATCCAGAACTGGCTTGCCACAGAAAGTAAAGAGTGGTTTTAGATGGGTCATATTCTGCATGGAGGTCAGTCACCAGTGGTGTGCCTCAGGGATCTGTTCTGGGACCCTTACTCTTCGTGATTTTTATAAATGACCTGGATGAGGAAGTGGAGGGATGGGTTAGTAAGTTTGCTCATGACACAAAGGTTGGAGGTGTTGTGGATAGTGTGGAGGGCTGTCAGAGGTTACAGTGGGACACTGATAGGGTGCAGAACTGGACTGAGAAGTGGCAGATGGAGTTCAACCCAGATAAGTGTGAGGTGGTTCATTTTGGTAGGTCAAATATGATGGCAGAATATAGTAGTAATGGTAAGACTCTTGGCAGTGTGGAGGATCAGAGGGATCTTGGGATCTGAGTCCATAGGACGCTCAAAGCATCTGCGCAGGTTGACTCTGTGGGTAAGAAGGTGTATGGTGTATTGGCCTTCATCAATCGTGGAATTGAATTTAGGAGCCGAGAGGTAATGTTGCAGCTATATAGGACCCTGGTCAGACCCCACTTGGAGTACTATGCTCAGTTCTGGTCACCTCACTACAGGAAGGATGTGTAAGCCATAGAAAGGGTGCAGAGGAGATTTACAAGGATGTTGTAAATCCCCCTGGATTGGGGAGCATGCCTTATGAGAATAGATTCAGTGAACTCGGCCTTTTCTGCTTGGAGTGATGGAGGATGAGAGGTGACCTGATAGAGGTGTACAAGATAATGAAAGGGGTTGATCATGTGGATAGTCAGAGGCTTTTTCCCAGGGCTGAAATGGTTGTCACAAGAGGACACAGGTTTAAGGTGCAGAGGAGATGTCAGGGGTAAGTTTTTTACTCAGAGAGTGGTGAGTGCGTGGAATGGGCAGCCAGCAACGGAGGTGGAGGCGGATACGATAGGGTCTTTTAAGAGGCTTTTAGATAGGTACCTGGAGCTTAGTAAAATAGAGGGCTATAGGTAAGCATAGTAATTTCTGAGGTAGGGACATGTTCAGCACAACTTTGTGGGCCGAAGGGCCTGTGGTGTGCTGTAGGTTTTCTATGCTTCTATGTTTCTATGTGGCAGCTCATAATTAGGAAAGAAAAGGCAACAGAGCAAAACCAACTTTGACTCAAAAGTCAGTCCCGTAGAATTCAGATCAGGAGAAAGTGATGTTTAGAATACAGAAACCCACCTTATGTTTAAATCCGAGGTTTGCATGGCCCCATGAAATTATAGACAAAGCAAGTCCAAGTCCATCAGTATGCAGCCTACTGATTCCTCCAGATAATGTGGATGCTACCACATCAACCCGTTGACATTGATGAGGGGGAACAGGAATATTATCATCGCTGGTACATAACAATTGATGTGCATGATGGTCCCAGTTTTGTAGACTTGACAATCGATATACATGGTAATCCTGATTTGCAAGATTTGGGGATGGAACATCTGTTCCAAGTAGATGGTGACAGTTTTGACCAAGGAGGAATTTTTCCATTCTGTCATTCTGAGAATCAGGTGAGTTTGTCAAGGAAAAGACAAAAACATGCTGGTTCCTGCCTCCCCTATCCTGAAATGTAATTGGGTGGGGAGAAAGGATGGATGGCTTGAGTGCAAAGACAACAAGCAGCCTGGATTGAATGGGCTAGAAAACAGGGACTTAAAATGATTTATGGTTGAAACTTGAAATTGGAAAGGAGAACAGAAATTACACATGTTACAGGTTTAATTTAACATGACAAGAATAATGTAAAATTGACTACCCACAACTTCAAGCAGCTGGAACTACACCAGAGTCTAAATGCAGAGTCTAAATCAGCCAGTGTGACACAAAGGGGTAGGATCAGTGTTAGGAGAATCGGGGAATTGTCACTTTGGTATCTGGGTATTAGCGTGTGCAGTGAATTTTTAATCTAACTGAAATATTGGTGCCTGAATGATGCTTGTCTACGGCAGAATTGTTTTCTTGGGTAAAGGAGTGAGCTTATGAGGTAAAATCACTTGACTTAATCAGTGTTTTACAGTCAACACAATGATGCCTCGGGTAATCTGCTGAACTAGAAATCATTTCCAAATAAGAAGTTCTTTGTGAGGTGCTCTTTGGTTGAATATAACATGCAGGTTTTTGACTGTATCTGCTCTGCGTGATTCAAGCTGGTTACTGATTGAGAATAAAGAGCCATAAATTACCGATTGTCACTTGCTGGGACGAGAGCAATAAACGGATGCTGGCCTGGAGCACAGCCAATAAAAAGGTGTTAAAGGTCAGAAGACACATGACCTAGAACCAATGACACCGGATTGCAATATTTGAATTAGTAAGAAATGAATATAAGAGCAGACATTTCAAGTATGCTGGTGAAGGTAACTCTATTGCAGATATGAGGTGCTCCGTGGACACATGGGGATTCGAAACAATATGACAAGCAACATGTGGCCAGCACCAGAAGTTCCTTTTAAACTGGTATTACATTTTCTGTTCATGGAAGGTTGGGAAACTTAGTAGGTGTCCACACAGGTACTTGTTTGTGTAAGCTCACTTGTTCATCTGTTGAGGCAATAAAGGTAATTATCAGTAATTACAAATTCTCTCTGTGCTTCCCTGATCATTATTGCAACGGGTGATTCTTGTAACACCATGTAGCCCCCTTCCTGATGGGAGTGGGACAAACAGTCCATGAACAGAGTGGGTGAAATCCTTCATGATGTTACCAGCCCTTTTCTGGCACTTTTCAGTCAAACCAGGGTCAGACTTTTACAGTTACCGGCAGAGCACTGTCAAGTGTTGTAGAACAGAGGCACCTAAGAGCACACATGCACAGTTTGTTTAAAGCTACTGCACAAGTAGACAGGGTGGTGAAGGAGCTATTTCATATGCTGGCTTTCAATTGGGTCATTACATTTAGGAGGGGACTTCCTGGAAGTATTGTCTACAGTTTTGTTTACCCTGTTAAAGGAAAGACATGATCAAGCTGAAGGTAGTACAGAAGAGATTTACGAGGACGCTGCCTGGACTAGAAGGTCTGAGTTGTAGGGAAAGGTTGGCCACACTAAGTGCAGGAGAATGAGGGATGACCACATTGAGAGTTTATAAAATCATGAGGAACATGGATAAGGTGATAGACCATTGTTGTTTTCCCAGTGTTGGGGGCTCCAAAACAAGAGGGCAAGGTACAAGACGAGAGGGATTTAAGAGCAGTAACTTCTTTATGCTCAAGTCAATGTACACTGGAATGAGCTGCCAGAGGTGGGTACAATTGCAACATTTAAGAGGTATTTGGATAGGTACATGGAAGGGAGGGGCTTAATGGGTTATGAGAAAAACATAGGCAAATGCAACAAGCAGAGAGCATGCTGAAGTTGGCATAGATTAGTTGGGCCAAAGAGTATGTTTCCATTACTAACTCTAAAGGAGATATTCAAGCTTTATAAACAGTGAAGAGCTGTGAAACTGAAACCTGGAGGTTCAAATTAATGTTATGGAAAGAGACTGGAGAGAAATGAAGATTTTTAGCTTGTAATGAAAACACCTAATGTTTTCAGAGACATAGAGTACATGATAGATAAGAATATGAAATAAATTAATCTGAAACATTACTTAAGTTATCAAAATAGGGCAATGGGCCTAGATTTGAACTGCTAATAGATGCATGTAAGGCTGAAAACAGAAGGTTCTACTTCACAGAGAGGAATAAAGCCAAGAATGGATTTTCAGATAGAGATTGGAAGCAAAAATCTTGGAAATTTTTTAATGCAGCTATGATGGAAATGCTTAGTTAGCAGCTGTAAAAGCAGACATCTTAATATTCAGCACACATTGCCTACTTGCCTCAAAAAGGCAAAGATTATACCAGTGCCTAAGAAGAATAATGTGGGCTGCCTTAATGACTATTGCCCGGTTGTACTCACATTGACAGTGATGAAATGCTTTGAGAGGTTGGTCAGGACTAGACTGAACTCCTGCCTCAGCAAGGACCTGGACTCATTGCAATTTGCCTATCGCCACAATAGGTCAATGACCGACACAATCTCAATGGCTCTCCACTCGGCTTTAGACCACTTGGACAACACAAACACCTACGTCAGGATGCTGTTCATCAACTATAGCTCAGCACTTAATACCATCATTCCCACAATCCTGATTCAGAAGTTGGATTCTCGACTTCCTAATCGGAAGACCACAATCTGTGCGGATTAGTGATAACATCTCCTCTTCGCTGATGATCAACACTGGTGCACCTCGGGTGTGTGCTTAGCCCACTGCTTTACTCTCTCTATACCCATGACTGTGTGGCTAGGGATAGCTCAAACACTATCTACAAATTTGCTGATGATACAACCATTATTGGTAGAATCTCAGATGGAGACGAAAGGGCGTACAGGAATGAGATATGCCAACTAGTGGAGTGGTGTCTCAGCAACAACCTGGCACTCAACGTCAGTAAGACAAAAGAGCTGATTGTGGACTTCAAGAAGGGTAAGACGAAGGAACACATAGAGGAACCAATCCTCATAGAGGAATCAGAAGTGGAGAGAGTGAGCAGCTTCGAGTTCCTGGGTGTCAAGATCTCTGAGGATCTAACCTGGTCCCAGCATATTGATGTAGTCATAAAGAAGACAAGACAGTGGCCATACTTTATTAGGAGTTTGGAGAGATTTGGCATGTCAACAAATACACTCAAAAACTTCTATAGTTGTACTGTGGAGAGCATTCTGACAGGCTGCATCACTGTCTGGTATGGCGGGGCTACTGCACAGGTCTGAAAGAAGCTACAGAAGGTTGTAAATCTAGTCAGCTCCATCTTAGGCACTAGCCTACAAAGTACCCAGGACATCTTTAGCGATCGGTGTCTCAGAAAGGCAGCATCCAGGGCATGCCCTTTTCTCACTGTTACCGTCAGGTAGGAGATACAGAAGCCTGAAGGCACACACTCAGTGCTTCAGGAACAGCTTCTTCCCCTCTGCCATCCAATTCCTAATGGACATTGAAGTTTTGGACACTACCTCACTTTTTTAATATACAGTATTTCTGTTTTTCCACTTTTTAAAAAATCTCTTCAACATACGTATACTGTAACTGATTTTTTTTATTATTATTTTTTCTCTTCTACATTATGTATTGCATTGAACTGCTGCTGCTAAGTTAACAAATTTCACAACACATGCTGGCGATAATAAATCTGATTCTATCCCTTCTGAAGTTCAGTGCCATTGTAATGCACAGACAGTTATTCGTTATGTTATGCAGTGGGAACGATAAATTCCTCTCCTGGAGTTTCTCTGAAGTAATTAAACTGGGTTGAAAGAGTTTCCTCGTTGATACTTCTGGTCAAGCCTTGAGAGTAAGGGCTATCTTTTTCTCTGCTAACTGAAGAAATTGCTGGGGAGAGTACTTTTCTTTGACAGAGAAGGGAATTAGACAATAACTACAACAAAATGATTACTGGATTGCTGATTTTATTCTGATTCAGAAACGTATTGAAGCAGAAAAGCTCAGCAAGCAGGGAAATGTTCGAGGGAATGTGATTATAAAAGCAAGTGCTTAATTAACTGTTGGAAAAGTGACACTCTGGAGATTAGAATTAACATACATGTCTTGTATTTTTCTTCTTTCTTTAAATAAAACATGATCAAATACTAAATTAAAAAAGGAATAAATGAACCTGAATATGAAAGACTCATTGCAAAATTTCATGTAATTGCTTCAGGAAATATTAGCACCAGTGAATCTTTGGAAGCTGTCTTGCAACCAATGATTATTTGTTGCACACATTTGTGAAATTATTCTGAATTTCTTTACACGGTGAATGGCATATTTTCTGCTATAGGGTGAAATGCACTGGAAGTGACAACATGTGAAAGAGAATTGTACATTTATTGTGCAACTTGGCAAATATAACCTTTTTTGGACAAAACGATGGTAAATTTGAAATTAAAAGCTCACAATTCTATGGAGAAGGATCATTTTAAAACATGCAACTCTTCTATAATATTAATAAGAAACATATTAATGCTTTAGTAAAGGAATTGAATATATCAAGTTCAAGTTTTTACCACTTCATTAGCATAGGGAGAAAAATAAGTCTGCTTATTAAATTAAACAGTAATAATAGAGAGAAAAATACTGGATTCAGAATTTGTTTATGCTTATTTGTTAACATGTAAATAAATGAGAATGCTATATAATAGATTTACATCCAATTCTAATTAGGGGTCTGCACCCCGGAAAAACAAATGTGATGTTTCTCTTTCTATATATTAGGAAACATAATCCACATTTGCAACATTTCCTCTTCTTCTCAAAAAAAATTCTATTCTGAATGCAGGTATACACAAATGGGTAAACTGCAATTACTTTAACTAATACATTGAACTTCCATTTCCCTTGAGAATGGAACACAAGTACTGCTCACAACCCACTGCAATGTAACTGGTGGCCAAAGTGGTCACAGCTCCCAATCTTAAAAAAGTATATTTTATTCCCCAGTGCTCTCCCTCCAATCAGGGGATTCATTTCTTTTCAGATATAATTACATGCTGAGCCTCCATAATCTATTGCCTTTGGATTATTAATGAGTCAGACAAATGCTACAAGATTAAAAATTAGCAGCAGTGTCTGGACATGGAAATGATTTCAGTATCTTGTATTCAATTTGAAGGCAATCATGGTTAATGTAACTGGTACAAATGTGATACATGAAAAATAACTGTTTAGCTGTCAAAGGACAAACCTAGGCACAAGAGATTCTGCAGATGCTGGAAATCCAGAGCAGCGCACACAAAATGGTGGAGGAACTCAGCAGGTGAGGTAGCATCTATGGAGGGAAATAGAGAGTCAACATTTGGGGCTGAGACCATTCTTCTGGAAAAGAAGGTGAAAGATGGCTGAATAATAAGGTGGGGGAGAGGAAGGAGGACAACATTCTGCTGGATCCCTCCTTCTTCCCTCTCTCCACTCTTCTCTCTGATCAGATTATTTCCTCTTCACCGCTTTGCTTTTCCCAACCATCAGGCTTCAACCATCACTTTCTAGGTAGTCCTCCATTCCCCCCCCCCCCCCCCCACCACCCTTTTTATTTTGGCAGCTTTCCCTTCCTTCCCAGTCCTGATGATGGGTCTCAGCCCAAAGCATTGATTGTTTATTCATTTCCATAGATGCTGTCTGACCTGCTGTGTTCCTCCAGAATTTTTTGTGTGTTGCACAAAACTAGAGTTTTCCAAAATCAACCAATGTTTTAGAATCAGCTCTGAGTCAAAACTATCATTCTTGGAACCCTAAGATCATTGATTCAAGTTCCACTTCATTGACTTGAGCATAAAATCAATGCAGATATTTTAGAGCAGTAGTGAAGACATGGTGCACTGTCTGAGACACTCTCTCTCTGTACAGGGGTTTAAACCAAGAGAGCACATATCCTCTCAATCATAAAATAATCTATTGGTTTGACACTAAAATGGAAAAGAGAAAGGAAATGATCTGAAATGCTCGTGATAATTATCTCTCAGTCAATCTCATTGATATTATCATACTGGTGTTGGTAGGGAGCTGCTGTATGCAAACTGATGTTATTACATGACAACATCAAGTGCTGTCCAAGGGCTGCAAAGTGCTTTAGCTAATCAGAAGCCATGAAATGTCCTACATCAAAGCAAACCTTTCAAACCAGAAATGATGACATTGCTTATACAACATAAATACTATGCGCCACGATAGCATAGCAGTTAGTGCGACGCTATTACAGCCTGGGATGTCAGAGTTCCGAGTTCAGTTCTGGCGTCCTCTGTAAGCAGTCTCTGTCTGTCTGTCGTCCCTTTGGAATGCAGGTTACACCGCTTTTACCTCACCTTCCAAAGACGTAGGTGAATTGGTCATTGTAAATTATCTCATGATTGGGTTAGGATTAATTGGGGTTGCTGGGGCAACATGGCTTAAAGGGTCAGAAATGCCTACTCTGAGCAGTATCTCTAAATAAAATACAATAAATAAAAAACACAGATTTATGTTGAGACTAGAAGATTAGAAAATAAGGACATGTGTGACCGAAAGCATAAAATTTAAAAGGATAATATAAACTCAGATGTGGTATAATAATGGATATGACCAAACTAGCATCCAAAGGCCCAGATATTGATTATGATTCAGGAGTTCAAGTCCCACTATGACAGCTGGGAAACTTAAATTTTAAAATTCTCAATTTAAAATATTGGAATGTTATTTAAAAAATCAATAAAGTTCATTCACGTCTTGATTTATATATATCTCCAGGATCAACTCTATGGTTGACTTTTACAATTTCATTTCAGGAGGGATGATAAATAATGGACAATGACATTCAGGAATGGTTTGGTGAATTCTCACCCCACTGGCATGGACCTGACTCCTTCCTAGATTTTTAAAAAATATATTTGTTTATGGAAGAATGTTTAAAAAAAACTAGGTTTGCATCTGTTCCATGTCAATGGCATGAGAATTTCTTTACCTGATACATCCATTTCCCCTGAATCATTGGCATTTGGCATGTGGCAAAGGTAATGTCGCAGTAGTTATGGGGGATTTCAACATGCAGGTGAACTGGGAGAATCAGGTGTTGGTGCTGGACCACAGGATAGGGAGTTTGTAGGGTGCCTACGGGATGCATTCTTGGAACAGCTTGTACGAGAGCCGACCAGGGACAAGACTATTCTGGATTTAGTGTTATGTAATGAACAGGATTTGATAAGCGATCTTGCAGTAAAGGAGCCATTAGGAGGTAGTGATCATAATATGATAAGTTTTTCTCTGCAATTTGAGAAGGATAAGGGCAGCTCGGAGGTGTCAGTGTTGCAGTTGAACAGGGAACCTATGGAGCCATGAGGGAGGAGCTGGCCAAAGTTGACTGGACGGATAGCCTAGCAGAAAAGACAGTGGAACAGCAATGGCAGGTATTCTTGGGAATAATGCACAAGGTGCAAAATCAGTTCATCCCCCAGAGAAGGAAGTATTCAAAGGGGGGAAAGGGACCACAGTGGTTGACAAAGGAAGTCAGAGATTGCATAGCATTAAAAAAAAGGAAGTATGACAGAGCTAAGGTGAGTGGGAGGACAGATAATTAGGAAGTTTTTAAGGAACAACAGAACTTAACTAAAAAGACGATATGGGGAGAAAAAATAAGGTACGATCGCAAGCTAGCCAGGAATATAAAGGAAGATAGCAAAAGCTTTTTTAGGTATGTGAAGAGAAAGAAGATAGTTAAGAACAATGTTGGGCCCTTGAAGAATGAATTGGGTGAAATTGTTATGGGAAACAGAGAAATGGCAGAAGAATTTAATGAGTACTTTAGATCTGTTTTCACTAAGGAAGACACAAGCAATCTCCCAGATGTATGGATGGGCCAAGGACATAGGGTAACAGAGGAAATGAAACAGATTGACATTAGGAAGGAAACAGTGATGAGAAGACTGATGGGACTGAAGGCTGACAAATCCCCAGGTCCAGATGGTCTGCATCCTAGGGTACTAAAGGAGGTGGCCCTGGAAATTGCGGATGCATTGGTAATCATTTTCCAATGTTCCTTAGATTCAGGATCAGTTCCTGAGGATTGGAGAATGGCTAATGTTATCCCACTTTTTAAGAAAGGAGGGAGGGAGAAAACAGAGAACTATCGACCTGTCAGCCTGACATCGGTGGTGGGGAAGATGCTAGAGTCCATTATTAAGGATGAAATAGTGGCATATCTAGATAGCAGTGATAGGATTGGGCTGAGCCAGCATGGATTTACCAAGGGGAAATCATGCTTGACTAATCTGTTGGAGTTTTTCGAGGATGTAACCAGGAAGTTAGACGGGGGAGATCCAGTAGATGTAGTGTACCTCGATTTTCAGAAGGCATTTGATAAGGTCCCACATAGGAGATTGGTGGGTAAAATCAAAGCTCAGGGCATCAGGGGGAAGACATTGACATGGATAGAAAACTGGTTGGCAGATAGAAAGCAAAGGGTAACGGTGAATGGGTGTTTCTCGGAATGGCAGGTGGTGACTAGTGGGGTGCCACGGGGCTCGGTATTGGGACCACAGCTGTTTACAATTTACGACAACGATTTGGATGAAGGCATTGAAAATAACATCAGCAAATTTGCTGATGATACTAAGCTGGGTGGCAGTGTGACATGTTATGAGGATGTTAGGAGAATTCAGGGTGACTTGGATAGGCTGGGTGAGTGGGCAGATTCTTGGCAGATGACGTTTAATGTGAATAAGTGTGAGGTTATCCAATTTGGGAGTAAGAACAGGAAGGCAGATTATTATCTGAACGGTGTAGAGTTAGGTAAGGGAGAAATACAAAGAGATCTAGGAGTCCTTGTTCATCAGTCACTGAAGGTGAATGAGCAAGTGCAGCAGGCAGTGAAGAAGGCTAATGGAATGTTGGCCTTTATTACAAAGGGAATTGAGTACAAGAGCAAGGAAATCCTCTTGCATTTGTACAGAGCCCTGGTGAGACCACACCTGGAGTATTGTGTACAGTTTTGGTCTCCAGGGTTAAGGAAGGACAACCTGGCTGTAGAGGAAGTGCAGCGTAGATTCACGAGGTTAATTCCTGGGATGTCTGGACTGTCTTACGCAGAGAGGTTAGAGAGACTGGGCTTGTACACGTTGGAATTAAGGAGATTGAGAGGGGATCTGATTGAAACATATAAGATTATTAAGGGATTGGACAAGATAGAGGCAGGAAATATGTTCCAGATGCTGGGAGAGTCCAGTACCAGAGGGCATGGTTTGAAAATAAGGGGTAGGTCATTTAGGACAGAGTTAAGGAAGAACTTCATCTCCCAAAGAGCTGTGAGGGTCTGGAATGCACTACCTCGGAAGGTAGTGGAGGCCAATTCTCTGGATGCTTTCAAGAAGGAGCTAGATAGGTATCTTATGGATAGGGGAATCAAGGGATATGGGGACAAGGCAGGAACCGGGTATTGATAGTAGTTGATCAGCCATGATCTCAAAATGGCGGTGCAGGCTCGAGGGGCCGAATGGTCTACTTCTGCACCTATTGTCTATTATCTATTGTCTATTGAATCAACATCACTAAATTCCATACACTGAATATTGACAGACTTTTCAAATAGAGTTGACATTCCTGGTCACTGATACTTCTATAAATGGGATTCTCTTGCAATGAATGCTGCCTGAACAGCTAAGCCTTTCCAACAACTTCTGATTTTATTGCATGTGTCTAATATCCACAATATTTTGCTTTACATTTGACAAGAAATGAATTGCTGATGTTGATGACAAACTAAGTAGGGTCAGTGGAGATGTGCACATTGTTTCAAAAATGGAGCCTGATTTAGAACATAGAACAGTACAGCACTAAACAGGCCCTTCAGCTCACAATGCGGTACTGACCTTTTAACCTAATCTTTAACCCTTTTCCCCTATGTAGCCTTCCATGTTTCTTTAATCCATGTGATTAAGGTTTTCAATGTCCCTAGTGTATATGCCTCAACACACCCACCCTTATCAAAAAAAATTATCTCTGAAATTCACCCGAATTGCCTCCAAATCATGCCCCCTCTTTCTGCTCCAGGAAAAATTCTCCTGCTACTTGATCTATGCCTCTTAGCATCTGATCCTCCTTCGCTCCAAAGAGAAAAGCCATAGCTCGCTCAATCCATCTCAATGTAGCAGCAATGTCACCTGGAAGCCGTTTCTTGTGAGTTCAGCAACTTCATAAAGGCCATTAATCAAATCTTTCTGTCCTCGACGTGCATATAATTCTGAAACTTGTCTGTTTTTGTGCATATGTTTCTCTTTTGTGTCATAAAATGGGCAAAAATGCTTCAGTGGATATTCAATGCTCTGAGCGATTTTGAATGCATCATTAAAATAAGACGAGCTTGAACTTGCAATAACAAATTGGTATTTCTGAACAAAAAATTGCTGCACTGTTAATTAACTGGAAGCAACAAAGACACGTGTAAAAGAGTTTAAAATATAAAAAGCTATTGGTGCAGCGCTCCTAAACTTCTCTGTTTCTAGAAGTACACTTTCCAAATTTGAAGTTGAAGATGTAGTCTTGTGCCAGAGTGGAAAACAAAGAAAACTATAACAGGTACATCTTACAAATTTTTATCTCCCAAAATGACTACATATAGTTTCCGACAACCCTCTTCCCCAGCAGACAAAGAGAGGGAGAGGGTTAGAGAACAAAACTTTGTCATTCCTTCTGTGCTCTGGCTTTCCACAGCATTGAGATGCAAGAAATTTTCAGAGCTATTTGCAGTAAGGGACCGTAGTTAGGCTATAGACCATGAAGTGCTCACTCTTGGCTCAAGGACACTTTCTACCTGACTGTTATCAGACCTGTCACAGGCTAACAGATGAGCTCTACCCCGCTGTGGCTCTTGCACTGTATTTGCCTACTTGCACTGGATGCTCTCTGAAGAGAGAGCAGAAAGAGTTTGATGACACTACATTCCACATTCTGTTTACTCCATTGATGTACCTACAGTATGTATGGAATGACTTGTATAGCTAGAATGCAAGAAAAGCTTTCCAATGTATAACATTACATGTGACAATAAAATAATTACCAATAACAAGTTGATCAATTTACAGCCTTTCCTATAAGTTATTCAGTGTCAAAATGCATGGGTATCCAATGGGTATACATTGAAGTCTATTGATACACAAAATCCTGGAGGATCTCAGCAGGTCAGGCAGACGCACAGAGGGGAGGTAACAGTTGACCCTTTGGATTGCGACCTTCCTTGGGCTCTGCAGTTGAATTCCTCCTGTATTTGAGTATTAGATTGCATTTTCAGCATCTGCAGAATCTCTGCCCTGAAAACCTAATGACCTTTGAGAAAGGAACATGGACCATAATCACAGAGGGATTAGATTGGGCCACCCCAAACCAGTAATCACCCAACTCTTCTACCTGACATTTGCTGGAAGCCTGAACAAAGAGAAGAATCCAGGCCTTGTACTTTCAGAAAGTACTATTGCAAACATTTTTGTTATTTTGAATCACCAGCAACAGTACAAATAGTGCTTTGTGTTTATCATCAATAGAGTTCCTGACCCTTTCTTTAGCAAAGGTTGTGGAAACTTGTGCTGGGATGTGTGACATTGCCAAGAGACCATCTGAAGAAATAAAGCTGCACCTCACTGGGATCTGTTAGATGTCAGTTCAAGAGGTGGCAGACATGCCAGCACATATTGCACATAAATAAACTAAGCTTTCATGGATGCAGAAGGGATCTTTTGCTCATTGCGTAATGGGTGAATGACTTTGTTTTCCCAAAGGTTTGACCTGAGTACAATTCAAACCAACTCCCCAAAGTGACTAAATGAATCTCTGCATTCTTACTTTCCTCACTCAGAACATTTTATTTACATTTCTAACCGAGGATGAGACAAACTGAATTGCAAGGTCGAATGCTAAAGCAAACTAATGGCAGTTTCAAACAAAGATGGTGCAAACGTTGACACTGGTATTTCTGCATTGTACAGGTAAGCATGAGTTGTTGAGTCACATTGAAAAAGGTCTTTGGTCCATCTAGTCCATGCTGAGCTGTTACTCTGCCCAGTCCCATCCAACCATACTTGGACCATAGCCCTCCCTATCCCTCCCATTATGTACCTAATCAAACTTCGCTTAAACATTGCAATCAGACCTGCATCCACCACTTCCTCTGACAGTTTGTTTCATACTGCATTCCCCTCTGAGTGAAGCAGTGACTCTGGAGAATCTCAGAAGATCAGTAGTGTTTCTGGTATTCAAACACCCTGTCTGGCATCAAAATCATTCCACAGTCAAAGTCCCAATTCTTCCCCATTTTGATGATTGACTGAAACAACAACTGAACCTCTTGACTATGCCTGTGTGCTTTAATGCATTGAGCTGCTTCCACATGGGTGACTGATTCGATTTTATACTAACAAGTGGGTGTGCAGGTGTACCTAATAAAGTGGCCACTGAGTGTACATGACTCAAAAGCCACCAATGTGATTGATTCTTATGCCTTTCAGATATGGCCCAGAAAAGCACCTGTCCAGAGACAATTCGAATTGGACAATATGTAGGTTTTTGGATATTAAGGGATTTCTGCAATTAGTACAAGAACATGATGCTGAAGGTCAACCAGGATCTGACTGAACGATAGAACAGGTACTAGGGACTGAACTCTCTCTACCCTGCACTTGTTTCTTATTCCAGATTATGACAGGGTTTGTAAATCAGACATGTGGCTGTGAACTGAGTTTCCACAAGGCAGAAGGTGCCAGCAGCTGGCAAAGCTGTTGTGCTGATCTCCCAAATGCTTATTTGTATGTATGGGCTGTACCTAAGTCGGACATCCTTGAGATGGAGAGGATTTATACTAACATTACCAGATCCTGGGAATAAACTAAAAAAAAACAGTCATTTAGAGTTTAAGAAGCATTCATTTCAAGAGGACTAGAATATAAGAGCAAGGATGTCATACTGAGGCTTTATAAAGCTCTAGTCAGACCGCACTTGGAGTATTGTCAGCAGCTTTGCCCCCCTTATGTACAAAAAGATGTACTAGCATTGGGGAGAGTCAGAGGAGGTTTGCAAGAATGATCCCAGGAATTAAAGAGTTAACATATGAGATGCATTTGATGGCTCTGGGCCTGTACTCACTGGAGTTTAGAAGAATGAGGGGGGATCTCATTGAAACCTATTGAATATTGAAACACCTTGACAGAGTGGATGTGAAGAGGATTTTTCTTATAGTGGGTGAGTCTTAGATCAGAGGGCACAGCTACAGAACAGAACAGTGTCCATTTAGAAGAGACATGAGGAGCAATTTCTTTAGCCAAATGATAGTGAACCTGTGGAATTCATTGCTATAGGTGACGCTGAAGGCAAAGTTGTTGAGTATAGTTAAAGCAGAGTTTGATATGTTCCTGATTAGTCAGAGGTTATGGGGAGAAGGCAGGAGAATGGGATTGAGGGGGGATAATAAATCAGCCTGATGGAATGGCAAAGTAGACTCTGTAGGCCGAGTGGTCTAATTTGCTTCTACGTCTTATGGGCTAAGCTAACAATTCCCATGGAACCAAAGTATTCTCCCAGGCAAAAATTTGACCACTGGTGGTATCTTCAATTTGGAGAAAGATCATGCATAGGCTTTCTTTCAGCCTTCTTACAAGAGTTTCTATTATCTTAACTGTCATTTATGTCTGTTCAATTACACTATTAATTGTGTTTTGCCCCCTTTCTTTAAAATGAAATACGAATTACATTTTCTTGCCTCTGAGCCAGTGGAACTTTACCAGTTCTCTTCTTGATACCAGTACACTAAAAAACAAAATTTGTTTGTACCGTTTTTCTCTATAACCCTATAAATTATTCTCTCTTGTACTAATGCCCTTTTGAAATCCTTGAATCATTCAATTTCCCCAACCTATTGACTCTGAGATTTGTATCATACTGTTCTCTCCATCAAAAAAAAAGCTTCTTACATCCCCCTCGTAAGTCTTGCTCCATATCATTGGCAGACTGACACTGGGCTTGATATTAAAGATATTCAGATTCTCTAAATCCCTTTGGAGCTACATTTCACTCTCTGGATAATCTCCCTGTTAGCTGTTGCTAAACTATCTGAGTAGAAAATAGCAAATATTCATAATATCCTAAAGGGATCAGAATTAAACTCCTCTTCTCATTATAGCACCTCGCTTTCCAAATATAATCTTGATGACCTGGAGACATTTTCTTTCAGTATTCAGTATATTAATTGAGATGTGTGGGAGACTGTCAACTTTCCAGATTTAATTTTGATGACTGGGAAATATTCCCTTCCAGTATTCAGTATATCAGTTGAGATGCGTGAGAGGTTGTCAGCCCAAAATTTTCCTTCTCCACGGATACATCCTGATGATTTCTGTATTCTGTTACTTCACTGCTATATCTCTTCCAGAAATGGTAACTTGGAAGATGTTCATGTCTTCTCTCTGAAGGGATTTCTCTCTGCCTCTTTTACCTTCATTGTCTTTTGTTTTGTTTCTTGTCTTTCACAAATGCATTGAAACACAGATCATCTTCAGAAATGCATCTTTTCAAACGCTTTGAGGCACTGAACACAAACATACTACAAGCACTTAAGATGTTTACACATTGAGAGTTTGAACTCTTCTGGACTGTCATATCGTACAAAGAAGGCACGTTACACTACAGTACTCAGTTGTCTGGTGGAATCATGTGGGTACACTGAGGACACTACAGCTACCAAACTTATACTCTTGCAACCATAACTCTTTCCTCAGTGACAGCCTTGAGAGTTGATACATATGACTATGGACCCAATACATTAATTCTGCTTCTCTCGCCAAAAACTTCCTGAACTGCTGAGCATCCCTATCATTTACATTCATGTAAATCCCTATCATGTACCTTATTAGGTACCTCCTGTATGTTCATGGTCTTCTGCTGCTGTAGCCCATCCACTTCAAGGTTCGATGTGTTGTGCATTCAGAGACGCTCTTCTGCACACCACAGTTGTAATGCATGGTTATTTGAGTTACTGTCACCTACCTGCCTGCTTGAAACAGCCTGGCCATTTTCCTCTGACCTCTTTCATTAACAAGGCATTTTCACCCACAAGACTGCCACTCACCGAGGTTTATTGTTTTCACATCAATCTCTGTAAACTCTAGACACTGTTGTGCGCGAAAATCCCAGCAGTTTCTGAGATACTCTAACCACCCTGTCTGGCACCAAATGTCGAAGTCACTTTGATCACCTTGTTTCCTCATTCTAATGCTTGGTCTGAATAACAACTGAACCGCTTGACCATGCCTGTATGCTTAATGCATTGAGTTGCTGCCACAAATTGTCTGATTGCATACACACATTAACATAGAACATAGAACATAGAATAGTACAGCACATTACAGGCCCTTTGGCCGACAATGTTGTGCCGACCCTCAAACCCTACCTCCCATATAACCCCCCACTTTAAATTCCTCCATATACCTATCTAGTAGTCTCTTAAGCTTCACTAGTGTATCTGCCTCCACCACTGACTCAGGCAGTGCATTCCACGCACCAGCCACTCTCTGAGTGAAAAACCTTCCTCTAATATCCCCCTTGAACTTTCCACCCCTTACCTTAAAGCCATGTCCTCTTGTACTGAGCAGTGGTGCCCTGGGGAAGAGGTGCTGGCTGTCCACTCTGTCTATTCCTCTTAATATCTTGTACACCTCTATCATGTCTCCTCTCATCCTCCTTCTCTCCAAAGAGTAAAGCCCTAGCTCCCTTAATCTCTGATCATAATCCATACTCTCTAAACCAGGCAGCATCTTGGTAAATCTCCTCTGTACCCTTTCCAATGCTTCCACATCCTTCCTATAGTGAGGTGACCAGAACTGGACACAGTACTCCAAGTGTGGCCTAACTAGAGTTTTATAGAGCTGCATCATTACATCACATCTCTTAAACTCAATCCTTCGACTTATGAAAGCTAACACCCCATAAGCTTTCTTAACTACCCTATCTACCTGTGAGGCAACTTTCAGGGATCTGTGGACATGTACCCCCAGATCCCTCTGCTCCTCCACACTACCAAGTATCCTGCCATTTACTTTGTACTCTGCCTTGGAGTTTGTCCTTCCAAAGTGTACCACCTCACACTTCTCCGGGTTGAACTCCATCTGCCACTGCTCAGCCCACTTCTGCATCCTATCAATGTCTCTCTGCAATCTTTGACAACCCTCTACACTATCTACAACACCACCAACAGTGTCATCTGCAAACTTGCCAACCCACCCTTCTACCCCCACATCCAATTCATTAATAAAAATCATGAAAAGAAGAGGTCCCAGAACAGATCCCTGTGGGACACCACTAGTCACACCCTCCAATCTGAATGTACTCCCTCCACCATGACCCTCTGCCTTCTGCAGGCAAGCCAATTCTGAATCCACCTGGCCAAATTTCCCTGGATCCCATGCCTTCTGACTTTCTGAATAAGCCTACTGTGTGGAACCTTGTCAAATGCCTTACTAAGATCCATGTAGATCACATCCACTGCACTACCCTCATCTATATGCCTGGTCACCTTCTCAAAGAACTCTATCAGGCTTGTTAGACATGATCTGCCCTTCACAAAGCCATGCTGACTGTCCCTGATCAGACCATGATTCTCTAAATGCCCATAGATCCTATCTCTAAGAATCTTTTCCAACAGTTTTCCCCCTTAATATCAACATGCTCCAGAACATCAACCTCATTCATATTGTCCTCAACATCATCAAGTTCCCTCTCATTGGTGAATACTGAAGAGAAGTATTCATTGAGGACCTTGCTCACTTCCACAGCCTCCAGGCACATCTTCCCACTTTTATCTCTAATCAGTCCTACCTTCACTCCTGTCATCCTTTTGTTCTTCACATAATTGAAGAATGACTTGGGGTTTTCCTTTACACTACTCGCCAAGGCCTTCTCATGCCCTCTTCTTGCTTTTCTCAGCCCCTTCTTAAGCTCCTTTCTTGCAACCATATATTCCTCAATAGACCCATCTGATCCTTGCTTCCTAAACCTCATGTATGCTGCCTTCTTCCATCTGACTAGATTTTCCACCTCACTTGTCACCCATGGTTCCTTCACTCTACCATTCTTTATCTTCCTCACCGGGACAAATTTATCCCTAACATCCTGCAAGAGATTCTTAAACATCGACCACATATCCATAGTACATTTCCCTGCAAAAACATCATCCTAATTCACACCCGCAAGTTCTAGCCTTATAGCCTTATAATTTGCCCTTCCCCAATTAAAGATTTTCCTGTCCTCTTTGATTCTATCCTTTTCCATGACAATGCTAAAGGCCAGGGAGCGGTGATCACTGTCCCCCAGATGCTCACCCACTGACAGATCTGTGACCTGACCCGGTTCGTTATCTAATACTAGATCTAGTATGGCATTCCCCTTAGTCGGCCTGTCAACATACTGTGACAGGAGTCCATCCTGGACACACTTAACAAACTCTGCCCCATCTAAACCATTGGATCTAATCAGGTGCCAATCAATATTAGGGAAGTTAAAGCCACCCATGATAATAACCCTGTTATTTTTGCACTTTTCCAAAATCTGCCTCCCAATCTGCTCCTCGGTATCTCTGCTGCTACCAGGGGGCCTATAGAATACCCCCAGTAGAGTAAATGCTCCCTTCCTGTTCCTGACTTCCACCCAAACTGACTCAAAAGAGGATCCTGCTACATTACCCACCCTTTCTGTAGCTGTAATAGTATCCCTGACCAGTAATACCACCCCTCCTCCCCATTTCCCCCCCTCTCTATCCCTTCTAAAACACTGAAATCCAGGAATATTGAGAATCCATTCCTGCCCTGGTGCCAGCCAAGTCTCTGTAATGGCCACTACATCATAATTCCATGTATGTATCCAAGCTCTCAGTTCATCACCTTTGTTCCTGATGCTTCTTGCATTGAAGTACACACACTTTAGCCCTTCTACCTTACTACCTTTACACCCTTTATTCTGCTTCTCTTTCCTCAAAGCCTCTCTATATGTTAGATCTGGCTTCACTCCATGCACTTCTTTCACTGCTTTATCGCTCCGGGTCCCATCCCCCTTGCAAATTAGTTTAAACCTTCCCGAACCATGCTAGCAAACCTACCAGCAAGGATATTGCTCCCCCTCGAGTTCAGGTGCAACCCATCCAATCTGTACAGGTCCCACCTTCCCCAGAAGAGATCCCAATGCAGCCACGCATTCAACTGCCATCTCCTCCAATTCTTACCATCACTATCACGTAGCACTGGCAGCAATCCTGGGAACGCCACCCTTGAGGTCCTGTTCTTCAGCTTTCTGCCTAGTTCCCGAAACTCACACTTCAGGACCTCATCCCTCTTCCTGCCTACGTTGTTGGTATCAACATGTATCACGATTTCTGGTTGCTTTCCCTCTTGTACCAGGATGTCATGCACCCGGTCAGAGACATCCCGGACCCTGGCACCCGGGAGGCAACAAACCATGCGGGTGTCCTTCTCACGTCCACAAAGTCTCCAGTCTGCTCCCCTAACAAACAGGTGTATTTAATAAAGTGGCCACTGAGTGTATATCGATATATGATATACAACCAATAGTTTGCCCAATTCATATTCAATTGCCATTTATATTTCTTCTTTTCTATTGGGATTTTTATGTTTAAAATTTTTGTCCTTCATTTCTATTCTCCTGAATTCGTTTTGCCTGCAAATTCTTGACGTACCTTTCCCTTTAGGCATGTTAACTTAGGGGTGAATTAAAGTGACAGTTCATCAGACATGCTCTCACATACTAGAGGGAAAGTCATGGCTATCCTTCCCTTCCCTCTCAGTAATATTACCTAGACCTCCAGCTGCAACCATTCTTCCTCCAACATGGCCCACAGAAAAATCTGCACGTTTCTCTCTCATTCTTGTGGAACGGGACGGTTTCAACCAGTTTCCTAAAAATAAAAAGTAAACTTTTATTAAATAGAAGAAACAAATGCCACTGAAGCTGAAAGATGATGAATACACAGTGCGTATACCCAGTCACTGAAATGTTACTATGAATATTATTTTGTGATTATGTTATTTTCATCTGCCAGGAATTGAATATATGACTCCAATTTCTGTCTACAGTAATTCTGAAGCAATCATCATCGCAATTTCATTTGCTTATTAATATAATATGAGAAAATGTAGGTTAATCATCAAATTATTTTTTTTTACCATTGGGATACATTAACATTCATTTTGGCTAACTCTAACTTGAACTGACTTGCAGATCAAAGCCCTGAGGTTTTCCTTTTTTTTATATGTCAATTACTTTAAGCTCTCAATTTTAATAGTCTGGTCTTTTTAATGAAATAAGTTAACTTTCATTCTCATGGTGATTAAGGACATCAAGTTTCCTAAAATAATGAACATTATCTTTTTCATTTGTCATCAGGACAGTCAACATTGGGATTTTACATTCATTGCTCCAGATAAGAATGTTCTAAACCAGCAATTATTGGGACTGGTGTTATGTATATTTGATTAAGCCTTTATTGTAGACATAATTATTTGTCCAAGGTAGAAAGAGATTGGAGAAATGGAGAATATCATGTGAAGAATAATTGATTACTTTGTTTTGGGGTCCTTTACAGAAGAGTAATCACAACATGATAAACTTCATCAGTAGGAAGTAGAGTGAAGTACTAAAATGAGGAACTAGGTCCATGAATGTGAACAAAGAAAACTATGAGAATCCAGGGCATGAGTTGGCCATGTTACAATGAAGATCTTTACTACATGGACTGTTGGTGATCAGCAATGGATACATGTTCAAAAATAAGTCAGGAAAGAGGGCTAATGTTTTGAAGTTAGAGATAATCTATACAAAGTGTAGGCATATAAAATTGAATGAAAAATATGTAGAACAAGGATTAGACCAAGTTTAGAATTCAGCCAACAAGGACAACAAGATTTAGAAAGGAAAATGGAGAGCAAGCTCACAGGTAAAGCTTAGTTAAGCATAATAAAGGTCCCAGCAGTCTACATTGGTGAAAATGACAACCAAGAAGAAAAAAAAGCAGAACACGTAATCACGTAGTTTGGTTCTGTCTTCACATAGGAGTGTACAAAATACTTCCTCAGATATGAAGGGAACCAATAATTTAGAAAAAGAGAGGGACGGAAAGAAATCAGTATTAGTAAGGAAATAGAGATGAGGAAATTAATGAGGCCAAAGGCCCAAGTGCTGACAGTCCATGACCCATAGTAATAAAGAAAGTGGTCCTGGAAATAATGGATGTATCAGTGGTCATCTTCCAAAATTCTTTAGACTTGCAAGCAATTTATACAGATTCATGGATAGAAAATGTAACACCAATATTTGAAATAGAAAGATTAAAACAATTAAAGATCAGAAACACAAGAGACTTCATATCTTTGTATCAGTAGTGGGAAATACCATACAGTCTCCTATAAGATATGTAATAACAGAGGATTAACAGGATTGGACAGCCAGTGTGGATTAATAAAAAGGAAGTCATGCTTGGCAATTCTAATGGAGTTTAGTAACTCGTAGAATAAATAATGTATGGTGTATTTGAACTTTCAGATGCCTTTTGCTGAATTCTTATATCAGAGGATCATGCACAAAATGAAAGCACATGGGAGTGAGGGTAATATACAGCACATTGACATGGATTAAGAAGTAGTTGACTGATAGGAAACAGACAGAAGGAATGAGCAAGTCTTTTTTTCTGGAGAAAGGCAGTGACAGGTGAGGCACCACAAGGATCAGTGCTTGGTCTTTAGCTATTCAGAATATAGGCATATATCAATTTTTTGGATAAGGGAACTAAATGTAATATCTCCATATATAAAGATGACCGGAAGCTGATGGAAGGCATTGTTGGAATAGACCGTATAATTCAATGTTGCCCAGTCTTTTTTAGTTCGATGCCCCTCTTACTGATTTCAAGAGATCATCAGGGAATACATCAGACTCATATATGTCATTAAACAGTTCAAAAAGAATACTATATCTATGCCCAGATCTTCTAGGGCTTGTATCATTTCCACCAAAATTTCATCAGGTCCAGTGGTGTTTCCATGTTTCATGCTTTTCATTGCTTTAGTTATTTCTTCTTTGCTAATAGCTGGGCCAGAATTAGGCTGTTCAATACCTGGGGATTCCCCTCTATTATCTTCAAAAAGCTGCTCTATGTACTGAATCCACCTCTCACATACTTTATCTGGATCTGTTAGTATGGATCCGTCTGCTGATCTTGTTGCATTTCTTTGCTGTTGTTAATATGGCCTTCTACTTCATTGCATTTTTGTTTCAGCCATTCTTCCTTTGCAATATTGCACAATTGTCTGATCTGTCTGTCTAGCTCTCTGTATTCAACTTCATTATTCTTCACTAACCTTCTTTGTTCCATTAGATCTAGAATTTCTTGGGTTATCCACCCCTTGTTGGTGTGTTGGATTTCTTGTACTGGGATGATCTCCTCTGCTGATTGCTGTATAGCATATTTAAATCTGTCCCAAATAGGTGTTGTTTCATTTTCATTGAGTGTGTTCTTTTACAGCTGTTTTGAATGGTTGCTTAAGGATGCTATCATTTTTAAGTTCTCCCAACATATACCTGTTCCTCTTTTTTCCACGTTTCAGTTTCTTTAATTTAGTTTTGATGGTAGCTATTACTGGACGGTGATCTGAACCACACTCTGCTCCTTTAGAATTTGTGATATTATTTCTAAGGCATTCATTGATGGTAATGAAATTTATTTGATTTCACTAAAGCTTTTGACAAAGTGCAACGTGAAAAATTATTTAAAATTCTTGATAAACTAAACAATGATGGAAAAGACCAACAAATGCTTCAAAATTTATATTGGAACCAAATGGCGGCAGTAAAAATTGATGATAATATAAGCAGTTGGACTAAAATTCAAAGAGGAGTTAGACAAGGATGCGTTGCCTCACTGGAATTATTTAATATCTATAGTGAAATGATTCTCAGAGAATTAGAAGACCTAGATGGGATAAAATTTGGGGGTGTTAACATCAACAATATAAGATACGTAGATGATACCACCTTAATAGCAAGTGCTGCAGAAGACCTACAAATCCTCCTAGACAAAGTAGTACAAACAAATGCAGATTTTGGTCTAAACATCAACCGTAAAAAAAAACAGAAGTATGGTAATATCAAAACAGCAGGATACTCCCAACTGCCAATTATACATTGGTAACCAAGAGATTGAACAAAAGACCAGCTTTAATTACTTTGGTAGCTTTATACCATAAGATGCTAGAAGTAAAGTAGAAATAAAAAAAAGAATTGCCATTGCCAAAGCCAGCTTCCAAAAAATGAAACCCATTTTTACCAACAGACACATTTCTATGACAACAAGGCAAACATGGACTGTAACACCAGAACTCCAAAGAAACTTAGAAACAACAGAAATGTGGTTTCTTAGAAGAATGCTGAAAATATCATATAGAGATAGGGTAACTAATGAGACAGAACTCCAATGTGCCCATACAGAAAGATCTTTAATGAGAACATTAAATGAGAGGAAACTTAAATTCCTGGGCCACGTCATCAGAAAGGGAGAAATAGAATATCTTACATTACAAAGCCGTATGCCTGGGAAACACTGAAGAGGAATGCAAAGAAGAAAATGGACACTGTGAAAGAACTAACAGATCTAAGTGTGTGAGATATCATTGACGCTGCATGGGATCATTCGATGTGGACAGCCATACCTGCCAACGCCCCTCTTATGCACAATACACTTTCCAGTGCCCCCATAGTGTAAAAAAAACCTACCATATGTTAACATGAGAAAAATAATTCTACTTTAAATTTTTGTCTTTAAACCTAGGTTACATACTGCGCTGTACAGCAGCTTCGATATCAATATGACCCTTGAGCTTGTTGGTTTTTATCAAGCGTTGAAATAACTGGTTCAAGTTGTCCCAACGAAAGCCTTAAGTCCCAATGTGTAACAATGCCCAAGCAGATTCTGTTTTTTGGAGTATGTGGTTCACTGCACTGAAACATCTCTCAACAAGGTAGGAGGATGAAAATGCAATGAAGAGCAGTTTTATTCTTCTCCAAAAACCAGGAAACTTTGTATGACAGTGTAGCCACATACCACAAAAGCTGATATTTTTGAAAAGCATTTTTGCTTCTTCATCATTCTGAATTTTGATAATTTCTTCTTGCAAGCTCTCATCCTGCTCTGCTACCTTGCAAAGAAATGGGTTAATCACCAAGTCTGGAATTTCCAAATTGTTCAAATCCTTGAATTGATTCTGAAAATCCCTCTTCAGTGATTGCAGGTGTAAGCAGTACTCTTGCAAATCACCATCTATGAAAGAGATTGCCATACTTTCCATGTAGGGAAACTGTGAGAACATTCCTTTCCCAATATTTTTCTTATATATTTCCAATTTTCTGATAAAAGTGGATACTGCACTTTTTGCCTGTATTAAATTGAAATTCTCACCCTGTAGTTTCATATTTAGAATGTTCATTTTGTGATACAGATCTGCTAGATATGCCACATCTCCACTTAGAAGTTCAGTCTTGTTTATCAAATAATTGTCGACTTTGAGTAAACATTCAACCACAGTGTCAAAAACAACAAAGGAACATTTTAAGTAGCAGCACTCTGAGAACAGTGGTGAGCACTTCTGATACAGCAGGAATTATTAATCTTTCACCAATTGTAGGAGATTTTCCACACTTTGCTATTATTTTGGAAATGTTATAAGAAGCAATGCGACCACTATCAAGGTCAGTTTTTGATTTCTTGGCAAATGACTCAAGTGTGCAACACTTTTCAACTGCTTCTTTCATCTTCTGGAACTGAGTAATACCATAAGTAGCCTTTTCAGGGTGTCTTTTACACAAGTGTTCCTGCAATCTTGATGGTTTCATGGCTTCATAGACATTACAGAATTACAAATAAGACATGGGGCATTGCTGATGTGACAGGAATGGAATAAAACTGCATTCCAATATGTAACATTGTATTAGAAGACACTAGAAGACATTAGAATACTGCAGCACAGTACAGGCCCTTCAGACCTTCATGTTATGCCGACCTATATATTCCTTTAAAAAAAGTACTAAACCCACACTACCCCATAACACTCTGTTGTTCTTTCATCCATGTGCCTGTCCAAGAGGCTCTTAAATACTCCAAATGTTTTAGCCTTCACCACCATCCCTGCCTGGCAAGTCATTCCAGGCACCCACAACCCTCTGTGTAAAAAACTTACCCCTGATGTCTCCCCTAAACTTCCCTCCCTTAAGGTAGGGTACATATGCCCTCTGGTGTTTGCTATTAGTGCCCTGGGAAACAGGTACTGGCTATCCTAATCATAATCTCTCATAATCTTGTAGACCTCTATCAAGTCCCCTCTCAACCTTCTACATTCCAAAGAGAAAAGTCCCAGCTCTGCTAACCTTGCCTCAGAAGACTTGTTTTCCAATCCATTGCACCCTCTCCGTAGCTTTCACATCCTTCCTATAAAGAGGTGACCAGAACTGAACACAATACTCTAAGTGTGGTCTCACCAGAGATTTGTAGAGTTGCAATATGACCTTTCTACTCTTGAACTCAATCCCCCTATTAATGAAGCCTAGAATCCCATAGGCCTTCTTAAATATCCTATCAACCTATGCAGCAACCTTGAGGGATGTATGGATTTGAACCCCATGGTCCCTCTGTTCATCCACACTCTTAAGTAACTGACCATTAACCCTGTACTCAGCCTTCTGGTTTGTCCTTCCAAAATGCATCACCTCACACTTATCCAGATTGAACTCCATCTGCCACTTTTCTGCCCAACTTGCATCCTGTCTGTATCCTCTTGTAACCTTTGACAACCTACAGCTCCATCCACAACTCCTCCAATCTTTATGTCGTCTCTCGTAGGGGACCTTGCCAAAGGTATTGACACATTTTCTGTAGTTTCTGTTTCTTAGCAGGATTAGAATTCAAGGCTTCAGCACCTTCAGAATCATAGAGATTGCACCGTACGTATTTATCCATTATGATCATTAACATGGCTAAATTAAAATAAAACCAAGTGGGAATGCCTATCAGATGTTGATGACGGTAGCAAACTGACACAGATGGGACACTGGTAGCGGCACCTAAAGGAACGACAAAGTGAAAATGAAAAGGATCACAACAGTGAAAATGACATTGACAAGGATTCAGATTAAATTCTGAATGTTAGTTGAGATAGAGCAGGTGTTCGGCAAGCTACCTTTATAACATTCCAGTTAGTGCAATTGACCAATCACGTAAGGTCTCATAATCCCCAAAGATGGATCTTCACAGCACGTATGAAGCAGAATTCACTTCAAACACCTCAAAAGGACTCCTTGGGTTTAACAGGTTCACTGATTGGCTCCATTTCACTGTTAGGCTGTGGCCAGCACTCTATCATTGTGTGACCTGTTTTCTATAGATCTGTAGAGTAAGTTGAGAAGGTGTATTTGACTTACCAACTGTTAAATTACATGAAGTCATTCCATGCCACGAGTCAAACCCCCTTCCAAGAATCTTGAACACATCCCAATAACTTCTATTTACCCTAATACCCCCTTAGGACATGCAACTGCCCCATTGGGGAGGGTGATACCACACCGATTAGGAGGTATAATTCGTACTTTCTTTCCAATTTAACAATTTATGCCTACTAATATTTTATAAGTACCTACATACATGTAACTGTTTAGTATGTTTCCTAGTAGTCACAGTACGTATAGGCAATTCTTCAATCTGTCCCATAGTAATTACAGTTCTATCTTCTTCTGTAAGCTTCTTGGGGCTATCCGATTGTTAAACTCTTATCTGTCTTACTATCTTTCCTTTCAGTTAGTCCTGACGAAGGGTCTCGGCTTGAAACGTCGACAGTGCTTCTCCCTATAGATGCTGCCTGGCCTGCTGTGTTCCACCAGCATTTTGTGTGTGTTGCTATAAATTTGATTGTTAAGTTTCTTATCTGTGTTATAAAAAGGCTGAACACATTGCCCTGCCAAGCTTAGTTTTTATTTCTGGTAATTGTTCTTAGCTACAAGACTTCTTCAGGTCTACGCTTCCGACTCCCTTTATTCTAATCACACTTAATAAAATGATCATGAAGCACCAGGTTTGTGCCTCTTTCTTGACTTCTGAAAGAACCTTGGATCAAAAACATCAGAAGCCAATAGTGTGATCTGTGAGGAGATGCAAAGAGGCTTTAAAGTGATTTAGATAAATTGGGTGAATAGGCAAATGTATGGTGGATGCAGTTCCACATGGAGAAATGGGAGGTTCTTCACTTTGATGAGAAAGAAAAAAAGACACAATATTATCTGAATGGTGATAGATTAGGGCAAGGGAAAGCACAATAAGTCCTCTGTGTCCTTGTACACCAGTAACTGAATGCCAGCACCTATTGAGGCAAATAATACATTCAGCTTTATTGTGTACACGAGAAAGGATATATACAGGATTTTAGTGAGATCTTATCTAGAGTTCTGATCTCTTTATCCAAGGAAACATGTTCTTGCCATGGAGGGGAGAATTACTAGAGTGACATATAAGAAAAGATTAGGTCAATTAGTGTTGGCTTATTATTGTCGCATGCACTGCGGTAGAGTGAAAAACTTGGTGTACACACCTTCCATACATATCACTTCATTACAACAGTGTATTACAATCCTACAGGATTGTATACAGGATATTACAATCCTGTATATATCCTTTCCATGGGAAAACAATGATAGAGTGCAGAATAAGGTGTTACAGTTACAGGTAAAGTGCAACGCAGGCACACAATAAGGATCAAGAAGCAGAGACTAGCTTGCAATCAATCTTCATGTTCCAGTACCATCTTACACAAGGCAGGAGAATGGGGTTGAACAGGGAAGTAAATGACCCATGACTGAATAGTGGAGCAGTCTTGATAGACTGAATGGTCTCATTCTGTTCCTATGCCTTATGGTCTAATTGACATAGGTTTAGAAGAATGAAAGGGGTTCTGACAGAAACATAACCAATTCCAAAAGGACTGGATACACTAGATACAGACAGCATGTTGGGAGACCCCAAAGAAGAGCAACACTGTCCAAGATGTAGAGCACACCATTTGGAACCAAAGTTGGAAAAAATTACTTCAGCCAGATGGTAACACTGAGATCTAATTCACAAACCTAACAACTTGATACCCAGCCTATCACAGTCATCCCTGCATCCTACTGGCCAGGACTTAATTGGCTTGAGGTCCTTGTGCGATTATAAAGGACACAAAGAATTTGTAAAAGAAACAGCCTTTGTTTCTATCATATTTGGTGAAAATTATAATTTACTTTACAAGAAAACTGTGAGATGATGCCCAAGATAGTGACTGCTGACAGCTGTGTTTGCTTCCTATTGCAATACAAAAACAATAATATTAATTCTTTCCAAACATAACTGCATTTCTGTTTGATTTTTCTATTAACTTAATATTTCATTTAACAGACAGCATCATTTTGCTTTGTTAAATATAAGTGTCATGGAATAGATTGAGGGTGGCATGGTAGCATTGTTGTTGGCATAACACTAATGCAGAGCCAGCGAGCCAGCTTCAGTTCAGCCACTGCCCGTACATTCTCCCCAGAACTGCACAGGTTTCTTCTGGGTGCTCCGGCTTCCTCCCATGCTCCAAAAACTAATGGGTTAGTAAGTGAATTCATCACATGGGTGTGAAGGCATTGGACAAGAAAGGGCTGTACTGTGCTATATCTCTGAATTAATTAAATAAGTAAGGAAGTAAATAAAAAAGTAAGATACAATTTTATAGTTCAGGTATGGAGTGAAAGCAGGTTGAGGGGTAAGGGAAAGGCTGATTCCAGGTGGGAGTGGATGAAATCAGAACTAAAGGTTGGACTTGGGGTCTGTGTGTAATTAGGAAGCCATGATGATCACGTCCGGGATGGTGAGTGGAACAGGGAAAGACCTTGGAGTGGTGCTTCTGGTCCCAGTGAGAATAAGAGTTGTAAGCAGGCCAGGATTGATTGTGGGTTTCTGAAAGATATTTGCTAAAGTATTGGAGGGAATTGAGAGTGGTGGATAATGAAAACCTTAAAGAGTAACAGACAACTAAATGTAATTTGGATTAAATTACTCAAACATACAAATAAATTAAATTGGGCACCTGACAACAGCATCTCTCTACATTATGCAACTTTTGTGCATGTTTGGAAGCCTCTGTGCATCAATGGTTCATGATCATGGAAAATTTGATCATTAATATCTGTAACACCTGATTGAAATTAGCAGATTAAATTCCTTTGCAATGTGTACAAAAATGTACTTTCTGAAACAATTGTACACTGTTCAGACCTATTAACTACTTTTCTTGATGTGAATAAATATTTGCCCATAAAATGGAAGCTGACAGAATTTGCCTATTTTGCTTTCAAAGAAAAACATGCCAGCGACCTATTCCCACGTGATTTCCTTTTCAGCAGAGAACCATACATCTTAACATTGCCAAGAGCACTTCTTCTTCAGCAAATTACTTTATAATGCTATGGTGCACCATGGTGCGCTGAATGTAAATTCTAATCTGCAGACAGTAATGCAACTGAAATATAACAAAACTGGACTTTGATTTTAACAAGGTGTTGGTAGTGGTTTAAACTAATGTGACAGGGGGATGGGAACCAGGATGATAGAGCTGAGGGTGAGCCAGCAGGTTTACAAGTAGATGATGACAAGGACAAGGACAAGCCAATGATTGGGTTCAAATGCAGATAGAGCAAAGAGTTAAATTGAACTTCTGAGGCAAAATTCAAAGGGGTGAAGAATGCAGGACTGAAGGTGCTGTATTTAAATGTGCATAGAATTCAGAATAAGCAGAATAAGTTGAACAAATTCATGAAGCAGTTAGGGATTGGTCAGTATGACATTGTGGGCATCACTGAGTTGTGGCTGAAAGAAAGCCATAGTTGGGAGTTTAACATCAAAAGATATAATTTGTATCAAAAGGACAGGCAGGAAGTCATAGGTGGTGGTGTGGCTGTGTTAGTAAGAGATGGAATTACATCTTTAGAAAGAGGTGACATAGGGTCAGAGAATGTTGAATCTTTGTGGGTGGAGTTAAGAAACTGCAAGAGTAGAAAAAAACATTAGGGAGTTATATATAGGCCTCCAAATAATAGCCAAGATGTGGGGTTGAGATTGCAAAGGAGCTGGAAAGGTCATGTAATAAAAGTAAAGACACAATTGTAATGGGGACTTCAATGTGCAAGGGGATTGGGAAAGTCAGGTTGGTATCGGATCACAAGAGAGGGAATTTATTGAATGCCTACAAGATGGCTTTTCAGAGCAGCTTGTCCTTGAGCCTACTTGGGAAAAGGTTATCTTTGATTGGGTGTTGTGTAATACTGTACCCAGATTTTAGTAGGGAGCTTAATGTAAAGGGACCTTTAGAAAACAGCGATCATAACATGATTGAATTCCTACTGTATTTTGAGAGGGAGAAGCATAGTCACATGTATAAGTATCACAATGGAATAAAGGGAATTACAGAGGCATGAGACCGAGCTTGGCCAGGTGGATTGGAGAATACTGGCAGGGATGACAGCAGAGCAAAGATGGCTGAAGTTTCTGAAAATAGTTTAAAAGGCACAGGATAGATATGTCACACAGAGGTAGAAGATTCTAAGATGGCAGGGGTAGGTAACTATGGCTGACAGAGGAAGTTAAGGACTGCATAAAAGCCAAGGAAAGGGCATATAAGGCAGCAAAAGTGAGTGGGAAGTTGGATGATTGGGAAGCTTTAAAAATCCAACAAAAGGCAACTAAAAAAAAAGCTACAAGAAGGGAAAAAACAAAATATGAGGGCAGACTAGCCAAAATATAAAGCAGGATACTAATTTTTTTTCTGTGATATAAAGAGTAAATGGGAGGTGAGAGTTGATACTGAACCACTGGAAAATGATGTTGGTGAGGTCGTAATGGGGGGACAAAGAAATGGCAGATGAACTTAATGGGTACTTTGCATCTGTCCTCACTGTGGAAGATTCTAGCTGTGTGCCAGAGGTCTGTGAGTGTTAGGAAACAGCAGTGTCTGCCATCGCTATTACAAAGGAAAAAGTTCTAGGAAAGCTCAAAAGTCTTAAGGTGGATAATTCAGATGGATTACATTCCAGAGTCAATAGACAATAGACAATAGGTGCAGAAGTAGACCATTCGGCCCTTTGAGCCTGCACCGCCATTTTGAGATCATGGCTGATCAACTACTATCAATACCCGGTTCCTGCCTTGTCCCCATATCCCTTGATTCCCCTATCCATAAGATACCTATCTAGCTCCTTCTTGAAAGCATCCAGAGAATTGACCTCCACTACCTTCTGAGGCAGTGCATTCCAGACCCCCACAACTCTCTGGGAGAAGAAGTTTTTCCTTAACTCTGTCCTAAATGACCTACCCCTTATTCTCAAACCATGCCCTCTGGTACTGGACTCTCCCAGCATCTGGAACATATTTCCTGCCTCTATCTTGTCCAATCCCTTAATAATCTTATATGTTTCAATCAGATCCCCTCTCAATCTCCTTAATTCCAGCGTGTACAAGCCCAGTCTCTCTAACCTCTCTGCGTAAGACAGTCCAGACATCCCAGGAATTAACCTTGTGAATCTACGCTGCACTTCCTCTACAGCCAGGATGTCCTTCCTTAACCCTGGAGACCAAAACTGTACACAATACTCAAGGTGTGGTCTCACCAGGGCTCTGTACAAATGCAAGAGGATTTCCTTGCTCTTGTACTCAATTCCCTTTGTAATAATGGCCAACATTCCATTAGCCTTCTTCACTGCCTGCTGCACTTGCTCATTCACCTTCAGTGACTGATGAACAAGGACTCCTAGATCTCTTTGTATTTCTCCCTTACCTAACTCTACACCGTTCAGATAATAATTTGCCTTCCTGTTCTTACTCCCAAATTGGATAACCTCACACTTATTCACATTAAACGTCATCTGCCAAGTATCTGCCCACTCACTCAGCCTATCCAAGTGACCCTGAATTCTCCTAACATCATAACATGTCACACTGCCACCCAGCTTAGTATCATCAGCAAATTTGCTGATGTTATTTTCAGTGCCTTCATCCAAATCGTTAACGTAAATGGTAAACAGCTGTGGTCCCAATACCGAGCCCTGTGGCACCCCACTAGTCACCACCTGCCATTCCGAGAAACACCCATTCACCGCTACCCTTTGCTTTCTATCTGCCAACCAGTTTTCTATCCATGTCAATGTCTTCCCCCCGATGCCCTCTTTGATTTTACCCACCAATCTCCTATGTGGGACCTTATCAAATGCCTTCTGAAAATCGAGGTACACTACATCCACTGGATCTCCCCCATCTAACTTCCTGGTTACATCCTTGAAAAACTCCAACAGATTAGTCAAGCATGATTTACCCTTGGTAAATCCATGCTGGCTCGGCCCAATCCTATCACTGCTATCTAGATATGCCACTACTTCATCCTTAATAATGGACTCTAGCATCTTCCCCACCACCGATGTCAGGCTGACAGGTTGATAGTTCTCTGTTTTCTCCCTCCCTCCTTTCTTAAAAAGTGGGATAACATTAGCCATTCTCCAATCCTCAGGAACTGATCCTGAATCTAAGGAACATTGGAAAATGATTACCAATGCATCCGCAATTTCCAGGGCCACCTCCTTTAGTACCCTAGGATGCAGACCATCTGGACCTGGGGATTTGTCAGCCTTCAGTCCCATCAGTCTTCTCATCACCGTTTCCTTCCTAATGTCAATCTGTTTCATTTCCTCTGTTACCCTATGTCCTTGGCCCATCCATACATCTGGGAGATTGCTTGTGTCTTCCTTAGTGAAAACAGATCTAAAGTACTCATTAAATTCTTCTGCCATTTCTCTGTTTCCCATAACAATTTCACCCAATTCATTCTTCAAGGGCCCAACATTGTTCTTAACTATCTTCTTTCTCTTCACATGCCTAAAAAAGCTTTTGCTATCTTCCTTTATATTCCTGGCTAGCTTGCATTCGTACCTCATTTTTTTCTCCCCATATTGCCTTTTTAGTTAAGTTCTGTTGTTCCTTAAAAATTTCCCAATCATCTTTCCTCCCACTCATCTTAGCTCTGTCATACTTACTTTTTTTTAATGCTATGCAATCTCTGACTTCCTTTGTCAACCACTGTGGCCCCTTTCCCCCCTTTGAATCCTTCCTTCTCTGGGGGATGAACTGATTTTGCACCTTGTGCATTTTTCCCAAGAATACCTGCCATTGCTGTTCCACTGTCTTTTCTGCTAGGCTATCCGTCCAGTTAACTTTGGCCAGCTCCTCCCTCATGGCTCCATAGTTTCCCCTGTTCAACTGCAACACTGACACCTCCGAGCTGCCCTTATCCTTCTCAAATTGCAGATAAAAACTTATCATATTATGATCACTACCTCCTAATGGCTCCTTTACTACAAGATCATTTATCAAATCCTGTTCATTACATAACACTAAATCCAGAATAGTCTTGTCCCTGATCGGCTCTCTTACAAGCTGTTCCAAGAATGCATCCCGTAGGCACTCTACAAACTCCCTATCCTGTGGTCCAGCACCAACCTGATTCTCCCAGTTCACCTGCATGTTGAAATCCCCCATAACTACTGCGACATTACCTTTGCCACATGCCAATGTTAACTCCCTATTCAACTTGCACCCAATATCCATGCTACTGTTTGGTGGCCTGTAGACAACACCCATTTGGGTCCTTTTGCCCTTACTGTTCCTCAATTCTATCCACACAGACTCTACTTCTCCTGACCCTTTGTCCCCCCTTGCAAAGGACTGAATCTCATTCCTCACCAACAGGGCCACCCCACCCCCTCTGCCCACATTTCTGTCCCTACGATAGCACGTATACCCTTGAACATTCATTTCCCAGGTCTGATCTCCCTGCAGCCATGTCTCTGTTATCCCAACAACATCATAGTTACCCATTCGCACCTGGGCTTCAAGCTCATCCGCCTTATTTCTGACACTTTGTGCATTCAGATATAGAATTTTTAGCCCATTTCTCCTCTCTCTGTTTGAATCGCTGCCTATTGTGCTTAACCCAGCTCCCTGAGCTCCCATCGGGCTATATGCCCCTAGAATTTTGTTGTCCTTCCTAAATTTACTTATTCTTTCAACACATTTAACTCCATGTTCCGTCAGACCATCCCTCTGTACATGTGTCCTCCTTAGCACTTGTTCCTCCTCACCTTTCTCTACTACACACTTAATCCTGAGAGAAGTTGCTGAAGAGATAACAGATACATTGGTCGCGAACTTTCAAGAATCACTTGATTCTGGCATGGTCCCAGAGGACTGGAAAATTGCAAATGTCTCTCCACTCTTTAAAAAGGGAGGAAGGCAAAAGAAAGGAAATTATAGGCCAGCTAGCCTAAGCTCAGTGGTTGGGAAAGAGTTGGAATCTAATGATAAAATAAGTCAAAAGTCAGCATGGTTTCTGTGAAGGGAAATCTTGCCTGACAAATCTGTTAGAATTCTTTGTGGAACTAACAAGCAGGGTGGACAAAGGAGAGGCAGTGAATGTCATTGGATTTCAGGAGGCATTCGATAAGGTGCCACATGAGGTTGCTGAACAAGATAAAATCCTATGGCATTACAGGAAAGATACTGTCATGGACAGAGGTTTAGCTGACAGGCAGGAGGCAGCGAGTGGGAATAAAGGGGGCCTTTTCTGGTTGGCTGCCAGTGACTCGTGGTGTTCCTCAGGGGTCAGTATTGAGACCACTCTTTTTCATATTGTTTGTCAATGATTTGGATAATGGAATTGATGGCTTTGTGGCACAGTTTGCGTATGATACGAAGACAGATGGAGGGGTAGGTAGTGCTGAGGAAGCAATGGGCAAGAATTGGCAGATGGAATACAGTGTTGGGAAATGTATGATAATGCCTTTTGGTAAAAGGAACAATAGTGCTGACTGATTGAAATGAGGAGAAGGTTCAAACATTAGAGGTGCAGAGGGACTTGGGAGTCCTTGTGTAAGACTCCCAGAAGGTTAATTTACAGGTTGAGTCTGTAGTAAAGAAGGCAAATGCAATGTTGACATTTATTTCAAGGGGAATAGAATATAAAAGCAAGGAGATAATGCTGAGCCTTTATAAGACATTAGTTAGCCAATATTTGGATTATTGTCAACAGTTTTGGGCCCCATATCTCAGAAAGGATGTGTTGTAATTGGAGAGACTCCAGAGGAGGTTCGCGAGGATGATTCAGGGAATGAAGGGGTTAACATTTGAGGAGCATTTGGCAGTTTTGGGGCTGTACTCACTGGAATTTAGAAGAATGTAGGGGGATCTTATTGAAACCTACTGAATGTTGAAAGGTCTAGATAGGGTGGGTGCAGAGAGAATGTTTCCTATAGTGGGGATATCCAGAACTAGAGGGCACAGCTTCAAAATTGAGGGACGACCTTTTAAAACAGAGGTATTGAGGGATTTTTTTAGCCAGAGAGTAGTCAATCTGTAGAATGGTCTGCCACAGACTATGGCAAAGGCCAAGTTCGTGGGAATATTTAAGGCAGAAGTTGATCGTTTGCTGATCGGTCAGTGCATCAAAGGATATGGTGAGAAGGCAGGTGTATGGGGTAGAGTGGAATCCGGGATCAGCCATGATGAAATGGCAGAGCAGACTCAATGGGCTGAATGGCCTAATTCTGCTCCTATGTCTTATGGCCTTCAGCTCATCTTTGTAAAACTATGGAGATGTGCAAACATTTGTATAGTAAATAAATAAAGCAAAAAATCTTGAAAATGCTCATCAGGTCAGACAACATCTATAAAAAGAGAAAAAGAAGGCCTCTGAACATCGATTTCTACTTCCAGCACAAAAACATTTCCCTCCTCCTCCCCTCTTCTCTCCTCCACTCTGGCCTCTTATCTCTTCTCACCTGCCTATCACCTCCCTCTGGTGCCCCTCTTTCTCCCTTTTCTCCTATGGTCCACTCTTCTCTCCTATCTGATTCCTTCCTCTCCAGTCCTTTACCTTTCCTACCCACCTGGCTTTATCTATCACATTCTAGCTAACCTCCTTCCCTCCTCTCCTCCCCACCTTCTTATTCTGGCACTTTCCCCCTTCCTTTCCAGTCCTGAAGAAGGATCTTGGCTGAAATGTCGATTATTTATTCATTTCCATAGATGCTGTTGACCTGCTGAGTTCCTCCAGCATTTAGTGTATATTGCAAAGGAGTAAAGATTTTAGGTTGAAAATCCTTCCCGGTTCTGAAGAACAATGCCCTGGAACATGAAGTGTTTCCCCTTCCATAGATGCAACCTGACCTGATTTGAGCATTTTCTATTTTGGTTGCAGATTTCAAGCATTTGCAGGTTTTAGATTCTCAGACCCAGTCACAATTTGTTTCTGAAACTGAAAATGATTAGGTAAATTGATCTGCACTTCAGAAGGAAATTGTATTCTAGTTTAAGGTGGTCACTAATTTGTTTTATTTTAAAGGCCCAGTCTGAGATGTACAAACCAAAAGGTATGTTCGTGTCAAAACTTTTATGAAGAAAAATAATTACCGGTATGCTAAAAGTAAATAATATTATTTGTCTTGCAACCTAAGTTAATTATCCGGAAATAGGATAATTTTGAAATTTGAGAATGAAATCAAGCATGATATCTTGAAAACACAGAAATTGCGTATTCTGGAACGTGGAGAAATGAATGACGTGCTGGAGGAACTCAGTAGCATCTGCGAGAGGAAAGAATTGTTGATGTGTCATCTTGAAATCCTGCATCAGGATGGAGAGTGGAGAGATGAGACAGGGAGATGAGTGTAAAGGGGTGTCAAGAAAGGATTCCAAGTCAATTGGAGGACTGAGGAGGGGTGTAAGAAAACAGGCAGGTTATGCCAAGGAGGAAGTGGCATTGGAAGACAATAGGAAGTGAATGATAGATGGGGCCAGACAAAGAGAGAGAAAAAAAGGAAAAAAGCAAATGGGGCAAAGTGGGGGAAGTGGAGTGTGATGATAAGAGACAGCTGCTGGAGGGAGATAAGCAGGAACCCAAAGTGGCAACAGTGATGGATTAGGATAAGTAAAGGAAAGAAAGGGAACCAATAGGGGAAAGGTAAATCAATCACAAACAAGAGAAAATGTGCAGATGCTGGAAATCCAAGCAACACACACAAAATGCTGGAGGAACTCAGCAGGCCAGACAGCATCTATGGAAAAGAGTAAATAGTCGATATTTTGGGCTGGGACCCTTCATCAGAACTTTTGTGTTGTGTGGAGAGGTAAATGGCAATCAGAACCAAATCGAGTCTGGGGAATGAAAACCCGTGTATGAATGTGGTGGGGGAGAGGATAAAGATGGGTGAAGGGTGGCTGGGGAAAAGGGTTAAAAATGGGAGGGTTGCAGGAAGATTAGGAGAAGGGGGGAATATTGTTGGGGGTGGGAAGAGGAGTTACCTAAAATGGATAATTCAATATTTATGCCATTGCATTATAGACTTCTAAGGCAGAATAAAGATGATACTCCTTCTATTTGCACTGGCTTCATCTTGGCAGAAGAGAAGGACAAGGATAGACAGGAAATGTTAGGAAGGGGAAGGAAGGTTACCTGTACTTCATTATGAGTTTAGTATGTCCCCAAAGAGTCCAGCAAATTTCTACCGAAGTACCGTGGAGAGCATTCTGACCAGTTGCATCACTGTCTGCTATGGAGACTCCAATGCACAGGATTTAAACAGCTACAGAGACTCAGTCAGTTCCACCATGGACACAGCCCTCACCCACCATTGAGGACAACTTCAAAATGTGGTGTTGCAAGAAGACAACACCCATCATTAAAGACCTCCATCATCAGCACAAGCCTTCTTCTCATTTCTACGTTCATTGAAGATGTACAGGAGCCTGGAGATGTACGTTAACATTTTGGGAACGATTTCTTCCCCTCTGCCATCAGACTCCAGAGCAGATGTTAAGCCCATGAACACCACCTCACTATCTTGGTCTCTTTTGCACTATTTATTTCTTTTATATATCTTATTGTAACTTATCGTGTTTTTGATGTACTGCTGTGGTAAAACAATGATGTATTTCAGAGATAATAAACCTGATTCTGAGATATGTACAATTATGTCAAAGGAAAAGAGTAAAGTTCCAAGTAGATATTTTATTTCTAAGATCGATTACCTATATATTTATGGGCAAATTTCAGAAACAAACATAGGGTTAACAAGAAGATTCTTATGTTTCCCTCAGTAATTTGGATTGTTTAAACATGAAATCTGAAAACATTTCAAACGGACAACAGGTACTTCTACTGAGAAGTGTTAGTATGAATCAAGAATCTCCAGGAGAAACTGATTAATTAATGATTCATGTTAACCCTGTGTTTGTTTCTCTGCCTATGCTGAACAATGAACAAGGAGAACGAGTATTTGATAGTTTAGCTGTTACTCTGGATACTGTGATCATGCACGGAAAGGTGAGAACTGATCTATATTCTTTTTCCAAAGTAAACCCTTCAGGAATGGTCTGTATTTGATGTCAAGTATGCTGTAATAAAAGGCATAAGAAATCAGTATTTAAGAGATAAGTTGCAAGCATGAAGAAAAGCACAGGGAAAATGTACTGAAGGACGGGTCTCACACAAGATTAGTGACTAAACAACAACATAATTCAAGATGGCAGGAGCATGAAACAGCTTTCAAAAAATCCATTAGCATTTATTTCATGGTGACACAATCTCTGCGTCTAGGGGCTGGGTAGTGCTGATAGTTAATAGGTGATTCTCCAGAGAACTGCTGGCTGACAGCACAATCCAGACATCTTCACCTTTGTACAGCAGCGCAGGGGTATGAGGTTAGATGGGTGTGCATCTGACCTTCTGCAGCCCAGTGACACTCTGGAAGGTAGTCACAGCTTTACACCGGCTATCTGGTGCATCACACAGAGTGCAACTCATTTGACAGGGGTCGTGAATGTTCACTGAAAGGTAACTGAAAGTAAGTTATTCCCTATTTTAATTTTAATGTTTAATGTGAAATTATTAATCTTTTTTAACTATTTAAGTGTTTTTCTACTGTGTCTAATTGCATCAGATCATTTGAAATATATAGTAACAGTAAAAACAGTGACATACAAGGTGCCTGAAGGTTACCAGTCCTGTGATTTAACCATTACAGCACCACCATCCACTCTGAGTCAATGCAATACGGAACATCACAGGAACAGGTCCTTCAGTATGAAATACTAATTAAATTAATGATACCTAATTACGCTAGTCCCTTCAGCCCTTACATAGTCCATATGCCTCCATCCTCTGCATATCTAAGAGCACCTTAAATACCATTATCACAGTTGTCTCCACTCTGGCAGTGCATCCCAGGCACCCACCGCTCCATCACTCCCTGTGTCAACAACTTGACCACAGATCTCCATTTAACTGTCCGTCTCTCACCTTAAATGGATGCCCACAAGTGTTAGACATTCCAACTGTGTGACAAGAATATCAGCTGCCTACGCCTGCCATAAATTTATAAGCTTTTATCAAGTGCCTCCTCTGCCTCTGATGGTCCAAGGAAAACAACGCTAGCTTGTCTTCCTGCCTCTTAATCAAAGGAGTACCCTAGTGAACCTCTTCTGCATTCTCTCCAAAGCCTCCACATCTTTGCTGCAGAATATAGAACATCAAACAGTACAACACAGTATAGGCCCACAATGTTGTGCTAACAATTTAACCTACTCCAAGATCAATTTAATGTTTCCATCCCAATTATCCTTCCATTTTTCTTTCATCAATCTGTATCATCCATGAGAATCTTTTAAATGTCCCTAAAGTATCTTCCTCAATTACCGCCTTGGCACGGTGGTCCACACCCCTATCAGTCTGTGTGTGTACAACAACCTTCCTCTGACATCCTGCCAACACTTCCCTCCACGCAGCTTACAATTATGCCCTCTTGTATAAACCATATCCACTCTGGCTTCCACTTTATCAATGTCTCTCATCATCTTGTACACCTCGATCAAGTCACCTCTCATTCTCCTTCACTCCAAAGAGAAAAGCCCAAGTTTGCTCACCCTTTCCTTGCAAGACATGTTCGCTAATCCAGGCAACATCCTGGTAAATATCTGTAACACAGAAACATGGAAAGCCTACAGCACAATACAGGCCCTATGGCCTACAAAGTTGTGCCGAACATGTCCCTACCTTAGGAATTACTTTCCTTACGCATAGCCCTCCATTTTTCTAAGCTCCATGTACCTATCCAAAAGTCTCTTAAAAGACCCTATCGTATCCACCTCCACCACAGTTGCCGGCAGCCCATTCCACGCACTCACCACTCTCTACGTAAAAAACTTACCCCGACATCTCCTCTGTACCTACTCCCCAGCATCTTAAACTTGTGTCCTCCATGTGGCAACCATGTCAGCCCTGGGAAAAAGCATCTGACTATCTGCACGATCAATGCCTCTCATCATCTTATACACCTCTATCAGGTCACCTCTCATCCTCCGTCACTCCAAGGAGAAAAGGCCGAGTTCACTGAATCTATTCTCATAAGGCATGGTCCCCAATCCAGGCAACATCCTTGTAAATCTCCTCTGAGCCCTTTCTATGGCTTCCACATCCTTCCTGTAGTGAGACGACTGGAACGGAGCAGAGTACTCCAAGTGGGGTCTTACCAGGGTCCTATATAGCTGCAATATCACCTCTCGGCTCCTAAACTCAATCCCATGATTGATGAAGGCCAATACACCATATGCCTTCTTAACCACAATGTCAACCTGCACAGCTGCTTTGAGCATCCTATGGACTCAGACCCCAAGATCCCTCTGATCCTCCACACTGCCAAGAGTCTTACCATTAATACTATATTCTGCCATCATATTTGACCTACTAAAATGAACCACTTCACACTTATCTGGGTTGAACTCCATCTGCCACTTCTCAGCCCAGTTTTGCATCCTATCAATGTCCCGCTGTAACCTCTGAAAGCCCTCCACACTATCCACATCACCTCCAACCTTTGTGTCATCAGCAAATTTACTAACCCATCTCTCCACTTCCTCACCAGGTCATTTATAAAAATCGTGAAGAGTAAGGGTCCCAGAACAGATCCCTGAAGCACACCACTGGTGACTGACCTCCATGCAGAATATGACCCATCTACAACCACTCTTTGCCTTCTGTGGGCAAGCCAGTTCTGGATCCACAAAGCAAGGTGCCCTTGGATCCCATGCCTCCTTACTTTCTCAATAAGCCTTGAGAAAGCCTTGAAAGGGGTACCTTATCAAATGCCTTGCTGAAATCGATATACACTACATCTACTGCTCTTCCTTCATCAACGTGTTTAGTCACGTCTTCAAAAAAATTCAATCAGGCTCGTAAGGCATGACCTGCCCTTGACAAAGCCATGCTGACTACCCCTAATCATATCGTACCTCTCCAAATGTTCATAAATCCTGCCTCTCAGGGTCTTCTCCATCAATTTACCAGCCACTGAGGTAAGACTCACTGGTCTATAATTTCCTGGGCTATCTCTGCTGCCTTTCTTGAATAAAGGAACGACATCTTTCTGAAGCTTCCACATCCTTCCTATAATGAGGCAAGCAGAACTAAACACAATATTCCAACTGTGGTCTAAACAGAGTTATATAGAGCTGCAACACTACCTCATACTCTGTCCCCCAACTAATGAAGGTTAACATGCCATACACTTTCTTAACTACTTTATTAACTTGCATGGCAACTTTGAGGAAGGTGGACCACAAGATCCCTCTGTTCCTCCACATTGCTAAGAATCCTGCTGTTAACCCTATTCTCTGCCTTCAAGCTTGTCCTTCCAAAGTGTATCAATCCACACTTTTCCAAATTGAACTCCATCTGCCACTTCTCAGCCCAGCTCTGCTTCCTGTTAATGTCCCACTGCAACCTACAACAACCTTCTACACGATCCACAACACCACCAACCATTGTGTCATCTGCAAACTTACTAACCCAACCTTCCTCTGCATTCAAGACTTACATAAAAATTACAAAGAGCATGGTAAAATACTCTCCTCCCAGCATAAAATTCTCTCTCTGTCTTCTGTGGGCAAGCCAAATTGGAATCCACGCAGCCAAGTCTCCCTGGATCCCATGCATTCTGATTTTCTAAACTGTAGTTGTCCTCATAATGAGGCAACTTCTGGCCCCAAAACCATGCAGAGGTGCACATCTCCCAGCCCAGCACCTGCCATTTGCATTTGCTACATAGGGGCTCTAGAAGATGGTGAAATTCAAAAAGTAATTTCAAACATATCCTCCATTTCCGTGCCACTTTGCCTTTGAAGTGGAATTAGATGCAACGTATATTTTCTTATCAACATACATCACTTTAAAAAAAAACAAAAATATAACTTGTATCCCAATGCAATCCAGAATATGACAATAAGAGGGTTGAAAACTTCAATAATGCTACTCAGTTCTAATGGAAATAAAGCTTCAGATCTTAATGTTGGCTGGCTTTAAAGTCTGAAATCTTGCAGTAATTCATGTCACACAGTAATTTTTAAATTTTTGATTATATGAATATTGAAGGAAAATCTGTCAGTATATTCCTTCACTGACAGATATTGTCTGCTAATATTTCCTAAAAAGTTAACGCAAGAAGAAGAAGGAAGACTGCCTTTTACTTCAATTGATTTTTGTCAGCGTGACCATTGTTCACTTAGAAAGGTCATCATGGAAATTGAATCATGAATTTAAGAGCCTGGAAGAATCCATGCTTTGAGAACTAATCTGCTTTTATCAGATACTTTTCAGAATAAAGTCAATCACAGAAAGTGTCACATCCAAGAAGAAGCTGCATATTTAAGATTATGTTTTGTTAGAAATTAAAATGTCCAGTCTCCAAGCCCTACCATGAGTGATCAATTAAGAGCTGCACAAACTGGAAATGAAGTATGTCTCTACGGGGAGAATGGTTCATTCTTTCATAGTGCAGCTTTTGATAATGATGACTGCTATTGCTTTAAAAAAAAGGTACAAACATAAATATGGTTAAGTAAACAAATCAAAAGAGCTGGGGTTTCATATATGCTGGGCTTCAGGGAATCGAGATGTAAGGAAAGGTTAAGTTAGTAACAATTATAATTTCAACCAACTTGCACATGATGCACAAAAATCCAGATTGGACAAAAATAGGGCTAGAACATCTAGGTGCTAAATTACTTTTATTGCTGATTAAAGCTCCATATTAACAAAGGAAATGTTACACAAAGCCCCATATAGCAGTTATTAGAGGATTAAGCACTCTTCTACAAATATGACGATTTGCAACTGATACCTAGCATCATGTTTCAGCATTTCCTGTGTTTAATTTCACCATGGTTTCTCGGCCTCTGCCTGAAGTTACAGAAGTCAGATAAACCCGAATTAATTTAATCTGTCACCGGAGAGATTTCAGACACATTATACCTTGCATTCTTCACTGAACATCTATAGAAATACCTTTGTCAGTATTTCAACAGCAAGGTTATCAATAATACTATAATCAGGCAATTAAATACCTCTTCTAATACACTGAAATGTCCCAAACTCTTTATTGGTCTCCCTCATTATACAAAGCTATAGAACTTCTAACTATTTCAGATTCTGACTAACTTATTTAGATATCACCTGTACATGAAAACATACAGTGAAATGTGACATTGATGTTAACTATCAACACAACCTAAGGATGTCACTGCATATTCCTGTGCCAGAATAGCATGCCCACAATGTCCAACAGAACAGCACAGAACACAACAACAGAACAATAGCAACAACAACAAAACAAAGTCCTTTCCTCCCTCCTCTCCACCCACCCACTTGTTACATATACCTGTTAGGGTGTATTCTCCAGATACCTTATGAGGTAACTGTAGCCTTCAGCCAGGAGCAGATGTCAACAGGTGGTTCCCAACCTTCACAGAGTGTTTTGACCCTTAACCACAACACTCCCCAGTTGGTGGGCTGGCAGTGGTGGCCAAACTGCCCATCTGCTCCTGGCGTCCAGCTTCCCTCCTCTTGCCTACTCCAAATCCAACAAGAGACTCATTCTGCCTCTTTCCCCATCCTATGAACTGCTTGTTTTTTGCTCCTTTTGTCCAGGCCCAGAGCTGACAACAACCGCCATGCTGATACGGCTGGCAAACCTCTGCAGCCGATCTCCACGGGGAACAACCTTGCCTGCCATCCTTTTGCCTTCCTGCACTAAGGGCTGGTACTTCAAGGCCTTTCTGTCATGGGCCTCTTCTCATCCCTCCTCCCACTGCACCGTCAGCTCAACAGGGATTATTTTCCGGTCTTCAGTTGACCACAATACAATGTCCGGGTGGAGGGTTGTGTGCACCACTCTGGGAACTGAAGCCTCCTTTCCACATCGTCCCTCATCTCCCAGGACCTGGCCGTTAGCAGCAGATTGGGCTTTGGTTGTTTGGTTATGAAAGGCCTGGCTCCCTCTTTGATGAAGCTGATGGCCTTCCTCAAATCTGTGCCAATGTCCTCTTCTTGCATCTCTCTCACTCTATTGTGCGTCAGCAAGAGCCAGCAACACCTTATCATGGCACCACCTACACCGTCCTTGAATTAGAGCTGTTTTACACCCGGACAGCATATGAGCCAGTGTCCCCTTTTGACCACAGGGCTTACAGTTCGGGTCCTCTCTCATCCCCCATGTGTACAGATGTAATGGCGAAGGAAGGGGGTCATACACAGATCGCAAGAGGAAGGAAATATGGAAGGGCTCCAGTCTCCATAACTCTGCCTATGAGATCTTGCGCTTGGGCAGATCCCATTTTGTCCAGGCACCCTGGGACACTTGTTCCACTGCCTTTGACATACGCTTCTCTTCCTTACGGATCCGTACTTCTGCCTGCACCATGTCCTTAGGCTTGTGTTTCCCCACTGCTGGAAGTGAACTGAGCTGAGGCCTTGCTGCCCGACGCAGGGGTTGCTGATGGTATCTGGCAGCTTCAGAGAACACACTGCCTGCTGTACCACTGCATTGGCTGCCCACTTGTGCCCAGATCTGGTTGTGAAGCCTACTTGCTTTACTAGGTCATCATTGTAATCTCTCAAGCTTAACAAGGCTCTGCATTTAGCCACCTTGAATTTGTCCACCACAGATGACAGGGGAAGCTGCAGCTGCCCGGATTGAATATGGAGGCCCACCGAAGAGAAGCTTGGGGGCTCCTAACCATCTCCACAGGTGCTTGTTGGTTTTCCTCTCAATGCCCTCTACAGCATTCATGGGGAACTTGTAAAGTGAGAAGAGCCAGAGAAGCCTGGGCAGAAGGTCATATTGGTACAGCCAGGTCTTCAATTTACTGGGAAGTCTGGATTTGTCGATCTTCTTCAGCCATTTGTCTATCTGCTTCACAGCATTGGGGACATTGGCCCTATCTGTCAGTGTCACCTTAAACCACTTCCCCAAGCCTTTTATCGTGTTATCTTCGATGGAAGGGATGATCTCACCCTGAACTTGGAGGCTAAATTTGCTAGTTATTTTGCCCTTTCTGATCACCATATACCTGGACTTCTTGGCCTTGAAGGATATCATCGCCTAAGTGGCTACGTTGTCTAGGGTTTCCAATACCCATCTTGCTTGGACATGTGACGCAGTTGTTATAGTGATGTTGTTCATGAACCCTCGTAGAACCGGCTGGACAATGCCCGACTCCAGCATCGGGTCGCGGGTTACATCTTCTGCTGTTGATATTGGAGGTTCATTCCCATAATAAATAGGGTGGGGGAGATGGTGCACCCTGTTGGAATCCCCTTCTGGAGGTCCTGCCAACTAGTTGTGAAATGGGCTGATGTAAATCTGAGTTTGAATCCTCCAAGGTAGCTGGTGAATATGTCTCGAATAGCCACTGGGATGTAGTAGTGGTCAAGTCTTTCTAGGATGAGGTCATGTGGAATAGACCCGTAGGCGTTCGCGAGGTCTAGCCAGACAACTGTTAGGTCGCCTTTTTTCTGCATGGCCTCATGGATCAAATGGCTAATCATTGAGGTGTGATCCAGACACCCCGAAAAGCCTGGAATGCCGCCTTTCTGGATGGATGTGTTGATACAGTGGTTCTGCGTCATGTAAGAAGTCAGTCTTCTTGCAAGCACAGAAAAGAAAATCTTACATTCCACATCCAGGAGAGAAATTGTCCTAAAATGGGCAAGTGTGGAAGAATCCTCTTCCTTTGGAATCCCTTTGCCAATTTCATGCCGGTTAAGTCCTTGATGCCTTCTTTATCGGCCAGTGAACTGGTTTTAAACCTCTCATTGAGCGTCTTTAATTCGCCTCTCAAGTGTCGAATATCCTTTTCCTTCCTATTTGGTTGCCACGGTAACTCGGGGTGACTTCTCTGCTCCATTGGGCAAATCGTTCCTTAGCTATGGCTGTGAGTGAGTCGATCTTTCTGGGTACTGGGCCTGCTAAGGCAACTCCCAGGATGCCGTCTAGATCATCATCGAACTGCATCCAGGCGACATTATCTGATGATCTAGGCCATTTGATCCTGTCTTTCCTTGATGAAAGGATTGGGGTAGCCAAAGGGGAACTCACTTGGTCTATTGTTTGGTGCTGAGGCAACTCAAGTGCGGAGAGATCTTTAGCTCTGCGGGGTGCTTCCTGGCTGAAATTTCCCTTCGTCTCACCGGATATTAAGTCCGTATGCTTTCTTGTCACTTTATCTCTGTTCCATACTCTAAACTATTTTATTGTTGGTTTCCAAAACTCTAAACACAAGAAATTCTGCAGATGCTGGAAAGCCAGTTCTGAAGTATACCATTCCTCTTGCAACACTGTTATCGTTTAATCTAATACCATCTTGATTCTCGGTTAACTTGGGGAAAGTATTACATTTGTAAATGAATTACGTGAAGAGTGAAGCAAAGTAAAATAGTTAAAAGCAAAGCTGGCAGAGGATTAGGGAATGAGCGCTCATTTGTAACTCAGGAGTGAGTTTGAAATGTATTGTAAACTTGAGTGGTAGAAAAGAAAGACAGACATGGAAGTTTCACTAAGGGGATAGGTGTTAGTTACCTCTCAGCTATATCTCCATCAGGGCAACAATATCTAACAATTTTTAAAACAATTTCTCATTTAGAATATAAATGGGGGAGGGTTGATGTGAGTCCACTGTTACATGTCTCAGAGCTGGGAGCAGGATATGGTGTGGGAAAGACAATATAAGACCAGGAAGGTCTTAAGAGACATTGATGGTTGCTTACAAGGTAGTAAAGACTACGATCCAGCACTATTTGGAAGATGCCAGGCCAGGGCTGAGGAGAACCTTAAGGTTGTCTAAGAGGAGGAGCAGCAAAAGAGTTGGAAAAAAAAGTACTGAAGGATTGGGTTTGCCAGTGTGAAGGGCATCGAAGGACATGGTAAATAAGGAGTGCATGGACATACAGTTGTCATAAAGTAAGTAGGGCAACGACTTCTATCACCTGCACATTGTCCCTAAATTGTTGTCTGATGTGCCACTAAAACTCGGCATATTATTTCAGTGGAAATCTTGATGCAAGTCTATCACTATCTCTACAGGGATAAATTAATGAACAATATCTCCAAAAACAACTGTAAAAAGTTAAAGTTAGTTTTAAGTGGCACATTTTATGTTAATTAATGTTTGATAACTTATTTAGATAATTAGTGATATTTCCTGCTGAACCATTCTCCAGTCTTGAAATATTAATTTCATATGCTGAAAGCCCATCCCACAGAATAAACTTAATGCTATAAAAATAGAAGAGTTTTACTTTGTGGTGGATCTATAGGCTGGGAGCCTTGTTTTCTGTCAAGCTCAGCTTTCTAAAAACAGCAGATGTGAGATCTAAAGATTAAGGTGCTGTTTTTGAATAAGTAAACTTCTAATCAATTTTTGTTTAGCTCCTGGTCATAACAGGGAACCAGTCTTCAGTACTTAATATTAATACTATCAGTTTGAAGTTAAAAGCACAGCTTTGCAAACAGAAGCACTGTATCTAGTGGACTTTCTGACCCCAGAGCACCTGATCTATCTGATTAACAGGTGCAATATAAGAGAGCAGGTAATTTAATTTAGCCTGTTTTAGAACAGACAATGCTGTCTGAGTGCTTTCATTCAAGGAAGCTTGCAGACCAGATGGACAATATCATTTAGCATATCAGTAGCTGATCTATTAATAAATTGGAATAAACTGTGTATGCAGTCAGTTCACAGCATTAATGGTGGGTACCTGGGATCTCTGTCTCCAGACGCTTTTAGACCACCTGTGGTAAAACGTATCTGAAAGAATAGTATATGTGTGTAAAGTGACCCAAGTAGCAAAAAGAGAGTATAAATTTGGAGAGCAGTCTAGGCTTATCAGGAATGAGGTAAAGAGCATAAAGAAGAATAGAATCCATTACTCTGCCTTCATCTTCTGCGATGGATGACTGGCTCATTTGCAGCTTGTGGGTATGTCTTTTTAGCTTATAGGAATTGTACCTGTGTTTTGGAAATCCTTTGTGTTTTTGACATGGTTTGTAATTTGGAAGTCTTTTATAAGATAGAATTCCTCTGTGAATTTAAAATGTGTTTTAAGAATGCTATTTGAATTTGAATGTGTTTCACTGAATATAAATGAACTGTGTTTAAAGTACTTTGTTAGCTGGAAAAATCTTCTCCTTGTTTGGGGGGGGGGCACTTAAATAGTGAGTACTGGCAGCTAAATTTGCCATGGACAATAAACAGGGAAGTGAACTAGTCTTTGAAGATTGGGTAATTACAGTATAGCCTCCTTTTAGTGACAGTACCTGTGGTTATTTATACTGGATAGAGCTTAAGATTTAAAACTTCAGTTTAAAACTTCAAGGTCAGCATCGCAATTTAAGTGCAATAGAAAGTACTTGTACTCTCCACCGACATGCATCTACAAAGTCTATGCACAACATGTCTTTCTCTTTTGGACAAACAAGAGTGGAAAATTGTGGGTTTGATTCTAGTTATGAAATGTTAAGGTTTTGTGTTGGCTCCACAATCTGACCGCTCTTCTGTAGCTTTCAAGAGAACACAGATATGCTGACCATTACATCACAATTTTGCATCAATAATATCGGAGGAATTGAAGTTTCAACATTTAGAATTAGCATTTCATGGCCAGAAAGGTTATTTTCGGCATAAATTATCACTGATTATCCCAGAAAAATCTTGCCAGGCCAAGGCAGCGCCACACATAATTCCATATGAGAGTGTGGTATCAGTCACACACCAAGTGCAGTTTACACTGACAGCAGAAATTAGAGGTTTCTTCTTTTTGTGGGGGTGCAATCTACAACCATTAATGTTCACTGATGGTGAAGCAAGACAAACAACATGCAGGACAGGGTTCAGCAAAGATGCATCAATTATGGGCTCTCTGCTATGACATTGATCAGGGAGGAGGCTACGTGGCATCCACAGCAGAACTACCAGGTCCAAAAGCAATGACCTTTCCCCAAGCATTCAGACTGACCAACACCTCCAGGACTCTCCTGCTGGTTGTGAATAGAGTAACAGCTTCTTGCAGTCACTCCTATCTCACTTACTTTACTGTTTCCAATCTGCTTCAAAACCTCGCCTTTAAACATGATATTTTTTACTCTGAGTACGAGGGGTGCCAAAGGTACTAAAAAAGAAGTAGATGCTCTTGCATCCTTTGGATTCTATAATGGATTTGCTTTGAAAACACAGAAAAGAATCTTCCGACAAGTTCCAAAAACTTAGATCTGAATTTAAACTAATGGTCACAAAATAGGATTCTATTCAAAAAACCTTATCTGGGCATGATAAACGAACAGAAGAGAATGAAGAAACTCTGATGATTTTGGATGCAAGAATGGATGACCTGCAAAAGCAATCTAAATCTGATGAGAAATGAAGACAGAAGATTATCGATTTAGAAAACAGAAGCAGAAGAAATGACTTATGAATTCTGAGTCTTGGAAGAGTTAATGGAAGGTGATCAGCCTACTAAATTCTTTGCAAGCTTTTTGGTACAATTATTTCCTAAAATCTTACATTCTGCACCTATGATTGATTTAGCTCATAGACTGCCCGTGCCCACACCACCTCTGGGAGCCAAACCCAGATCAGTTATAATTTGTTTTCATGAATTTCAAACAAAGGAACATTTAATTCGTGAATCTCATCGAAGAGGAATGATTATAAGGGTCAGAAGATTAGGATTGTCGAGGATTTTTCACCCGAGGTTATGAATGAGCATACTAAATTCAGAGGTTATGTCGGAACTTTTTAACAAAGGTTCAAAGCCATCTGTTCGTTATTCTGCTCGTCTTAGAATCACTCTGCAAGATGGTTCTAAAAAATGGTTTCTCTTGAGTGAAGAAGCCCGGGATTTTTTAAAAACAATGGATTGACTGTTTAGTATCTTGCTATATGAATAATTGCTTTTCTTACTTTTGGTGAACCTTTACAGTTAAACTTCCTTGTGATTTAAATGCTTTACTTAGAGAATAAGATTTTAATGAGTTAGTACCAAGTGTGATTATATGCTATGAATTTTGAAAAGTTTTTTATTATTTCATACACTTTTCTTGAGGTTTTTTAAAATCAATATGTCTTAGTTTGGGTATTTTTCATTGTATTGTTTTGAAAGTGTAATAATTAATCTATCTGTGTTCTTGTTATGAGGGTTAATTATTTTTTTGGCTGTTATTTATACTAGCCTGGAATACAGTTGACCTTGGAATTAATTAGGAGTCAATCAGCAGGTTGTTTTGGGAGGATGATGTCATTAGCTGTAGCTGCCAGCCTTCCTTTGGCTGGACCTCTGACTGTGGGAGGGGGGACAGGGGGTGTCTTTTTCTGGGAGCTGTTTTGGGATGTTAGCCAAATCTGTTGCTTGGTTACCTTATTTCAAGGCTTATTGTTTGGTTTAAATGTTCATTTTACTGGTTATTACTATAATTTCTCTATTAAATAGTATTAATAATGGGTCATCCTACTAACTTACTCAGACTTAACGTGAAAGGATTAAATCACCCTGTGAAGCGGAATAAGATTTTTGCCTATATTGAAAAACTTAAGGCCCCAATTATTTTTTTTACAAGAAACACATGAATGCAATTGGGACAACTTACGTCTTTTCAGTAGATGGAAAGGACTACATTTTTACTCCCCTTTCCAGGCTAAGTCTAGAGGAGTTTCGATTTTTATGGATAATACAGTTCCCTTTGTCCAACATAAAGTAGTGTCTGATACTAATGGGCATTTTGTCATAGTGTCAGGAAAATTAGATAATAAATTAATGGTATTTGCCAATCTGTATGCTCAAATACAGATGATCCAGGATTTTTTGAGCATTTTTTTTTTCGTTTCTGCCAAATTTGAGCCTTCACTCATTGGTGATAGGAGGAGATTTTAATTGTGGTTAGATCCAGTTTTAGATAGGTCATCCTCTAAAACAGCAACACCTAATAAATCAGCTTTGTTTATTCAATCTTTTTTAATGAAATGCAGAATTGTTGATATATGGCGTTTCTTACATCCACTAAATAGGGGGTATTAATTTTTTTCTCATGTTCATCATATGTATTCCAGGATTGATTACCTTTTTATTGATAGTCAAACGATTCCTTTAGTTCAATCCTGTGAATACAAATAAATTGCTGTTTCAGATCATGCTCCTGTGCTTTTATCTTCAAATTTCCCTGGTCTTCCTCAAATAACAGATCTTGGCTTTTTAATTTAACTTTGTTATCTGATAAAGATTTCTTAAAATTTCTGGAGGGTCAAATTATTCTTTTTTTTGAAGAGAATACTTTGGAAGAGACTTCCAAAGGTTTTTATTAGAGGTCAAATTATTTCCTATAATTCAAGTGTCAAGAAAAAAGCTAATAAAGAGAGAATTGAGTTAGCTAGTCAGTTAAAACAATTAGACCAAAAACATGCCTTGGCTCCAGATCCTGCTTTATATAAAAGGTGTGTTGAAATGCAAACTAAATATGACCTTCTTTTAATATATCCAATTGAAACTCAACTTTTAAAAGGTATCCACGGAGACAAAACAGGTAAATTATTGGCTAACCAATTAAAAACCTTTATAGCTAAATGGCAAATTAAAGAAACTTGTAAAGCCAATGGTGATAGGACAACTGACCATTTAGAAATAAACAATATTTTTAAAGAATTTTATTCTAAACTTTATAGTTTTGACCCTCCCAAAGATAACACTGTAATGAATAATTTTTTAGATCAATTAAACATTCCTACACTTTCTGTTGATAACCGAAAAGAGTTGGATCAGCCTAATTCATATGAGGAAATTGCCAAGGCCGTACGTTCCTTGCACTTGGGGAAGGCTCCAGGTCTTGATGGATTTTCTGCAGAATTTTATAAGGCTTTTTCCTTACTGCTTATACCTCATTTATGTGCAGTTTTCTTGGACTCCTTTAAGTTGGGTAGGTCGTCGCAATCTTTTTATGAAGCTTCTATTTTGCTTATTCTTAAAAAGAATAAGAACCCAACTGAATGCTCTTCATACAGACCAATCTCCTTAGTTAATATTGATACTAAAATCCTATCTAAAGTTCTGACCCATAGAATTGAAAATATTTTACCATCTTTCACTTCTGATGATCAGACGGGATTTATTAAAAATCAATATTCCCACTTTAATATTCATTGTTTATTAAAACATTATTTATTCCCCTAAGCAGATATCGGAATGTGTGATTTCTTTGGACGCTGAGAAGGCTTTTGATCAGGTTGAATGGAATTATTTATTTAAAATATTAGAAAAATTTAATTTTGGGCCCGAATTTATTCAATGGATTAAATTACTTTATCTGTCTCTTCCTGCTAGGGTCCTTACTAATTTTCAGTATCCCAAACTTTTTCAACTTCAACGTGAAACTAAACAAGGTTGTCCCCTGAGCCCTTTGCTCTTTGATTTGTCTTTAGAACCCTTAGCCATTGCTTTTCGAGAATCTAATGATATTACTAATATTCTAAGGAGAGGGACTGTTCATAAAGTTTTGCTTTATGCTGATGACCTATTGCTTTTTATCTCTAATGTTGAGGCTTCACTACCTCCTGTGCTTTCTCTACTTTCTTGTTTTAGCCAGTTTTCAGGATACAAACTGAATTCACATAGGAGTGAACTTTTTCCTCTGAATAATTTGTTATCAATTAATACTAACCTTCCTTTTAAAATTGTAAGAAATCAATTTACCTATTTGGGTGTAACAATTACCAAGAATTATAAATACCTATTTAATGAAAATTTTCTTACCTTACTGAATTTTGTAAAAAGGACGTTATCAAACTGGTCTCCTTTTTTGTTATCCTTGACTGGCCAAATTAACTCTATTAAAATGAATATTTTACCTAAATTTATATACCTTTTTCAGGCATTACCTGTTTTTATTCCTAAATCTTTTTTTGATTCTCTCAATTCTATTATATCTTCTTATATATGGAAAAACAAACATTCTCGACTAAATAAAGTTCATCTTCAAAAATCTAAGAAGAATGGAGGTTTAGCTTTACCAAATTTTAGTTTTTATTATTGGGCAGTCAATATACGAAATCTTACGCTTTGGACATATTATATTAACAATGAGGACTGGGTTTCTTCAGAAGTTAACTCTGTTAATAAATGTTCTATTATTTCTCTTCTCGGATCCTCACTCTCTTTATCTTTTAATAAACTAATTGAAAATTTGGTAGTTAAACATACTTTGAGGATCTGGGTACAATTTAAGAAATTCTTTGGTGTATTGAGATTTTCTTTGTCTAGTCCCATTTGTTGTAACTATTATTTTTAAACTTTCAATGACCGATTCAGATTTTAAAGAATGGGATAGATTGGGTATTAAATGCTTCCAGGATTTGTTTGTTGGAGGAAGTCTTCTTTCATTTGAGCAAATGTCAGATAAATATAGTTTACCCAAAACTCACTTTTTTCGTTATTTACAAATTAGAGACTTTAGGCGTTTTCAACTATATACATTTCCTAAAAGTTCTGATAAGGACTTATTAGATGTAATTTTTAATTTGAAACTCTTTTTATAATTATTCAATATCCAATATTTATGGTATGTTGCTAGGAATGAGAAACACTCTTATAGACAAAATTAAATATCTTTGGGAACAAGATTTACAGACATAAATCTCTGAGGAAACTTGGAATGAAATTTTTAAATTGGTTAACACTTCATCGTTACGTGCCCGTCATTCCCTCTTACAATTTAAAGTGGTTCATAAGGCTCACATGTCTAAAGATAAGCTATCTTGTTTTTATTCGGATATATCTCCTTTCTGTGATAGATGTAATAATGTAGAAGTTTCATTAATTTACATGTTTTGGGCATGTCCGAGCCTTGAAAGATACTGGAAGGAAGTATTCCACCTTTCTCGGTACTTTTCAAGGTATATTTTAAGCCTAACTCTTTGACCGCATTATTTGGTATTGTTGGAGGAAAAGACTTTATTTTGGAGACACCTGATTTGCATATTTTGGCTTTTATTTCTCTTATAGCTTCTCTTGCTTAAATGGAAGGATGCTGTTCTGCCTACTCATGCTCAATGGTTACGGGATGTTACGTCATGCTTAAATTTAGAGAAGATCTGTTGTTCAGTTTTTGAATTTAGCCAAGACTTTTATACATTGTGGGGATCAATTTTGAGTTATTTTCACAACCTTTGATTTGTTGTAAAGTACAGATGGTGGCTAATAATATATTTTGTTATATGATAAGGGTTTCCCCCCTTTTTTCTTGCTTTTTGTAACAGCTTTGACTTTGGTAGTGAGATTAGATTTTTTTTCTGTCTAACAAAATTATTATATTTCAATACTATGATTTAATTTAATTTTTATGAATACAGAGTTTTGTGATTGTAACTGTATTTTTAATACAATGTATTTGGTACTATTTTATTTGTTTCATTTGACTTATAATATTGATCTTCTTGTACTCTGTATTCTTCTATGCAGAAACTAATAAAAATGTTGAAAAAGGACACCTCCACCACTGCGTTACCATTTCCCATTAGTCACGGTTAGCACAATGGCTTTACAGTGCTAGCGTTATCCTGCAGGATTCAATTCCCGCTGCTGTCTGCAAGAAGTTTGTGCATCCTCCTTATGTCCACATCAGTGTACTTTGTGTGCACCAGTTTCCTCACACATGTAATTAGTGTTAGTGAGTAGTCATTTTATGGACATACAATCAATATATATAAGCTATTTTATACATTTATATTTGTTACTTTTAAAGATTTTGTTCTTTATCTTTGTGCTGCATTGGATCCAGAGTAACAATTATTTCATTCTCCTTATACTTGTGTTGTCGTCATTGTGGCTATCCCTCAAGGCCGAGGACAATGGTCTTCATTCTGTTGATTTATTTATGGGTTCTCAAGTGGCTTATGAGTCCAATCTTGGCTTTGAAAGTTCTTCCGCATTCAGGACAGGTAGTACCAGATGGCAGATTGGGCTTTGGTTGTTGCTGCCTCTCTTTCCGTTTTCTTCTCTTTTCTTCTAATTCTGCACATCTGTTGGCTTCGAAAGTTGCTGTTCCTTCTCGGATGATGACTTGCCAGAGTTTCCTGTCCTTGCCATTGGTTTCCCAATTGTTGATGTCGATGTTACATTTCTTCATGTTGGCTTTTAAGACACTGATGCACCATCAATAACTCTAGGAGACTGGAAGTGAACGATAGGCTTTTATTAACAGCGAAAAGGGAGCATGACATGTCGAAGACTGAGGGAGGAGCAGTGCCCCAATCGCCTTTATACAGGGGTCTGTGGGAGGAGCCATAGGAGCAGTCAGCAGCAGTCAGCAGAGGGTATACATAGCCCAGACAGGTATACATAGGTTACCACAGACATCTTTGAATCTCTTCTGTTGTCCACCTCTTTTACATTTGCCTTCTTTAAGCTGGGAGTAGAAGATTTGTTTCGGCAGACGTTCGTCGTTCATGCAAACAACATGACCGCTCCATCTTAGTTGGTTCTTGATGACGTAGGCTTCAATGCTTGTTGTTTTTGCTTCATTTAGCACACTGACATTGGTTCTCCTATCTTCCCAGCTGATATTTAAGATGTTTCAAAGCTAAATACTTGTGTATAGGAAATGGCATTAAACACTCTTGAAACTTGAATCTTTAAAGTGAAAGAAGATAAATACTTTGGTGTGGGGAGAGAAATTGAGACAAGGTGTTGGAAAGGAATTGTTATTTATCGCCTGTATGTAAGAGAGGTTGCTCTGTCCTCTCCTTCACATACTCTTCCACCTTCATGGCAGCCTTTTCTGCGGCCATTCTTTAGCTGAAATGGAAAGATTAGTTGAAAATGCCTAAGATCAACACCACAGTCACAATTCATTCAAGCATCCCTGATGGGAAATGCCCAAGTCCTGTTTCAGCGCACAATCTCACACTTCTGAGACATTATTTCCCAATTTCATGAATGTCTGCAGTAGGCGAAGGTGTTATATGCAACACATGCCTCACACACTAAATGAGAGTGAAATCAAGTTTCCAGTTCACTCTTGATTAAGGGTGTTCATTCTTAATTTGAGGGTGACACATTCTTATTTTCCACCAAATCCTACTCTAAGGGAGATCATCAACCTTCACAGAATAGCATGGGAAGTTAACCCTATTCAAGGTTCAAAGTAAATGCAAGCATCAAAGTATTTATATGTCACCATATATTGTCCTGAGATTCACTTTTGTATGGGGAATCACAGCAGAACAAAGAAATACAGTAGTATCAATGAAAACCACACACAAAGACTGACAAATAACCAACGTGCAAGAGAAGACAAATTGTGCAAATACAAAAGAAAAATAGAAGTGAATCCTTAGGTTGTGGAATCAGTTCAGTGATGAGGTGAGTGAAGTTATCCACTCTGGTTCAGGACCCTGATGATTGAAAGGTAGTAACTGTTCCTGAACCTGTTGATGTGGGACCTAAAGCTCCTGTATCTCCTTCCTGATGACAGCAGCGAGAAGAGAGTATGACCTGGATGATGGGGATCATCACCTTCAATGGAATCTGTCCCTTAACCAAAATCAGATTGAGAGTATTACAGTACTACCAATGCTGCTACAATTTCTGCATGAGAACAAGGACTGCATACTTTAAAACTTCCTTCACATGTATTTCATACTTTCCCATTTTACTTTGAGTATTAAAACAAAGGGCAAGACCAGCTACATAATACTATATTCTGGAAATCTGCCATGTTGGTAATTCTGCTTTAAGGGCTGCAACTATTTGCTTATCTATCTTCTGTTTAATAAACACATGGTATTTCATAGCTTAAGCTGCAGCTTGATAGTTTTTGTTCCAAAGTCCATAAGATCCTGTGAGAGCATGTGATTTATTCAATCTGAAATGCAGTGATAAGGGTTTCTGTTCATTGTCTGAGGTACGGTTATCCAGTGCAGATATACAGTCAGTGGCGTGGTATTCACTTGCAATGCCAGTTTGTAGAGCTGAACGTCTGGAAGTTATCTGAGGCAAAGTCTGAAAGAATGGCATAAAAGGTAGTCAACTTCCTCCTTAGCTCTCATCTTTAATATAACACTTCTTCTGATGTGCTTTTATTTGTGCTTTCTCTTGCATTTACACAATTAAATCTTCATCGCTTACCACCCCATGAGCCTCCATATCCAGCACATCATTCTCTGCAACTTCTGCCATCTTCAATGAGACCCTACCACCAAACACATCTTCACCTCCCCTCTCATTCTCCATTTTCCACAGGGATTATACCCTCTGTGATTTCCTTGTCCATTTTGTCTCTCCCTAATAATCTTGCTCCTGACACCTATTCCTGCAAGAAGGAAAAGCTGCTCCTCTCCCCCTTTTCTTTCTTCCACGGCCTTCACCAATCTCTTTCACCAATCAACTTCCCAGCTCTTTACTTCATCCCTCCCCCTTCAGATTTCACCTTTCATCTGTGTTTGTCTCTCCCCTCCCCTTTTAAATCTACTCCTCAGTTTTTTTTCTCCAGCCCTGCCGAAGGGTTTCGGCCCAAAGCATTGACTTTACTCTTTTCCTAGATGCTGCCTGGCCTGCTAAGTTCCTCCAGTATTTTGTGAGTGTTGCTACAACAGCTCATTCTCTTTCTCCCTCACCTCCATTCAAGGCGCCAGACAATCCTTCCAGATGAGACTACGCTTCACCTGCGAATCTGCTAGGCTCAGCTACTGGGTTTGGTACTCATGATGCGGCCTCCCCTGCATTGGTGAGACCCAGTGAGAATTGGCAGATCACCTTCACTCCATCCGCAAAATGCAGGATTTCCCTGTACCCAACCCATTTAATTCCAATCCCCATTCCCACTCCACCATGCCAGTCCATGGCCCTCTCTATGGCTATGATGAAACCACTCTCATATGAAGAATATAAGGAGCAAACCATCTGGGCAGCCTCCAACTTGATGGCACGAACATTGATTTCCCCGATCTCTGGTAATTTTCCCCTTCCCATTCCCCCTTCCCTTTTAAATTCCAACTTTTCTCCCCCAACCTCTTCTCTCTCTTCACCTATCATCTCCTCGAGGTGCTCCACCTCCTTAAATTTCTTCCATAGTCCACACTCTTCTCCACTCTCTTCTCCTATCAGATTCCTTCTTCCCCAGTCCTTTGCCTTTTCCACCTATCACCCCCCCCCCCATTCACTTGGCTTCATCTCTCACCTTCTGACTTGTCCTCCTCAGCCTCCCCACAGTCTTCCTCTGGCGCCTTCCCCTTGCTTTACTGTCCCGATGAAGGCCTCAGTCAGAAACTTCGACTGTTTATTCATTTCCATAGATGCTGCCTGAGCTGCTGAGTCCAAAGCATTTTTTGTGTGTTGCTCTGGATTTCCAGCATCTGTAGAATCTCTTGTGCTTATAACTAACAGAAGGTTCTGGTTTTTACCCGACAAATGGCTGGCAATGACAAATAAACTTCACTGAAGCCATTTAATTACAGTATGTTTTTGTCACGGATATTGTTTATTGCCTATTTTTATTTGCCTGGGAGAATGTGGAGACGATCAGACTTCTTTAAAAATTTGCTTTTTAGTCACATTTATATCCAGACATACAGTGATTGCATCGTTTGTGTCAAATCTAATCAGCGAGGGCTGTGCTGTGCAAGTGTCACCATGCTTCCTGCACCAACATAACATGCCCACGATTCCTAACCCTAACTCAGGCGTCTTTGGAAATCGGAGCTCCAGGAGGAAACACACACAGTCATGGGGAGATTGTAGACTCCTTCCAGACAGCAATGGGAATCGAACCACAGTCTTACTCCTGGCATTGTGATAGTGTTACACGAACCACTATGTCCCCACTGTACAGTGTGCAGTGAAGTGACCAAGAGGCTTTTGAAATCACTGCTGTCTTACCTGGTAGAGAACAAGGTGAAGAGTAATAAAATATGGCGGGAGGCGGGGGAAAAAAGTTAAAGTGAAAATCACTGAAGTGTTCTTGCAAGATAAAATTATAACTGATGTCAACTTAGCTTAAATTTAGATAAACTAGCATTGAAACGAGCTCTTCTGCACACCGTCCTCACCAACTAGCAGGTATCTACTTAAACTAATCCCATTTTTCATTCTCTGCATATTCCCATCAGCGCTCCCCAAGACTCATAAACCTGTCTACCTGGCAGGTTGGAAGAAACAGGAGCACCCTGAGGAAACTCACATAGTCAGAGGGAAAACTTGGAAATTAGTCATCGAGAAATAGAGCGATACAGTACTTCAGCCTAACAAGTCCATGCTGACCACAGCAGCTTCTAAGCTAGTCCCAATGTCTCCTCTCGTCCCGATTCCACACAGCCAGCATCAATGGTCAGGATAGAACATGGCCACTGAAGCTGTGAGACAGCATCTTTATTAGGTGCACTAACTCCTATCAATACACTTTGCAATAGTTGGCTGTATAGAGGGAGGATGGGAGGATCCTCCCATACAGGGCCCTGGTGGAGGACTTTGTCAAATGCTGCAAGCTGAATCATCTGCAGCTCAACATCAGTAAGACAAAGGAGATGCTGATGGATTTTAGGAAGATTAAGCCTGCACTGCTCCCCGTTACCATTGATGGTGAGGGTGGAGGTGGTGAGGACCTACAAATACCTGGGGGTGCACCTGAATGTCAGACTTGAGTGGAGCACCAACACAGAGTCTGTGTACAAGAAGGGCCAGAGTCATCTCAATTTCCTGAGGAGACTGAGGTCCTTTGGAGTATACAGGTCTCCCCTTCATGTGTTCTACCACTGTGCTGTTGCTAGTACAATCTTCTATGTGGTAATGTTTTGGGGCAATGACATCAACACGGGTGATGCCAGCAGGCTCAATAAACTGATCAGAAAGGCTGGCTCTGTTATAGGAGTCAAACTGCGCACACTGGAGGCTGTGGTAGAACAAAGGACCCCACAGAAAGTCCTGGCAATTCCGGACAATGTTTCTCACACTCTGCACCTTGACTGAACAGAAGAGCACTTTTAGTAATAGACTGAGGCAACTACGCTGCTCCAAAGAGCACTATATGAGGTCATTCTTACCCTTGGCCACTAGGCTCTATAATGAGTCAACCTATAGCCGGGGAAGTGATGACCCCTCCTGCTAAACTGTTTGTTATAACTTCTAAAAAAAAAAATTCTGACCTCTCTTCAAATATCGGCATATCTGTGTACCTGTAATGCTATTGTGATACTGTAATTTCCTTTGGGATCAATGAAGTATCTATCTATCTATCTGCTTATCTATCATTTGACCACAATAAAGAGACAGGAAGGATATATGATCATGCATTGAAAACAAAATTGAAAAGACTGATAATGGTATGAAAACACTGCATCCTCAGCTACATTAAACCATTTTATTGGAACTTGCACATTATAAGTAATTTCTCCAAACCAATTTTATCTGTGAATTGTTGATTTAATTTAAAATTTCCTCATAGATTTTCAGTTAAGAATCACATAGGTAGTTTGTAAAACAAAATAAAATTCACAATCCTAAATCTATTTGATACTCTGATGTCCCATTATAAATGCAGTATAATTGTTCAGCCAATTACTTCATTTGGCTCTTATTAAGATATTCAGAACAAGCAATTAGAAATGTCAAGATTATGAAGCATACGATGCTCGGAACATTACTTAGTAAAACTAAGGCAATATTTTTAGTATAAACATTGCTGTTATAAGAAAAATGCACGTTATTACTCGAACAAGGAATCAGAATCGGATCTGTTATCACTGACAAATTTAGTGAAATGAGTTGTTTTGTGGCAGCAGTACAGAGTAATACATAAATTGTAGTATAAATTATAGTACAGTAGATTCTGGTTAATTAGACCATCAGTTAGTTGGGGGAGCCATTTATTTGGGACAAGTCTTAAAGAACAAAAACTAATCAAAATAGCCGGGATTTCCCTTGTTTAATTGTGGCACTACGCCAATTTATTGGGACAGAATTCTGTTCTTAAACATTTTCTAACTAGCATCAGTTGCTCGCAAATCATGTGGCTGTTAGACACTACACCATGTTTAGAACAAACAGTTTTAAAATAGCATCAGTTGCATGTGTTTGTGTTCAAAAAGCAGTGATTTTTCTCACAGATAGTTGTCAAGAAATAAACAGTAAGACAATTTAAATTGTTTTGCTCAGGCCCACAAATGCCAGAAATGGCTGGGAATTGCACATGAAATGATTTTGTTACTTCAGCGAGTTAAGAACTATGAAGTATTTCAGGGTATTGACCATCATCTTGAATGTTACGGTAAAAATGAAGTTTTGGAGGATGCAATCATTGAAAGTACTGATTGAAGGCAGTCTACTCTCTGTGCCAGGTGTCTGTGTAATACCACGTGACAAATGAAACATAAACTCTGTAATGTTCATGCATCGGTCATTTTATAGTGAGTGAGTGTACTGCATGTACTGCCCCTTCCCAAGCATTCCGTTAGGCATAAGCAATCAATTGTGTGCTGAAGACTGAATGCAAGCCTTTACAAGTCAAAGGCAGATTCAGTGCGCAATACTATAAGAGAATATCTTGCAAACAGATTCTCAGAATTTTCAACTAAACACACTTGCATGTTTTTTAACGTAATATCCCTTTTTACTCAACATAAAATGATGTTCACATTAAATTTAACCTACTCTCACAGAAGTCACCTGGCTCACTTGCTTAATGTCTGTATTTGTTGAAAAGTAGGCGTCGAACCTGAGCGTACAAAGTCAATTATTGTTTTGTTGTCTCCATCCTCTTCCTGTCCTGCCAGATCTCTCTCCTGGACAGTGGTGAAAATGACATGTCCACCAAGTCAATGTTTATTGCATCTAACTTTACAAATACTGCCACGGACAGGGTATGTCTGCACTTCAGTGGCCTGGATTGTGACTCCCACTGAATCAGATGAGATTTCTTTCGTGCACTCACACAGTTGTTTCCATGGCTACCAGCATCCGGAACAAAGCGTCAGCATCATCATTTTCTTTTCCTGGGTAATAACAGACAGTGAAGTAGAAATCGGCAACCCATCTATATCCAGTTATATTCAACTTTGCTGAAAACAGAACATACATGAGGGGGTTGTTGTCACTGTAAACTGTGAATGTCAGGACATAGTACAGGTAATCCCTAAATTTTCCAGTAATTGCCCACTTCTAGGGAAATTCTAGGCAGTTTCTAGAGTAGGTTACATGGTTGGCACAAACAACATTGTGGGCTGAAGGGACTGTAATGTGCTTTAGATTTCTGTGTTTCTATGTTTCAAGACAAGGAATTCCAATTTCCTGTGATGTGGGTGGTAGTGGTTTTTTCTACATCCGTCAATGCATGAACTATGGGCTATTACTCTCAATTTGCCATCTTGCTTTTAATACAACCCCTGACTGGAGGCATCGCTGTGGAGAATGGATAGTTGTTCACAGTCTGGGAATCCCAGTGAAGGCGTCTCTATCTAAGTAATTGGTTTGCAAGAGGACACAAAGCTCCTCTCCCTGTCTGCCTTTGTAATGCTACCCCTACCGAGCTGATTTTGGTGACTGTCATCCCTGTGTTTTAACAGGTCATAGAGGTGGTCAGGATTTTGAGAGCAATCTTTAATGTACTGTTGATAGTAGCTTAATAGACCCGTAATCTTTCTCAGTTCTCCCACTGTGTTTGGCCTCTTCTCTTTCAGTGCTAAATCATAGAATTCCCTCCCTAACAGCACTGTGAGTGTACCTACACCTCAAGGACTCCAGCGGTTCAAGAAGGCAGCTCATCACCACCTTCTCAAGAGCAACTAGGGATGGGCAATAGATGCTAGCTTAGCTGGTGACGCCCACATCTATAAATAATAAAAGAAGCTGCTCCTAAATTCTTGCACTTGTGGGAAGGACTGCCATTCAGGAATAGTTTTCCTATTCAGGTCCCTATAGTCAATAGAGAGACAAGGCTTCCATCTTTCTTTCTGACGCACACAATTGGTGAGGCGTAAGGTGAGGGTTAGATTTCTTGATCCACCTTTGGATGAGTAAGTCATGCAAGCAATCCTTCACTTTGTTGTAGAGGGGTTTTAGAACTGGGATATAAGAATGGGCAACTGGTTCATCATCTTTGAGAGAGATGCTCAGCTGCAAACCTTTGGTATATCCAACGTCACTGTCTGATTTTGAAAAAGCGTGACTTTCTTCTCATAGATTCTGCTTCACGATCTGCTGCTAGGTGGCTCACATTGACTGGAGGATCTGAGTCGAGCTCATCCATATCATTCTCTATTTGGTGTCAAATAGCAAGGTTGGATACAGCACCTTCTCACACAGTGACAGGGAACTCAAGCTTAACTGGTTGCAACGTGCTGAGCACTGCCTTCTCAGCAAGCAGGACATCATGGACTGTTCCGTTGTGCACGTCAATGTATGGACGTGGCCCTCTCTGGAGTGGTACAAGTGTTTCACACAGTTCAAGGCCTTCTGCCCACTTCTGGTTCAAAGAACATTATTTTGTCTTCCCTCACAAATGGAGACTGTGCATAGCATTAAACTTGTGCTGCTGTATGTTCGGGTACGTTAACTCTCTCCCTGGTTGCCTTTACTCGATACTCACAGGGACTCTCAATGCTAATCAGACTGATCAATGCCATGATTTTGCTTCTCTTAAGGCTAAGGAATGAAGCTCCTACTGTTTCATATAAAGGTTCTCCTTCTCTGTCTTTCAGACTTCTCTCATCATTCTCCATTATAATCTGTTCAGTCACGTTGAATCCAATGATGGGATGGAGCAGGGGTCAACCTTTCAGAACCAGAACCGGTATGATCAATTCTTTTGCACCAGGCGAAGCTAATGTGAAAGTGATCTCACCCCACCCTACACATGGCATTGGCTGCCACCAGCTCTAATGCCTCAGGTGACTCTACTGCCTCCAAAACATCCCTCAGTTTAACTCCAGGTAAGTGCCTAGTTTTATACCGCTCGACTATGATGCACAACTGTGAACTTGTGTCCCATATCACTGCACCCAATGTCCCTGTAAGCTGCAGTCTACGAGGCACTGTCTGCCCACCAGTGAAGTTACAGGCAAAAGAAGATGATCATTATGCAATCATTATATAATTTAAAAAGATTTTAACCAATTCTAAGATCTTCTGTCGGGACTATGAATTTCAGCGTCTTGCAACTGTGGTGAACTACATATACCTGTCTTGTCACACCCCCCCCCCCCCCCCGCTGACTGCTCCTGTGGCTCCTCCCACGGACCCCGGTGATGCACCATCAATAACTCACTATAACTCACTCTGAGACGTAGGAAGCGAGGTATCTGCTTTTATTGACTGGAAGAATGAACAACACTACATCCTGGAGAATGAGGCCGGGCATCAGGCCTCAATCGCCTTTATACAGGGGTCTGTGGGAGGAGCCACAGAAGCAGTCAGCAGGGGTCTGTGGGAGGAGCCACAGGAGCAGCCCAGACAGGTATATGTAGTTCACCACATTCACCCCCCCCCCCTTTGTTTTAAAAAGAGTCCCCAGGTGGCGAAGTTCCTTACAAGTATATTTACAGGTTAAGTCTATCAGGTGGTCGAATCTTTCGCTGCGATCTACGTAGCTCCGGCTGTGATTGCACAGGTGCTGGAGGTGGTGATGGCACAGGAGACGGAGGTTGTGCTGGTTCTGGCCTAACTGGAGGTGTCAGGGATCCCTCACGTGTGTGCGAGGTGCCCGGAATAGACGCGTACGAGATGCCCGGTACATGAGCGTCGTGAGGAGTCTGTGTAGGGCTCTGTGTGCGCGGTGTCACCTCGGGTACAGGGTTCATAGTTACCGTGGAGTGTTCGGGGTAGTGGTCTGCTGCTCCGGCGGGCGCCAGGTCGCGAACAGAGACCGTGTCCTCCCGCCCATCAGGCAAGACCACGTAGGCATACTGGGGGTTAGCATGCAGAAGGTGAACCCTCTCAACCAGCGGGGAGTATTTATTACTCCTCACATGTTTTCGTAGCAGCACTGGCCCCGGGGACGTCAGCCAAACCGGTAGGGTGGTTCCAGTGGCAGACTTCCTGGGAAAAAAGAATAGGCGTTTGTGAGGGGTGGCATTGGTGGACGTACATAACAGGGAGCGGATAGAGTGGAGTGCCTCAGGGAGGACCTCCTGCCATCGAGAGACCGGCAACCCTTTTGACTTAAGGGCTAAAAGTGTGGCCTTCCACACTGTGGCATTCTCCCTCTCCACCTGTCCATTCCCCCGGGGATTATAACTCGTGGTTCGACTAGTAGCAATGCCCCTAGCTAGCAGGAACCGGCGCAACTCGTCACTCATAAACGAGGACCCTCTATCACTGTGGATATAGCAGGGATATCCGAACAGAGCGAAGAGCTGGCGCAGGGCTTTTATGATGGACATGGTAGTGGTGTCGGGGCAGGGAATGGCAAAGGGGAATCGCGAGTACTTGTCAATAATACTGAGAAAATAGACATTGCGGTCGGTGGAGGGAAGGGGGCCCTTAAAGTCAACACTCAGTCGCTCAAAAGGGCGGGTGGCCTTGACAAGTTGAGCAGTGTCAGGACGGTAGAAGTGCGGTTTGCACTCAGCGCAGATCTGGCAGTCCCTGGTCATTGTCCTGATGTCCTCCAGGGAGTACGGCAGGTTCCAGGCTTTAACGAAATGGTAAAATTGGGTGACCCCCGGATGGCAAAGATGTGCATGAAGGGCATACAGCTGGTCGAGCTGCGCGCTAGCACACGTTCCCCGGGATAGGGCATCAGAGGGCTCATTGAGTCTGCCAGGCCGGTACAGGATATCATAATTGTAGGTGGAGAGTTCTATTCTCCACCGCAAAATTTTATCATTTTTGATTTTGCCCCGCTGTTGGTTGCTGAACATGAACGCAACCGAGCGCTTTGGTCGAGGGTTACGGTGGCCAGAGTTGAAATGCCGTCTTGGTGCCCGGTAAACTCCGGCGAGTCGGGGGCGGGGCATGGTGACGCCGGCAAAGATGGCCGCTCACATCCGGGCATGCAAGATGGCGGCCCCCACGTCTCACACGGGTAGGTAGGGGCGGGGCATGGTGACGCCGGCAAAGACGGCCGCTCACATCCGGGCATGCAAGATGGCGGCCCCCACGTCTCAAACGCAGCGCTGCTCGACCCTACGCGCGGTTTAGACTTACGGGCTCTGGCAAAATGGCCCGGTTTTCCGCAGCTGGAGCAGGTCACTTCTCGAGCTGGGCAACTGTTTCAAGAATGTTTCTGAAGCCCACAAAAATAACGCAGCTTTCGGTTTGACGAGTTCGGGGAGTGCGTGGAACCGCGACTGGCAGCAGCGTCGGCGAATTCGCTCGCAGGAACCGGTGGCGGCGGGGCCAGAGACGTCCACGGATCCGGCGGGGAATCGCGCGGCTGGACTGCATCGGCGTAGAGCTGAGCAGCCTCCAGCGTATCAGCCGTCTCGATCGCTGAGCGTAAGGTCAGATCAGCCTTTTCCAGCAGCCGCTGGCGCACATCCACTGACCTGATTCCTGTAACAAAGGCGTCTCGTACCAAGAGTTCCGCATGCTGTTCCGCCGTGAGCGTTTTGCAGTCACAAGTCCGCACGAGTGCCTGTAGAGCTCGGAGAAATTCGGCGGTCGACTCCGCAGGGCACTGTCTACACGTGGCCAAGCTATGTCTGGCTTAGACGGCGTTCACCGGCCGCAGGTACTGTCTTTTGAGGGCGTCAAGCGCCCCTTCATAGGTCGAGAGGTCCCTGATGAATGAATAAACTTTTGGGGCGACTCTCGAGAGGAGAATTCTGTGCCTAACAGCGGGGTCAGTTGCACGAACCTCCTCCAAGTATGATTGGAAGCATGCAAGCCAGAGTTCAAAGGCAAGAGCTGCTTCAGAGTCCTGGGGGTCCAAATCCAATTGTTCCGGATGTAAAACAGTTTCCATGTTTTAACTTCCAGTCAATAAAATTGATGCACCATCAATAACTCACGCTGAGACATAAGAAGCGAGGTATCTGCTTTTATTGACTGGAAGAATGAACAACACTACATCCTGGAGAATGAGGCCGGGCGTCAGGCCTCAATCGCCTTTATACAGGGGTCTGTGGGAGGAGCCACAGGAGCAGCCCAGACAGGTATATGTAGTTCACCACACCCGGTATAAAGGCGATTGGAGACCCAGCCCCGGCCTCAGTCTCCAGGATGTAGTGTGGTGGTCACTTGCTGCTTGTTCTTTCTTCCAGCCAATAAAAGCCTATATCTCGCCTCACGTCTCCGAGAGTTATTGATGGTGCATCAGCCACTCAATGTACAAAGCACTGTTGTTAGTTACCAGTACGAATGATAGTATCTCTAGAGTACAGGAGGAGGTGATTTGGCCCATTACATTTATGAACAGTTTCACACTCCAGTTCTCAACTGAGCTGCAATGGTTCATTCACTGGCAAGATGCTTCAAATGTCTTCAGAATTTGTGGAAAAGTCGACTCACAGTATTGATTTCTAAGTAAGTGGATTTAGGACTTATGCAACCAGTCAAAAAAGTGACCCAGTCTCCAGATATGGCCAACTCTGATGAAGAAATTGTACTGAACCAATGGATCTAAACTGCTATTGAGAGTTTCATTTTAAAGACTGCCCAAGGGGACTGTGGATTCTAAAAGCTGCATTAGGACAGCATTTCTAGAATTCCATGGATTAAATAGGCATCCTTATATAAACTTCAAATTCATCAAATGAAATATCTGCATTTATTGATGATATGTAGGGAACAATGTGAAGATATGAGGTTGTTTTTTCACAGGGAAATCTCTATCCATGGTCTCCAGTGAAATTGCATTGAGAGTACTATGTGGAAACAATTGGTATTCTTGCTGGTATTTCAGGTTAATGTGATTGGAAATTACAATATGTTTGAGAATTAAGGCATCTTATAGCAGAAAAAGGTGGCGGCGAGGCAGAAGATATTGCAAAATTGCAAGTACAGTGAAACTCATAACCTCCTCTTTATATCTCAACTGTAAAATAAAGACATCCTTATCTTTGGTTTTCTGAAACCTTGAAAGAACGATTAGGATCCAGAAGCTAATGGATTTTCTCTTCAGAGAAAACATAGACCAATGGGTTTTAGTCCAAAGTACCAAAGATTATACATGTTCTTAACCCAGAACAAAAATCTCAGAGGTATAATAAACAGCTGTAATTGATTAATCAATCACAGCATCGTCTCTTTAATTGCTTTCAGTTTGTACCATGCAGTCATTCAAGCAAAGATTTACTGCAATGTCTAATGAATCAGGGCTTGTTTCTTTCTCATTAGGTAATGCACAGATCTGCAATGCAGAAACTTGGTTCAACTGTGTTGTACAAACCATAAATCAAGCATTTCTCAAAAACCTAATGGGTTCAATGTTCATTTAGGAATCGGATGGCAGAGGGGAAGAAGCTGTTCCTGAATCACTGAGTGTGTGCCTTTGGACTTCTGTACCTCCTTCCAGACAGCAACAATGAGAAGAGGGCATATCCTGGATGACGGGGCTCCAATAATGCATGCCACATTTCTGAGACACTGCTCCTTGAAGATATCTTGGGTACTATAGAAGCTTGTACCCAAGATGGAACTGACTAATTTTACAAATTTCTGTGGCTTCTTTCGATCGTGTGCAGTAACCCCCCCCCCCCCCCGCCCCCAATACCAGACAGTGAAGCAGCCTGTCAGAATGCTCTCCACGGTACACCTGTAGAAATTTTCAAGCGTTTTAGCCTGTGTTACTGAGTATTTCCAACATCTCCTGTTTTCACTTTGCTTGTTACAATATGAACAGGTTTTCAAAAATACTGCTACATATATACCCTAGTTATTCTCATTGCTGCAGATTAAATTTGCCACTAGTATTCAAATAAAGATCCAAAATGATCTTCTAGTTACTGGTAATGATAGCACAAAATGGAATGAGTCCAAATTTGGGTGGAATCTTGCCAGAATGAATCAGAGTCCTATTTCTGGATGCCTGCCAGCTTAGACTAGCAAAACATCAAATGGAAATGCTGGTTGCTGTATTTACTTAGATAAAATATATTTTAACTTGGTAAAGGGTCCATAGGAATTCAGGCCAACAGACCCCATCCAACAGTAAATTAAATATTAAGTAAGTACAAACCAAACGGCAGTACAATTTGGAAAAAGGCCAGTCATCCTGTCTATGGGGGAGAGAATTTACAAAGGACTGAACCAAACCAAATCAATTACAGAGCCTTAAAATGCAGTACGATGTATCAATCAAATGGACAATGCAGCAGCATGGGGTAAAGCAAGAGATCAATGTTACCCACTGGGAAATTTAATTGCAAGTTAATAAATAAAGCTCTAATTTTTGAAGTATAAATATTCATAACTCCACCTTCATTTACACAACTGAACATCAGCAGGTAGTTAGAATGTTCTCTCTCTCAGTTACCAACATAGAACATTGAAGTGTAGAGTACAGGAACAGACCCTTGGGCCTATGGTTTTGTGCCAAACCAATTAGATTAGTAATTGAATGCCCAATTAAAGTAATCTCTTCTGCTTATACTATATCCAATATCCCTCCATTCTCTGCATATTTATGTGCCTTTCTGAAGCAGCTAAAGGTACCACAGTAGTGTAGCACTTAGCACAATGCCTTTAAAGCTGGGGCATCAGAGTACCAAGTTCAATTTGTAAGGAGTTGGACGTCCTCCCTGTGGACTGCGTGGGTTTCCCCCTGGGTTCAGCAGTTTCCTCCCACAATCCAAAAATGTACTGAGTCATAGTAAATTATCCCATGATTGTGTTAGGGTTAAATTGTCAGGGGTTCCTGGGCAATGTGGTTTGAAGGGCCAGGAGGACTTATTCTACGTTGCATCTCTAAACAAATAAAATGCCTGTATCATAATCACCTCCACAATATTAGTTATCTTAACCCTGGGAAAAGGATACCAGCTGCCTGCTTTATCTATGCCTCTTGTAAATCTTATAAACTTTTATTAGATCTTGCCGCAGTCTTGTTGCTCCAGAGAAAACAATCCAAGTTTGTTCAACCACTATTTATAGTACATTCATTCTAATATAGGCACCATCGCAGTGAACTTCTGAGGCTTTTCAAAAGTCTCTAGATCCTCCCTATAATGGTGTGTTGTGTCCAGAAATTAATGGAATATTTCAAAGGCAACCTAACCAGTTTCATAAAGCTGCAACATAACTTCCTTTCTCCTGAACTCAAGACCTCAATTAAAAAAACTTCCTTTCTCCTGAACTCAAGACCTCAATTAAAAAAAACAAGTATGCCATGAAGCTCCTTTATCATGCTATCAACCTGTAGAGCTACATTGAGGGAGTTAACCCTTTGTGTATCAGCACTCCCAAGGCTCTTGCAATTAACTGTGTAATGTCCTTTACATTTGATCTCCCACAATGCAACTGCAACACCTAACACTTGGCAGGAAGAAATTTTATCGGGCATTTCTCTGCCCATATCTGTACATGATCCATATCCTGCTGTATCCTTTTACACTCTTCACATTGCCACCAATCTTGGTATCATCTGTGACCTTACCAGCCCATCTAGCTAAGTCATTTTCTTATGTCACAAACAGCAGAACGCTGTGGAGCACTGCTAGTCATGGACCTCAGGACAGAGTAAGTCCCATTAACAACTATGCTTTTTTTTCCCATGGGCAAGCTAACTCTTTATCCAAATGGCCGTCACCATGGAGCCCATTCACCTTTTGGATGAGCATACAACATGTCAAACAACAGCTTAGCAAGAACTGAGTTTTACCTTTCACTCTATTTGAATTTGGTGACCTATTTCCTGGATCTTATTCACTATTATTTCCAAATTTCCACATCAGAAAGTATTTATAAAAATATCCCTAATTAGAGGATGCAATTTATAAATAAAATTGAATTTATGAAGAATTTTTGATGATATTCATACAAGTTGCACCAAAAGGACAATTCTTCTTGATTGCCAAATTCAGGAACAATAATTGGGAGCGTAGTTCCTAGAATTACTGAATCTACTCTGGGATGAGACAGATGTCAATGTCTGTTTTCAGTGCACGGGGAAGCCACACATGACACCTGGGAGATAATTTGTGATTGGCAGCTTTATTTACATGACAATTACAAAGTTAATTTGCATAGGGACTGCCATAAGACTTTCAACTGTTCCCCTAACAGCATTGTCACTGTAGACCCTACAGCTATCTTTATTTTGCCTCGAGATCTGTAGAATCCTGTGCTCGTTGCACACAATTTCTGTGCATCTTTACTTGCCCAATAACTTACTATTCTATATATTGTCTGCTGGTTTTGGGGGAGGGGCTACGGATAGGGAACAACACAAAATTGGGATAGGGAAAACTAATGAGTGAAATTTAAAGAGTAATCAAAAATGGGTCTCAGCAAGATTTGCACAGGGATTTAGAGTTAACACATGGCAGGATCCGGATGGAAGGATAAAGACACATTCAGGCATGAATCTGCTGACAAGTGACGGTACAGCCCAGGATTCAGCCTTCTCTTTGACAGCTACTAAAAACTGAAAGGATATTCTGTTTAAGAGGAGGGGTTTTTTCTTTTGCCTACATTGCACTCAACTTTCAAGATACAGTCAACTATTGACCTACTTCCTTCGGAGTTTGCGAAGATTCGGCATGACATCTAAAACTCTGACAAACTTGTATAGCTGTTGTTATGACCCCAGCCCCCTCCTTTGTGAGAATCGCAAGAGAGAGAGAGAAGCCTTACAGTTTGGAATGTGGGCTGGCCTCTCAGCCAGACAAAAGCCACGGACATGGCCATTGTCTTGGGAGACACCTTTGTGGAATAAGGAACTGGACTACGTGCAAACCCTCAGGGCAACGTGGGCTGGGTGATGGGGGAAAGATTGCCTCACCCCCCACCCTGATTGACATCTACAACCCTGCCAGTCCAGATAAAAGGTGGGCTGCCGAGGCGGGGCCTCAGACACACCAAGGAGACACACGAAGAAGACACGATAGCGCTTCCCGTCGGAGCGGGAAGCCATTTTGAAGGAAGCCACGTGCGTCAGATTCCGGATCGGGAGTCTGTGGCTGAAACCAAAGGAAAACCGTTTTAACTAACAACAGGGATTTGCTTCGCAAAGACGACGGGCAAGTGTTCCTTCTTTCTCACCACTCTCTCTCTCCAACCCGTGAAATGCTAGCGGTTCCCAAAACGGGAAAGCCTGCAGATTTTGAGTGACTCTTATATTCCATTGGACTCAGTATTATCCCCTAGACAACGATAGAGCTTATTTCTGATTGATTATTACTATACCTGTGCTTTAGATTGAGTTTTGACGACGTATATGATCTGAATGTTTTGTATTAACCATACGTTTGTGCCCCTTTATAAATAAAAATGTTTGAAAATAGTACCATCAGACTTCAGCGGACCTCTCTACCTTTGCTGGTAAGTCACCCGGTTACTGGGAACATAACACTGTGTAGTGCAGAGTATATTGACTTGCCACTTCACAGCCTGGTACGGAAACACCAATGTCCTTGAACAGAGAATCCTACAGAGAGTAGTTCGTGCAGCCCAGTCCATCACTGTTAAAGCCCTCCAATTGAGCACATTCACATGAATGTAGCATTCATCATCATAGACTTCCACCTCCCGGGTCAAGCTCTTGTCTCACTGCTGCCATCAGGAAGAAGGTACAGGAGCTTCAGGACTCACATTGCCAGATCTAGAAACAGTTATCACCCCTCAACCATCAGGTTCTTGAACCAAAGGGGATAACTTCACTCAACTTCACTTGCCCCATCACTGAACTGTTCCCACAACCTATGGACTCACTTTTAAGGACTCTTCATCTCATGTTCTCGGTATTTATTGCATATTTGTTAATTGTTATATTGTTATTATTTTTCTTATTATTTATTTTTAATTTTGTAATTGCACAGTTTGTTGTTCTTTTTGCACATTGGTTGTTTGTCTGTCCTGGTGGGTGTGATCTTTCATTGATTCTACTGTCCTTCTTGTATATACTGTGAATGTCAGCAAGAAAATGAATCTCAGGGTTGTATCTGGTGACATATATGTACTTCGATAATGAATTTACTTTGAACTATTTAGGAAACTCATCAGTTCTGCATCCACCCAGTCAATCCCCTTAAGAATTTCATGCATTTAGATAATAAAACCATAAGACATAGGAACAGAATTAGGTCATTTGGTCCATTGAGTATCCTTTGCCATTCAATTATGGCTCATTTAGTTATCTTCATTCTTCTGCCTTCTCCCTATAATCTTTGATGCCCTTACTAGGCTGAACAAGTTAGGTCTTTATTCTTTGGAAAAGGCTGAACAATTTAGGTCTTTATTCTTTGGAGCATAGAAGGTTGAGGGGGGACTTGATAGAGGTATTTAAAATTATGAGGGGAATAGATCGAGTTGACGTGGATAGGTTTTTTCCATTGAGAGTAGGGGAGATTCAAACAAGAGGACATGATTTGAGAGTTATGGGGCAAAAGTTTAAGGGTGACACGAGGGGGAATTTCTTTACTCAGAGAGTGGTAGCTGTGTGGAATGAACTTCCAGTAGAAGTGGTAGAGGCAGGTTTGGTATTGTCATTTAAAGTAAAATTGCATAGGTATATGGACAGGAAAGGAATGGAGGGTTATGGGCTGAGTGCAGGCCAGTGGGACTAGGTGAGTGTAAGCATTGGCATGGACTAGAAGGGCCGAGATGGCCTGTTTCTGTGCTGTAATTGTTATATGGTTATATGGTTACTAATCAAGAACCTATCAATTTCCATTTTAAATATCCCCAATGACTTGGCCTCCACAGAAAAGAAATTTCCACTCATCTCTGTTCTATTCTGAGGCTGTGGCTTCTGGTCCTAGGCTCTGCCACTATTGATGTCAACCTCTTCTAATCTCAAGGCTTAATTTTTTCTTGTGTGACAAACATGCCATCTCAGGAGTCAATCTGATAATCCTTCACCGCCTTCCTTAGAAATCCTTCTTTCTTTCTTTCTTTTTTTTCTTTCTTTCTTCTTTTTTTTTCTATAGGGATGTTAGGGGGAGGGGTTAAGGGGAGGGGGGATGGGTAATATACATTTTCTTTTTCATACACTTTTATTCTGTAATTACTTGAAAACACAATAAAAAAAAGTTTTTTAAAAAAATGAAAGGAAAGCCAGACCCATAGACAATATTCCAGGGTATAAGTCTCAGGTCCTTCCACAATAACGGCTAATGTACCAGGTGCCCTTCTAATCGGTTTCTATACCTGCATATCAACTTTCAGAGATTCAAGGTGATTAATGTCTTTCTGAACACCAGCACCTCTCAATCACTCAGCATTGAAATAGCTTCTCCTCTGCCCTCAGATTTCTAAACGGACTATGAGCACTACCTCACTGGTTGGCTCTCTTTTTGCAATGCTTACAGCATATTTTTATACATTTCTTATTGCAACTTGTAGTATTTTTATGTATTACCATGTACTGCTGCCACAAAACAACAACTTTCATGACATATGTCATAATAAAACTGATTCTGATTAAGAAAATCCCCACCTTCCTATCTTCATACCAAAATGAATGAGCTCACATCTTTCCACATTATAGTTCACCTGCCAAGCCCTTGTCCATTCACTCTCCATAGTCTATCATTACAACTTGCACTTCCACCTGGTCTTGTATGCATCTTGACTACAAACTTGAATATATTACATTTGATCTCTGCATCCAAATCACTGAGACAGATTGTGAGCAGCTGGGGCCCTGGCACCTATTCCTGAGGCATCCCACTGGTCATAGTTTCCCACTCTAAAATGTTCCAGTCATTGTACATTCTGACCTTTAATTATGAAGGCTACATTGATATATTATACAAAATATTGTGCACTCTTAACTTGCTTAATAAACGTTTACATGGCTTTTTAGACCATGAGACATAGGAGCTTCTCAGCCATGGAGTCTGCTCCGCCATTCCATCACGGCCTATTTATTATCCCTCTCAGTCCCTTTCTTAATATTTAGTCAATACATCATATCAACTGGTTTGTATTTATTCTGATTGAGATAATCCTGAGTAAAAATCAGACGTGACAAGCATGATTTCTCTTTTATAAATCTATGTTGACATTGTCCAGTTCTGGTATTATTTTTCAAGTGAAATTTTACCACTTTCTTAATAATACAGTTCAAAGTAATTTTATAATCAAAGTACGTATAATGTCACCATATAATATCGTGAGATTCATTTTCTTACAGGCATTCACATTAGAACAAAAAATTACAATTGAATCTATGAAGAACTACAGAATGACGGACAACCAATGTGCAAAAGAAGACAAACTGTGGAAACACAAGAAAAAAAAACAAATAATAATAAATAAATAATACTGAGAACATGTGATGTAAAGTCCTTAAAAGTGAGTTCATAGTTTGTGGAATCGGTTCAGTGTTAGGGGTGAGCGAAGTTATCCATTGGTTCAGGAACCTGGCAGTTGAGGGGTAATAGCTGTTCCTGAACCTGGTTGTGGAATAGTTTGCAGTATATTCCCCACTTTATCCCTTGTTATATTATTTCTTGTACCCTTCACTGTGAAGCATTTATAGAATTGCTACCTTCTTATTAGAAAGAATCAAACTGCTGAATTAATTTGCATGTAGTGTCTGCTCAATTCCAGCCAAGAGAGGGCTAGAAAAGAATTTAAATTAACTTTCTGCATCACTAACAAATTAAGGCTTTATTTTAATATCACTTTGGTAACTCAGGTGAAAATGCATTCCATCAGTCACAGCTTAACTCCACTTGGTTCATTTATAACTGTTTATATTGCTGGCAGCAGAGACTGAAAAGACTTTTGAGGAGTACAAGTGAGTGCACTCCTTGTTACTATGCACTGTGGCAAACACTGGGGGCCTGTTAATCAAACAAACATGTACAAGATTCTCTAGAGTAATCTCTGATCCTTGTGCTCAAAAGTTTTCTTAGTTTTGTTGAAAAACATTGTGATCCAATAAACCATGCAGATTGATTGTAAAAGTCATAAACGCAAGATTTTCCTGATGCTGGTAATTTAGCACAACATATTTAAAATGTTGGGAGGAACTGAGCAAATTAAACAGCATCTATGGAGGGGAATAAACAATTTCTGTTTTGTCCTGAGACCTTTCATCAGGATTGGAAAGAGAAGGGACAGAACTCAGAATAAAAAGCTGGGGGTGGGAGAGGAGCAAGAAGTTAGGGGAGAGAAATTACTGGAAGTTAGAGAAATCAATGTTCATGCCATTAGGTTAGAAGCTACCAAATGGAACATGAGGTGTTGCTCTTCCGACCTGAGTTTGGATCTATCATGACTGACATATCAGAATGGGAATGGAAAGTTGAATTGAAATGGGTGGCCAGCAGGAGATCCTGTCTCTTGTGGCAGATGGGTGAAGCTGGTTAACAAAATGGATCCCAATTTGGGTTATTGTAGAGGAGGCCAAACTGGGAGCACTGGATACAATAGATATTCCTGATAGACTTGCAGGTGAAGTTTCATCTCTCCTGGAAGGACTCTTTGGGCTGAATGTTGGTGAGGGTCAAGTGTAGCACTTGTCATGGTCACTGGGATAAATGCCAGCAGGGAGATCAATGGGGAGGGACGAGTTACATAGAGAGTATTTCCTACAGAAAGCAGAGGGAAAAGGGAAGGGGAAGTTTTGTGATTAAGCACTCTGACAGGTGTTGGGAAATTAAATGAGGGCTGGATTTCCCCAGTAAATAGTAGGCCCTGGAGAGTGATGAGGTGACTGAGAGGTTCCAGTAGATAGTTCCCTGAAAGTGGCGATACAGGTACACAGGGTAGTAAAGAAATGTTTGGTGCACTACCTTCATTGGTCAGGGAATTTTGTACAAGTGTTGGATTTTCATGTTACAGATGTAAAAGATGTCAGTACTTGGAGAAATGTTTACAGTCTGGTTACCCTGCTGTAGGAAGGATGCTGTCAAGCTGGAAATGGTGTAAAAAAGATTCAGGAGGAGGTAACTGGAACTGGCGGGGGCAATGCTGGAGGGGCCTGTGTTACCAGGAGAGACTAGGTAGACTGGGGCATGTTTTCCTGGAGCATTGGAGGCTGAAGGATGACCTTACAGAGATACATAAAATCATGAGGCATTGACACTGTTTGAGAAGTCTCATTACGTCACCAAAGACTCTCACAATGCAGAGCCTTCTGACTGGTTGCCTAGTATTGAGGCTCCAGAGCAAGAGGTAACTCAGCCAGTTCCATCATGGGCACTAGCTTCCACACCTTGGACAGCATCTTCACAAGACAGCTCCTCAAGGAGGCGGCAGCTACCATTAAGGACCCTCACCATCTGGGACACGCTCTTCTCTTGTTATTTGCATCCAGGAGGAAATACAGGAAGCTGAGGACTCACAGTCAACAATTCAAAAACTGCTTCTTCTTTCTGCTTTGCCATTGGATTTCTGAATAGTACATGAACCCATGAGCACTTTTTTGTGTCTCGTACTCAGTCGTCATTTCTGTAAGTTACAGTAATCTTATTTCTTTGTACTGTACTCCTGCCAGAAAACAACACGTCATGCCGCGTGAGTCAGTGGAAATATTCTTTTGCTTGGGGTAGGAGAGTCAAAATCTAGAGGGCATCAGTTTCAGTTGTAAGGGGTCTTGAAGGACAGAATATAGTGGTACATGAAACAGGCTGTCAGAGGTGGGTAAAATCACATCGATAGGAAAGGTTTCGAGGACAATCAGCCAAACACAGGTAAATGGGACTAATTCAGGTAGGCAACTTGGTCAACATGGACAAGTTGGGCCAATGGGCCTGTTTTAGACCAGTAAATTTTATAAATCTAACTTGTAAAGCATAAAACAATTGTAAGGACAGTCTATAATGTGTTATTTTCTTCTTATTTTTTTACTTGTTTTATCGACTTAATTTAAATTGTTGTTTCTAAAGGCTTTCTTGTTCCAAGACCCCCTTGTTTTACCTTAGGACAGGGGTTTCCAAACATTTTTATGCCATGGCCTAATACTATTAAGTAAGCATGTTATGTTTTGTAACTTCCAAAATATTAAACTAATTCAAAGGCAGACATGAGAGTCCAAAATGTAGGTCTGACTTGGTGTTTACTCGAAGCGAGGTGCACACATATCACACGGTAGCTATATGGTTTTTACAGCTATATAGCACCCTGGTCAAACCCCCTTGGAGTACTGTGTTCAGTTCTGGTCACCTCACTACGGGAAGGATGTGGAAAGGGTGAAGAGGAGATTTACAAGGATGTTGCCTGGATTGGGGAGCATGTAGCGATGTGCTACACACAGCGCTGAAATAACGACATGCAGTCGGTAAATTGTTTCGAGACTAGTTTATTCAAACTTTGCGGCGCTGGCATTTAAATCCCTAGCGCCCGCCCTCTCCGGGCGGAAATGACGTCAGAGGTGCATTACCAAAGTCTCCCCCCGTGCGCTGGCTATTTGTGAGCCGGTTCGCCTGCGTAGAAAGTGGGTCGCCACATAACCCTCCCGCCCCCAGAACCGGCGATACACCCCACAATGTCCACAGTCTGGATCAGCCTCTGTTTGGGAGATCTGCCTCTGCGCCGCGGTGCCTGAACCTCGACCAGCTGCGCCAAGTCCACATGGGCTGGTTTGAGTCGGTCCACCATGAAAAACTCCTCTTTCCCCCCAATGTCCGGAACGTACCTGGACCCGTTGTTGTGGATCACCTTTAACGGCCCCTCATACGGCCGCTGTAGCAGTGCCCGGTGTCCGCCCCTTCGTTCAAACACAAACTTACAGTTCTGCTGGTCTTTGGGTACATGGGTCGGGGTCCATCCGTGCTGTGAAGTTGGTACGGGGGCCAGGTTGCCGAGCCTTTCGCGTAGCCTATCCAGGACTGCTGCGGGTTCTTCCTCTTGCCCCCTTGGGGCTGGTATGAACTCTCCTGGGATGGCCAGGGGCACGCCGTACACCAACTCAGCCGACGAGGCATGCAGATCCTCTTTGGGCGCTGTGCGAATTCCAAGCAGGACCCAGGGAAGCTCATTCACCCAGTTAGGTCCTCTCAGGCGGTCCATGAGAGCCGACTTCAAGTGACGGTGGAAGCGTTCCACTAGTCCGTTCGACTGTGGGTGGTAGGCAGTTGTGTGGTGCAGCTGTGTTCCCAATAGGCTGACCACAGCCGACCACAGGCTGGAGGTGAACTGGGCGTCTCTGTCGGAGGTAATGTGGGCCAATACCCTGAAGCGTGCTACCCAGGTTGCGATCAGTGCTCGGGCGCAGGAATCGGCAGATGTGTCGGTGAGCGGGACCGCCTCTGTCCACCTCGTGAACCGGTCTACCATAGTTAGGAGGTACCATGCTCCTCGGGACACTGGTAGGGGGCCCACGATATCCACATGAATGTGATCGAACCTCCGGTGGGTGGGTTCGAACTGCTGCAGCGGGGCTTTAGTGTGCTGCTGCACCTTGGCTGTTTGGCACTGCGCGCACGTTCTGGTCCATTCACTGACCTGCTTGCGAAGTCCGTGCCACGCGAACTTGCTGGAGACTAGCCGGACGGTTGTCCTGATAGATGGGTGTGCCAAACCGTGTATGGAGTCGAAAACTCGCCACCTCCAGGCTGCCAGGACGATGGGGCAAGGTTGGCCGGTAGCCATGTTACACAGGAGGGTCCTATCACCTGGGCCTCTGAGAAAGTCCTGCAGCTGCAAACCCGAGACTCAGAACATGTGACATGGCTGCACCTATACCTAAGGTGAGGCATCACAGGCAAACTTCACTGGACAATGTGGATCATTATGTGTGAGTACAGTGTCTGATGTCACCATTTCCTTTGTCTTTTTAAAAACCATCTTACACAGCTTTGTCCAATGCTATTTCTTCCTGATCTGTAGTAATGAGATCAAGGGGCCGAGCACAATAGCCAGATTTGACAGGAACCCGTTATATTAATTGTCAAATCCTAAAAAGGACCACAACTGTGACACATCCTTTGGCCTTGGGGCATCCACCACCGCTTGAAATTTCTCAGCACACTTGTGTAAACCTTGTGCGTTAATTGTGTGAGCACAGCAGGTGATGCATGGTTTAAAGAATTCAGACTTGTTGTGTCATGGTCTGAGCTCAAAATCTTCTTATCTTCTTAAACCTGTTTCTAGTCCTGACGAAGGGTCTCAGCCTGAAACATCGACAGTGCTTCTTCCTATCGATGCTGCCTGGCCTGCTGTGTTCTACCAGCATTTTGTGTGTGTTGTTGTTTGAGATCTGAAGATGTTCTTTGTCATCTTCCCTAGCAATGATGATATCAACACTGAGAGCCTGGGCAGCCAGGCAGCACCTGGTCTGTAGCTTTCTGCCAGAATGCAGGTGCAGGTGTTACTCTAAAAGTAAGTCAATTGTAGCGACAAAGCCCTTTGTAAGTGTTTATGTTGAGAAACACTTCGGACTCTTCTTCCATCTCCATCTGAGGCCTAGTAGGCCTCAACAACATCCATTTTGCTGAAGTGTTTCCCTCCAGAAAGGATTTTGCAAAGATATTCTCAATCCAGGGCAGACTTACTTTCAGTACACATTAAAATCATTTATTTTCATTACTGGGTTGATGGTGACCTTAAGATCACCACAGATCCTGACAGACCCATTCTTCTTGGCTATTGGGATCACTGGTGTTAGCCATGGGCTCCAATCAGCCTTGGAAAGAATCCCTTCATCTTCCATGTGACCTGTGATCTAGCTCACTGGCTACTTTATCACAGATGGTATAAGGAACCAGATGGACTTTGCTAAACTTGGGTGGGGCATTTTCATTTAACACAATTTTATCAATATGGTTGAGTTTTCCAATGCCATCCTTGAACACTGCTGTGGAGTCATTAAGTATCTTTCTTAGTTGCTTTCATATATCTTTATTACAAGGAATATGGCATGCAAATGGTTAATAGATTTCCAATCAAGTTGTGATTGTCTCAGCCAATCATAGCCCCACAATGCAAGTCCTTCTGTTTTTACCACATACAAGCCCAATGTGGCTTCTTGGTTGTGTATTTCACTGTTCCAAATGCCATTCTCACAGGAGTTATTTTTCTTCAGTATAAGTTCTCAGTTGGATATCTGCCGGCTTCAGCTTGATATTTTTGAAAAGCCATTCAATCATATTTTGCGGAATGCCTGAAGCAGCCAAGCCAAAACCCAATTCCACTTCAAATAATTTGCCATTCAGTTCTGGTGTAAGCCATAATATTTGTCTATTGTTAATTTTCACAATATAAGTTTCAAGGCTACACAGTCCTGAGTCACTCTCATTACCATATTTTTCATCAGCAGTATGCAGATTAGAGCTCATTTTGAAACTGCAACATGATTTTTGCTTTTTTTCTCTTCCCTGTGCAGTCCATTTACTTTTGTCTGCCCAACATGCTTTGCACACGTCCTACTTATTTCCATTTTCTGCAAGTTTTGCCCTTAAACCTGCATTAGTCTTGTGTATGTCAGCCTTGCCACAATGGTAACACAATTTGTTTAGCCTTACTGAATTCTATTTAGACGTTACAATTTTGTTCATGCTCACTTTCATTCTTGACAGCAACTCAATTGCGTCTCTGTCTGCGGTTTCCATTGAAACAGTGATTTCAAATGTTCTTTTAAATGTAAGTAGTGTTTCAGTTAGAAGCCGTTTTTGAATGCTTTCTTGTAAGATTCTAGAAACTGAATGATAGGTTTACTGTGTCATTAAGATCATTACCGACCTGACAAGGCTTAGACAATTGTTTCAATTCAACCACATACTGTTGAAATGGACTCCCCTTCCTTTTGATACTGCTTATGAAACCTACAGTGTTCTGCAATCAAGAATAGTTTTGGTTCTAAATGTTCCTGCATTACTTTGACAATATCAGCAAAGATCATATCTGCTGGTGTAGTTGGAGCAGTGAAACCTCAAAGCAAACTGAAAGCACTCAGCAAAATTGGTACTTGCTTCTCATAGGCTATTTCATTTGTTTCAAACTACTGTTTCATTTGCTCAGCATATAAAATCCAGTTATCCGTTGTGTAATCAGAAGTGTCTATCTTTACAATGTAACTTGCCATTTCTGCTCCTTTTTGTCATTATTATCACCTGGTACTCACTGTATATGAACCCATGAATTTTTCTGTTTTCTGACTTTGTTTCGAAATTGGATCGTGTCTCCTCTTCTGAAGAACATGTACTGTGCTGCCTTTTTTGCCAGCTCAACTGTATATACCCATGCTGGGCTGTGTTTTTGTTAAGTTTGAACATCTCGCTGTGCTTCAACAGATTGATAGCTGTCTCGGGTGTGTTTTTAAAATAACTCATTGCCAACGTTAGGTTTTGTACCTTGGTGTTTACTTTAAGCGAGGCGTCCAAGTATCAAATGGTAGTGCAATGATATATGCAATTTGTGCATTTGTACGTGTAACCTGTAATGAATTATTAACGTGAACAAGAATGCTTAATCAAACAATATATAAATATATATATTTAAGATTACTCAAATATTATTGTAATATGAAATATACAACAAAGGGCTCCACAGATGCCAGGTTGGGAACCCCTGTCTCGGGGGAGGCATTCACGAAGTGGGCCATCTCAGTAGGTTAAGAATGACACTTTTTATACATTTGGTAGAGGAATGAAATGTATTTAAAAGACTGGGCATCTATTTTCCTTAGTAACTTTTTTCAGTAAATTGATTAATCCAATGTACAGGTAACAGATTAATTGATTGATTGAATGATTGATTTATTTGTCTTATTGTTTATTTATTTATTTATTTATTGAGATACAGCATGGAACAGGCCCTTCTGCCCCTTCGAGCCAAACTGCCCATCAACCCCTGATTTAATCCTAGCCCAATCACAGGACAATTTACAATGACAAATTAATCTACCAATTGGTACGTCCTTGGACTGTGGGAAGAAGCCAGAGGGCTCAGAGGAAACCCGGGCGTTCACGGGGAGATCGCGGACGCTCCAGCAGTGGAAATTGAACTCAGGCTGCTTGTACTCTAAAGCACTATGCTAACCACTACACCACCGTGCCAACTTAGAATGATACTTCTTAATACATTTGGAAGAGGAATGAAATGTATTTGAAAGACTGGGCAACTTCTGTTCCTTTGTAACTTGTTTCAATATAGTGATTAATACTATTTTCAGGTAGCAGAATTACTTTGCATTTATTATGAAAATAAGCTCTCCATGTAATCACATGGAAAGAACTGAGGATAAGCTTTCAGAAATTCAACACACTAGCTTTTGTTTTGATACAAATGAATGAATAACCTTTCATCCTGTTCAATTTAGTAAATGCAATTAGAAGCAGAGCTGCTAGAAACTGAACAAAATATTATTGGATATGACATGTCCAACAATCTGTGTAATCTCCTCACCACTCTTGATGACTGGAGATTATACATAATCTCTAACCTTACTATTCTTAGTAACAAGAATTGTAAAGTGCATTACTGATAAAAGAGAGACATTTTTTGTAGCTTGGTGTTAGCTGTTCTGTCTTGATGTGTAGACAAATGCAAATTCTTTGAGTGGCTTATGCACGGCTGGTGGGAAGGAAAATGAGGCAGAGGGAGGAACTGTCTTAACCCCAGTAGAAAAACCGTGACAAAGCAAGTCAGAATGAGAATCAGGTTTATTTTCACCAGCATGTGCCATGAAATTTGTTAACTTAGCAGTGGCAGTTCAATGTAATACATAATATAGAAGGAGAAAAAAACAAAATAAATAAATAAATTACAGTATATGTATATTGAATAGATTAAAGATCATGCAGAAAACAGAAATAATATGTATTTAAAAAGTGAGATAGTGTTCACGGGTTCAATGTCCATGGGGGTCATTCTTGACTTGCAAGTCATATTTGGTTTTCTGGTACAGGCCTGGGTCACCAGACATGAATGCCATAGATCTAGCCTTCAGCAGATGACGTACCTCATGGTTCATCCATAGCTTTTGGTTTGGGAATGTACAGTAAGTATTTGTAGGCACACACTCATCCACACAGGTTTTAATGAAGTCAGTAACAGCTGCAGCATACTCATCCAGATTCGAAGATGAATCCCTGAATACAGTCCAGTCCACCAATTCAAAGCAGTCCTGTAGGTGCTCCTGTGCTTCCCTTGTCCAAACCTTCTTGGTCCTCACTACTGGTGCTGCAGTCCTCAGTCTCTGCCTATACTCAGGGAATAGAAGTACAGCCAGGTGATCAAACTTCCCGAAGTGAGGGCGTGGAATAGCTCGGTAGGTATTCTTGATGGTGGTGTAACAATGGTCCGGTGTGTTGTTTCCTCTAGTATTGCAAGTGATCTGTTGATGGTAATTGCTTAATGACTTTTTTCAGACTGGTCTGGTTAAAATCCCCCAAACGATGGTGAAGGTGTTAGGGTGCGCTGTTTCATGCATGTTGATCCCATTGCTCAGATCATCTAAAGCCTGATTGACAGTGGCCTGAGGAGGAATGTATACCGCTACCAAAATGATCCTGGAAATCTCCCACGGTAGGTAAAAAATACAGCACTTTACTGCTAGATATTCTAGGTCTAGTGAGCAGAAATGGGACAGCACTGATATATTTGTGCACCAAGAAGAGTTAATCATGAGGCATACTCCTCCACCTCTGCTTTTGAGAGACTCCATAGATTTTCTGGTGTAGTCTGTTTTGTCATATGCTTTTGTGATATCATTCTGGAGGAACGTTGTCTCATTTTTTAACTGCATTGCATTTGTGGTTTCTAAATGACAATAAACTGAATCTGAATCTGAATCTGAATTTTTGTGTGCGAGAACAATTGATGTGAGAGCGGCTGAAGAGTTAAGATAAAGTGATAGTGGTAATATATCTATGTTCAGTCCCTGGACAGTCTGATTTTTCATGAAAATAAAGAATAAAAACTGCCTCCTTTCTGAACAGGCTTCTTTCCATTATCCCATAAAAAGAAAATCGACGAATCACGTTTGAACACAACCCCCCCCCCCCCCCCTCACATCCTTGTTCTCAAATGATACACTGAAGTTGAATCAGTTGAAATTCTGATTGGTGTTGTCAGTGGCAACCATGTTATAGTAAAGGGGCAGCTGCAAAATGGACATTTAAGAAAGACCAGATTAGTGTGAATAAGGGAAGGCCAAGTATCTCATTCCTCCTGAGTATCAAGGCAAGATTATATAAGGAGGTACAAGGACACTGGATTACAGAACTAAAAAATCTGCAGATCAAACAATATCTGTGGGTGCACTGAGACCCTGCATCAGGAACAAGAGCGTAAAGGAAGTTCGTCAGTATAAATTGGGCAGAGGGAGGGATGAGACAGAGGTTAGTACGTGATAGATGGAACCAGGAGAGGGGGGCAATGGTGGGCAGATGGACCCAGGTGAGGGGAGGGGAAGGGGACAGTAGAGACAGAGGCAAGAAGGCGATAGGTGGAACCAGATAGGGGAGGGATGATGGGCAGATGGAAACAGATAGGGAAGGGAAGCCCAGAGAGAAGAAATGCAGGTGGACAGGTGTGTGGGTGACAGGCAGAGTAAATAAGGACCCATTTGTACCACTGAAAGTAACAGCAAAAGTGATAATAATGATGTATTCCTGCAACTGTTCTTGGCTATATTGACTGCATACCCATTGACTATTTGGGCTTCCACTACTAATTATTTCTTCTTCAAATTCAAGGTAAAACCTCCAATCATTACAATATTAAACTGAATTTTTCAGCTTTAATAAAGAACATTCTAGCTTTTCCTCCTAAAGCTTTAAAATTTTGCTTTAGTTCCAAAAATAATTGCTCAGTGTAAGTCTCTATATGACACAGAGCATTTGACTACTGCTGGGAGGAAGGCAGAGAAAAACTCATTTACATTCCATCGCTTATAGCATGATCAACTAATGAAACTGCCAGAACATAGATGTGGTGATACAGTTTATATTCAGGGAGTTAATCTGAAGTCTATTGCTGTTGTAATATGGGAAACATTACAGGAGAAGAGAATACAATGATCAAGCTGAGTGCATTTCCCACTCATTGCATAATTCCAATGTGACTTTAATTGATAATATGAATATTCTATTCTGACAATAATCATAACTGTAAAATAATACACTATGGTATAAATTAACACAGAGCGGCATAGTGGTTAGCACATTGCTTTACAGCTCCACCATAAGATCAGGGTTCAATTCCTGCCGCTGTCTGTGAGGAGTTTTTACATGTGGGTTTCTCTGGGAGCTCTGGGATTCTCCCACATTGCAAACACACACATTTGGGTTAGTGAGTTAAGGGGAAGCAATGATGGTGCCAGACGTATGGTGACACTTGCCCAGTACAATCCTCGCTGACTTGATTTGATGCAAACAAACACATTTCACTGTATATTTTGATGTTTTGATGTACAAGTGACAAATAAAGCTAATCTTAATTTTACCAGTACCTAAGTTGAGACGTGTCTTAGTTTACTTAATACAGTGCTAACCAAGTTGACAGGATGCAAACAGCGGGGTGACCCGTGTTCATGGCCTTCCATTATTTATGTTTTGGATTAATAACCTGGAGGACAGGGCAAATGAATGGTATCCAAGTTTGCTGATGACACAGAAATATGCACACTGCAAGAAATGACTGAAAAAAGGACATTGATAGACTAGGTTCATGAGCAACATCTTGGCAAATGGAGAATAAAAAATCAAAAGGCTGACCATTATCCTAATGGGGAGAGATTATAGTGAAGGCATTGTATTGGGATCCTGTACATCAATCACAAAATGTTAGCAGGCGGCTGCAGAAAATGATTTAGAGGACAAAAGGCTTTATTGTAAAGCTATTTAAGTTTAGAAATAGGGAAGTACAATTACAATTGTACTGTGTGTTAAAGAGACCACACTTGGGAGTAGTGTGCACGGTCTTCATTTTATTTTCATTTTGAGATAACAGTGCAGAACAGGCCCTTCCGGCCCAACAAGCCACACCGTCCAGCCTAATCACAGGACAATTTACAACGACCAATTAACCGACTAGCCGGTGTGTCTTTGGAATGCGTGAGGAAACCAGAACACCAAGTGGGAACCCATACACTCACATGGAGGGATGTACAAACTCTTTTCAGGCAGTATCAGAATTTTTGGTCCCCTTTTATAAGAAGGGATATTGTTGTATTGGAAGAAGTTCAAAATGCATTCACCAGACTAAATCCTGAAATGAGAGGGTTGATAGTTTTAAAAAGTTAAATCTGTGTTTGTTGGAACTTGAAATAATGAAGGGTGACCTTTCTGAAATGTAAGAAACACCAAGGAGATTGACAGCTTGGTGAGGTGTTTCCAGTGGGTGGAGACACTCAAATGAGGAATCCTAGGTAGAGATAATGGGCAGATTATTTAAGGCGAAGATGTGGAGACATTTCCTCTTGCAGAAGCTGGTGATTCAAAGGCAGAAAGAGGTAGGTAGAAATTTCTTATTGCAGCGGGTAGTGAATCTCTAGAATCTATACCCTGGAGAGTTGTGGAGGCTGTATCATTGGAAATATTTAAAGTGAAGTTATATAGATTTTGGGTTTTAAGGGCAGTGAGCACCTGGCACAGATGAGGAGCTGCAGCCAAGGACAGATAAGTCATGATGTTAAATGTTAAGTACAGGCTTAGGGGCCGAGTGGTCCATTCTGGTTCCTATTTTCATGTGTTCTTGTGAAGTTGATATTTCTGACAAAATTTGTAAAGGTAAATCTTGCCAATTACATCTAATAATCTTTTTATCTATTGTGCTAAATTTAATTAAGTTAAATATTGTAACCCAAGTAACCAAGGAAACATTTCACCAGAAATGCTCCAATGATTATTCACAGATGTCTTAAATATCCAAAAAATGTTCTTTGCTGATTACTGAAATTACCTGTGGCACTTTCCGCCTCCTTAGGAGCAGCAAACTAATTAATGACATTGATGCAAAAGCCTGAATATCATAAAACTCTCAGCATGAACCATACGCAATCACATAGATATGTAATGATATTATTTGTGCTCACTGTCTTAAATCGTTCACTGATTCCCATGTGCCTTTGTCAATTACTTCTGAATAAGCAAGTTGGAGGCAGGGTCCTCTTTACCTCTCTCCTATCACATTATATTGAAATGCCAGCGTTTTGACATAGATGTCTGAATTAGCACTTCAGTGAAAGGAAGCTGATACCAAAAAAAAGAGAAAGAAGGTAAAAGCAGAAGAATCAAGCCTGTTGATCTTAGGAACAAGATGAACAAGTCACTAGAAGAGCCTGAAGGCCTGCACTTTCCTCAACTACATCAAAATTTACAGTTAATCATCAAATAAATGAGATAAAATAGTTGACTTACCTTGTTCCATGTCAAATTCTTCCACCGTATTTACAAAGTGTGGCCTGGAATAGAAGTTGTGAGGGCCTGGTTGCTGTAGGCCGCCCATGCTGTAGAAGCATTTCTCGGTCATGGCACAGTTAGCGAATGCACGGCGGCTGGGAATACTGGCGTACTTCGTCCAGCTCTTTGTTTCCAGGTCTAAGGCCTCAAAGGCAGTCACTGGCAGTTTACCTTGTCTTCCTCCTGACAAAACAGCAAAACATTATTATTTGTGGATTGAATTTGGACAATGTGGTTTTAGTGCTCAGAACACTGTCAAAGAAACAGTTTAGTTTTTGCTTTCAGTAACCTTCACAAATATCTGAAGATATATAACAGTGCAGAAGTGCAAGTTTGAGATTTGAACACAGCAATGCAAGATCTACAAGGAGGCTCCAAAACGGCTCAGATTTAGGCTACAGGCCTAGATCAGCTGCTAGCCTGAGTCATCCTTGGTATTAAGGAGCTTCAGCCTGCCTTGTTTTCAATCCAGCGGTCAGTGTGGTTGGATGATGATGACAGGAGCGTTCTTTTGCAATCTGGAGATAGGAGGAATAATCCCCATCATTCTGGGTACACATGACTTCAGGAAAATGTAATGAAACTCATCTCTCAATATCCATTGGGGTGTGTGGGTTAGCAAGGTTACATGATCTGTTAGTGATCATATAGATCTGGAAGGAGAACGAGCATTCCTTCCACCTCGACAGCACTTACTATGTCAGGTGTGAGAGACAATAAGGCCAGCAGTGTCACGTGAATGATACTGAAAATGTAAACCTTAACACGTGGAACAAGCCTGAAGAGTTTGTTCTTTATTCCAACCAATTATTAACATGGTACAAAAAGCAAAAGCACAGCACCAGCAATCACAATTGGGGTTCAAATCCTGCTGCTGCCTGTGACCACGTGGGTTTCCTCCAGGTGCTCTGGATTCCTCACACATTCCAAAGATGGATCTTTAGGGTTAGTGAGTTAGCACAATCCTCGCTGGTTTGATTTGATGCTTTGTACATGTGACTAATAAAGCTAATCTTTATCTTTGACAAGATTGAATGTTGTAGGTACTTTAGTTAAGCATAAAGAAGTTAAAGTGTTTCGGCTTAATATTGGCTTCTGCCATAACTCTGATGGGATGATTAGGAATGGGTCATGGCACTGATATTGCCAGCTGACAAATCTGCTTACCTTGAATGGACAGAGCTATGATATGGGAAAGATGGAATGAGCAGAGCAGAGGGGGACTGTGAAAGGGGGTGCGTGCTACTGTGGACCAGAAAGGGATAACATCAAAGATAATGACTAAAATGACGGGGAGTGGGTTTGGATGAATGGCTTTTAGAGCCAATATAGATAGAATGAGTTTAATAACGTTTTTTGTGCCAAATCAGGAGGTATGCTCAAAGAGCAGAATGAGTGATTCATGCCCCGATTTCATCTGTTCCCAACCTCCATGTGTTCAACCAGAAAAACAAAAATGCATTAATTACATCAGCCTTAATAACGGCATTGCCCCCGGGACAAGTACAACTTCAGTGCCCCACTTCAACAATTAAAATAAGCATTAGTAAAGTAGTTTAAAACAACTTTAACACGTGTTGAAACAGAAACAAGTAAAGCTACAGCAATAACAGACTATTCATCCTGCCAGAAGTATTCATTTACCTAGGACAAAAATCTTGTTGCCCTTGAGGTAGGCCGAGGCTGCGTACTGGGGTGTCAGCATTGGTGGCAAGGGATGCCAGTGATCACTGGCTGGGTCGTACACACGTACCAGTGCTTGCGGAGCTGCGTCGGAACCCATCCCTCCCAGAGCGTATACCCTGCCATCTGAAACAGAGAATGCAATCAAAGCAGGGGTGCAACAAAATGACAATAACAGAACCCAAAATGATTTCAATTAAACCCAGTCATGGAGAGAACTTACAGAGAGTGGCAGGATGGAACATGCGTTTCTGTAAAAGTGTTACACTAACTGCTACATCACTGTGCTGCTCTATGCTAGAAGAACTCAGCAAGTCAGGTCCCATCAATGGAGGGGAATAAACATTCAATGTTTCAGGCCAAAACCCCTGATCAGGACTGGAAAGGAGGGAGACAGAAGGTGGGGAGGGGAAAGAGTACAAGCTGGCAGGTGATAGGTGAGTCCAGTCAGTGTCTGTGAATCTGTATTGTCAAATTTAGCTCATCCAAACTCATTCTGAAAGATTTGGAGCTTATTCATTTACAGTGTTCCTTCATTTGGCTTATCCAAAATTTACTCTGACTTCTGCACAATGGAATTCTCACATCAGAATGTAAAACAAAAGGCAAAAAATAGTGTAAGCAAATAGGGCCATGAAACGTATGGAATATGCATGACTTCCTTTGACTGATTATGTTGGTGTTGTACCATAAAACCATTAATTATGTGTATCCAGCACACAAAGCAAAAGGCAATCATGACCTTTTCTCTTTTTAGTGTGACTGATTTTCTTGAAATATAAATAATACGGTTGTCCTCAATAAGAAAATACTTAAATATAATGTTACATGATGCCACAAGAAGGAACTTCGCATAAATACAGGGAATACCTACTATTGCATGCTCTCTCTTTCCAAAGGGAGCAGTTATATTGCTGAGCTAAATGTGGTTGTGAGAGGAAAATTTAAGAATAAGGTTATAAGAGCAGAATTAGGCCATTCAACCCAATGAATCTGCTCTAACATTCTATCATGACTGATGTATTATTCATCTCAACCCCCTTCTCTTGCCTTCTCCCCTTAACCTTTCACACCTGTACTAATTAAGAATATACTGCTTTAAATACACCCAATGTCTTGGTCTCCACAGCCATCCATGGCAATGAATTCCATAGATTCATCACTCTCTGGTTAAAGAATCTCCTTCTCATCTCTGTTTAAAGGGGTGACCTTCTATCCTGAGGCTATGCCCTCTGGTCCTGGGCTCTCCCACTACTGGAGACATTCTCTCCACCTCTATCTATCTAGGCTTTTCAATATTTCAATGAGATCTCCCCCATTCTTCTGAACTCCAGCAAGTACAGGTCCACTGCCATCAAACCCTCCTCCTACATTAACCCTTTCATTCCCAAGATAATTCTCGTGAATCTCCTCTGGGCGTAGCCAACATAAACCAAACTAAAGCTGTTTCAAAAAATGTATTCATCCTCTCAAGCCATATAATTTCTCTTGGAAATTTAAAAGGGAAATCCTTTGATGCGTTCCATTGTCTACTATTTTAATGCTGATGTTAATACATTAAAAATGAATTTTCTTAATTTAAGACAGTGAATATCACAGTGCTTAACCTGCTCTACTATGATCCAATAAATGAATGAATTATTCATCCAGCCTCAAGTTTATATTTGACCAATTTAGAACGTAGAATGCTGCAGTACAGGACAGGCCCTTCAGTCCACAATGCTTTGTTGACTTTTTAACCTATTCTAAGATTAGTCTAACTCCACCATGCTCCACCCCAAGCTTGGCTGCGAAAGGAGGAGGGTTGGGCGTGGGCTTAGCAACCCGTTCCCGTAAAAACCCAGTGCTGCAGAAGCTCCAAAGACATCATCCTGGCAAAGGAAGGATGTTAGAAGATGGGCCACACCTCGGGATAACTAGCCCAGGTCTGAAGGCTGTGGTGAGCTGCTGTCAGTAGCCTATGTCCCAGTAGGAATGATGAGCTCAAATAAGTAAGAAAGATCAAACTAACCCTTCCCACCTAAATAACCTTCCACTTTCTATCATCCACGTGTCTATCTAAGAGTCTCTTAAATGCCCTTAATGTATCTGTCTCTCCCACCATCCCTGGCAGGCATTCTATGCCCCTACCACTCTCTGTATAAAGAAGGTATCCTTGTCATCACCATGATACTTTCCTCCAATCACCTGAAAATAATGCCCGCTGGTAATGGCCATTTCTCCTTGGAAAATGTTCTGACAATTCACTTCTTATCAACAAATTAAATTCAAGTAATGAAATAAATCTGGAGTGTAAAACTGGAGTCAGTAATAATGACCATTAAACCTCTGGTTTGGTGATTGACTAATGTCTGTAAAGAAAGGTAATACATTGTCACTTGTCATTTGCTTGGTCACAGCAGTCTCTCCAGTCCAACAAATGCGTGTCTTAAATACTTTACTCATGAGCTCAAGAACATGTTTGATATTGGTAATATAAAAAACTACATGTCTGGCTCATTGGTAAGGCATACAGTGGGGGAGCTGTGTGGCCTGGGTTGTTGCCTGGACCAGGTCCTTGTGCACAAGGCGATCCTTGCAGAAACATGTCTCCAGGACAACATCCCATGCACCATCAATCTTCAGGCCATTCCACTTAGCTGATATTATTTTTGTGACTGTATATGCTATAGTAACTATATGCGCTGTGTGTGACCTAAGTACAGTATTCTGCACCTTTGCCCCAGAGGAACGATGTTTCATTTGGCTGTATACATGCGTATGGCTGAATAACACTTAAACTTGAACTTGAACCTGTTAGTCAACATGTACCTAGCAATATGCACAACTCTTAACTATAAACGACATTCTGGAAACACTCAGCAAGTGAAGCAACATCTGCAAAAAGAGAAACTGATCCAATATCCTTAATTTTAATTTTAACTTTTTTATTTAGAAATACAGCACAGTAACTGCCTAATGAGACTGTGACACCCAATTACACCCATGTGCCCAATTAACCTACTAACCAATTCGTTTTTGAAATGTGGGAGGAAACTGGAGCAGCTGGAGGAAACCCATACACTCCAGGGGAGAATGTAAAAACCTCTCACTGACAGTGGCAGAATTGAACATTGATCATTGGTGCTGGTAGTAGCGTTACACTACCCACTACCCTACCATGCTGCAATGGCTAGGAGGAGACAAGATGAGTTGCCAAACTTAAAGATGGTGAAATGTTAATTCTTTTATCTTTCTGTAAACACTGCCTAACATTATTTCCAGTATTTTCTGTTTTAATTTCAGATATTCAGCTGATTTTCATAGACTTAAGTCTTAACTGTCCTTTGAAATGGTCTAACAAATTATTTGGTGAAGAGGCAATCAGAAATAGACAACAAATGCTAGCTGGACATGCAACATCCACATCTTCTAAATTCATTAAAAAAATAGATATTTCTATGCCAAGATTAGAGAAAAAATTTTTCACATACAGTATTTCATTAAAGTAGTGCTTATGTCAGAAATTCTGATGATAATTTTGGAGTCAGGAACATGAGTATCAGGAGGGAAATGCACCAGGTAATTAACTCAATACACTTTCAACCAAAAATTAATTTTGCTTCCAATCAGCAATAGACATATTTATTTTGATTGAATCAAGAATTGATGTTATTTACCTTTCTATTAAATCACTATTCTTCAATGTACATGTATTAATCATTCTGTAAATAATTCCAAGTGAAAATAGCACCTAATCTGTCTACTGGCATTTAAAGAATAGAATCAGATTGTGGCCATTTCAGAGAACCAAAAGAAGCTGCAGTGGGTTGTAAATTTAGTCGGCTCCATCTTGGGTACTAACCAGGACATCTTCAAGCAGCGGTGCCTCAGAAAGGCAGTGTCCATTATTAAGGACCTCCAGACCTAGGGAAAGCTCTTTTCTCACTGTTCCCATCAAGTGGAAGGTACAGAATCCTGAAGGCACACACTCAGCTATTCAGACACAGCTTGTCCCCTCTGCCATCTGATTCCTAAATGGACATTGAACTCTTGGACACTGCCACACTTTTTAAATATATATTGTTTATGTTTTTTGCACTATTTTTAATCTATTCAATATATGCATACTGTAAATGATTTACTTATTTATTATTATTATATATTTTTTTCTTCTGTATTATGTATTGCATTGAACTGCTGCTGCTAAGTTATCAAATTTTATGACACATGCCAGTGATAATAAACCTGATTCTGATTCTGATTCTGATTCTGACTTGGCTGTTCCAAGGGCAAGAATAACTGTTTGATGTTATGGGGTTTAGATGTTTCAGAAGGGACAGGGAGAGATGTAAAAAAGGTGAGATGGTGACATTGCTAATCAGGCTAGTATCACAGCTGCAGAAAGGGAGGACGTCATAAAAGGAGAATCTACTGAGTCAGTGTGGATGGAAGTCGTAAACAGCAAGGCAGCTATCACTCTATGGGGAATATTCAATATCTCCCTGCGCTACCCCCTCCCATAGTAATAGGAACACTGGGAAACAGATATGTAGCAGATTTAAGATACAAAATTAACAGGATTGTCATCATGGATGATTTCATCTTCCCCTATATTGATTGGCACCTCCCTAGTGCAAAAGGCTGAGATAGGGGCAGAATTTGGCAGCTGTGTCCAGGGACCCACCTTACTTTTCTGTATCTTTACTCAACTTTTATAAATGATTTTGATGAGGAAGTAGGAGTGTGGTTGGTTTTATTGTGGATAGTATGGAGAGTTGTTGTATGTTACAATGGGATATAGAGAGCTGGGCTGAGAAGTCGCAGATGGAGCTTAGTCCAGAAGACTGTAAGTTACACATTTTGGTAGATTGAACTTGAAGGCGAATTACCGGGTTGATGATTAATTCTATCCTGATAGCATGTTTCTAAACCTCTTCTGCTCCTTTGTCTTGTCTTGTGACCGCTCTAGGAAAGCTCCAGTTTATTAACATTTCGGAAAGACAAAGACTGATCCACGCAAAGCAATCATGACTAATGAATTTGGAGATCAGTCGCCAAGTATTCAGCCTCTGAAAGCGTTGCATCTTAGTAATGATTTAAAATTTTTTGTTTAGTAAGCTTGGAACTGAATCACAAAAATTTTAATTCTGATTCACAGAAGGTAAAAAGAAGATTAAAACAATTGTAGCAGTAAGGGATAACAGATTTAAAGTGAGTGGGAACTCAGTTTTTCAGACACAGATCAGTTGATGTACGGAAGAAGCTGCCAGAGGAAATGGTATTGACAAGTACAACTATTAGACACATATCCCTCTAAGTCTTTCCTATCCATGGACATTTGGATATGTTCATGGACATTTGGATACGTTTGTGTACATTTGGATAAGTCCATACACAATTTAATATGCCCATGGACATTTGGATATGTTCATGGATATTTGGATATGTTCATGGACATTTGGATATGTTCATGGACATTTGGATATGTTCGTGGCCATTTTGAAATGTTTATGGACATTTGGATATGTTCATGGACATTTAAATATGTTCGTGGACATTTGGATATGTTTATGGACATTTGGATATGCCCATGAACATTTGGATATACTCGTGGACATTTAGATATGTTCATGGACATTTGGAGATGCCCATGGATGTTTGGATATGTTTATGGACATTTGGATATGTTCGTGGACATTTGGATATGTTCATGGACATTTGGATATGTTTATGGACATTTGGATATGTTGGTGGCCATTTCGAAATGTTTATGAACATTCGGATATGCTTATGCACATTTGGATAAGTTCATGGATATTTGGATATGTTCATGGATATTTGGATATGTTCATGGCTATTTCAAAATGTTTATGTATATTTGGATATGTTCTTGGACATTTGGATATACTCGTGAACATTTGGATATGTTCGTGGACATTTGGATATGTTCGTGGCCAGTTCAAAATCTTTATGGTCAGTTGGAAATGTTCATGGATATTTGGATATGTTCATGGATATTTGGATATGTTCGTGGCAATTTCAAAATGTTTATGGACATTTGGATATGTTCGTAGACAATTGGATAGTTTCATGGATATTTCAAATGTTTATGGACATTTGGATATGTTTATGGACATTTGGATATACCCATGGACATTTGGATAGTTTCATGGATATTTCGAATGTTTATGGAAATTTGGATATGTTCGTGAACATTTAGTAATGTTTATGGACATTTGGATATGTTTGTGGACACTTGGATATGTTCATGGATATTTGGATATGTTTATGGACATTTGGATATGTTTGTGGACATTTGGATATGTTCGTAGACAATTGGATAGTTTCATGGATATTTCAAATGTTTATGGACATTTGGATATACCCATGGACATTTGGATAGTTTCATGGATATTTCGAATGTTTATGGAAATTTGGATATGTTCGTGAACATTTAGTAATGTTTATGGACATTTGGATATGTTTGTGGACACTTGGATATGTTCATGGATATTTGGATATGTTTATGGACATTTCGAAATGTTTATGGATATTTGGATATGTTCATGGATATTTGGATATGTTTATGGACATTTGGATATGTTTGTGGACATTTGGATATGATCATGGATATTTGGATATGTTCGTGGTCATTTCGAAATGTTTATGGACATTTACATATGTTTATGCACATTTGGATATGTTTATGGTCATTTCAAAATGTTTATGGACATTTGGATATGTTCATGGACATTTGGAGATGTTTATGGATATTTGGATATGTTTATGGACATTTGGAAATGTTTATGGACATTTGGATATATTCATGGACATTTGGATATGTTCATGGATATTTGGATATGTTCATGGAAATTTGGATATGTTCATGGAAATTTGGATATGTTCGTGGCCATTTCCAAATGTTTATGGACATTTGGATTTGCTCGTGGACATTTGGATATGTTCATGGACGTTTGGATATTTTATGGACATTTGGTTATGTTCATGGATATTTCGATATGATCGTGGACATTTGGATATGTTCGTGGACATTTAGAAATGTTTATGGACATTTGGACATGTTCGTGGACATTTGGATATGTTCGTGGACAGTTGGATAGGTTCGTGGAAATTTGGAGATGCCCATGGTCGTTTGGATAATTTTATGGACATTTGGATATGTTCATGGACATTTGGATATGTTTATGGACATTTGGATATGTTGGTGGCCATTTTGAAATGTTTATGGACATTTGGATAGTTTCATGGATATTTAGAAATGTTTATGGACATTTGGATATGTTAATGGCTATTTGGATATGTTCGTGGATATTTCAAAATGTTTATGGACATTTGGATATACTCGTGAACATTTTGATATGACCGTACACATTTTGATATATTCATGGACATTTGGATATGTTCGTCGACATTTGGATATGTTCATGGACATTTGGATATGTTCGTGGGCATTTAAATATGTTTATGGACATTTGGATATGTTCGTGAACATTTGGATATGTTTGTGGACATTTGGAGATGTTTATGGATATTTGGATATGTTTATGGACATTTGGAGATGTTTATGGACATTGGATATGTTCATGGAAATTTGCATATGGTCATGGATATTTCGATATGTTCATGGACATTTGGAAATGTTCATGGATATTTGGATATGTTCATGGACATTTGGAGATGTTTATGGATATTTGGATAAGTTGATGGACATTTGGAAATGTTTATGGACATTTGGATATGTTCATGGACATTTGGATACGTTCATGGATATTTGGATATGTTTATGGACATTTCGAAATGTTTATTGACATTTGGATATGTTCATGGGCATTTGGAGATGTTTATGGATATTTGGATATGTTCATGGACAATTGGATATGTTCATGGATATTTGGATATGTTCATGGAAATTTGGATATGTTCGTGGCCATTTGGATATGTTCGTGGACATTTGGATATGTTTACAGACATTTGGATATGTTCATGGACATTTAGAGATGTTTATGGATATTTGGATATGCTCATGGATATTCGGATATGTTCATGGAAATTTGGATATGTTCGTGGCCATTTCCAAATGTTTATGGACATTTGGATATGTTCATGGACGTTTGGATATGTTCATGGACATTTGGATACGTGCATGGATATTTGGATATGTTTATGGACATTTCGAAATGTTTATTGACATTTGGATATGTTCATGGGCATTTGGAGATGTTTATGGATATTTGGATATGTTCATGGACAATTGGATATGTTCATGGATATTTGGATATGTTCATGGAAATTTGGATATGTTCGTGGACATTTCCAAATTTTTATGGACATTTGGATATGTTCATGGTCATTTAGATTTGTTCATAGATATTTAGATATGTTCATGGGAATTTGGATTTGTTCATGGACATTTGGATATGTTTATGGACATTTGGAAATGTTTATGGACATTTGGATATATTCATGGACATTTGGATATGTTCATGGATATTTGGATATGTTTATGGACATTTGGATATGTTCATGGACATTTAGATATGTTCGTGGACATTTGGAGATGTTTATGGATATTTGGATATGTTCATGGACAATTGGATATGTTCATGGATATTTGGATATGTTCATGGAAATTTGGATATGTTCGTGGACGTTTGGATATGTTCATGGACATTTGGATATGTTCGTGGACATTTGGATATGTTTACGGACATTTGGATATGTTCATGGACATTTGGATATGTTTATGGATATTTGGATATGTTTATGGACATTTGGAAATGTTTATGGACATTTGGATATATTCATGGAAATTTGGATATGTTCATGGAAATTTGGATTTGTACGTGGTCATTTGGATATGTTCATGGAAGTTTGGATATGTTTATGGACATTTGGTTATGTTCATGGATATTTCGATATGATCGTGGACATTTGGATATGTTCGTGGACATTTAGAAATGTTTATGGACATTTGGATATGTTCGTGGACATTTGCATATGTTCGTGGACAGTTGGATATGTTCGTGGAAATTTGGAGATGCCCATGGACGTTTGGATAATTTTATGGACATTTGGATATGTTCATGGACATTTGGATATGTTTATGGACATTTGGATATGTTGGTGGCCATTTAGAAATATTTATGGACATTTGGATATGTTTATGCACATTTGGATATGTTAATGGATATTTGGATATGTTCGTGGCAATTTCAAAATGTTTATGGACATTCTGATATGTTCGTGGACATTTGCATATGTTCGTGGACAGTTGGAAATGTTCGTGGAAATTTGGAGATGACCATGGACGTTTGGATAATTTTATGGACATTTGGATATGTTCATGGACATTTGGATATGTTTATGGACATTTGGATATGTTGGTGGCCATTTCGAAATATTTATGGACATTTGGATATGTTTATGCACATTTGGATATGTTAATGGCTATTTGGATATGTTCATGGATATTTGGATATGTTCATGGATATTTGGATATGTTCGTGGCTATTACAAAATGTTTATGGACATTTGGTTATGTTCTTGGACATTTGGATATGTTTATGGACATGTGGATATGTTTGTTGGCATTTGGATATGTTCGTGGCCAGTTTGAAATCTTTATGGTCAGTTGGAAATCTTCATGGATATTTGGATATGTTCACGGATATTTGGATATGTTCGTGGCAATTTCAAAATGTTTATGGACATTCTGATATGTTCGTGGACATTTGGATATACTCGTGAACATTTGGATATGTTCGTGGCCAGTTCGAAATCTTTATGGTCAGTTGGAAATGTTCATGGATATTTGGATATGTTCATGGCTATTTGGATATGTTTATGGACATTTGGATATGTTCGTGGCAAGTTCGAAATCTTTATGGTCAGTTGGAAATGTTCATGGATATTTGGATATTTTCATGGCTAATTGGATATGTTTATGGACATTTTGATATCTTTGTGGACATTTGGATATGTTCATGTATATTTGGATATGTTTATGGATACTTGGATATGTTTATGGACATTTGGAAATGTTTATGGATACTTGGATATGTTTATGGACATTTGGAAATGTTTATGGACATTTGGATATATTCATGGACATTTGGATATGTTCATGGATATTTGGGTATGTTCATGGAAATTTGGATATGTTCGTGGTCATTTCAATATGTTTATGGATATTTGGATTTCCTCGTGGACATTTGGATATGTTCATGGTCATTTAGATATGTTCATAGACATTTAGGTAGGTTCATGTGAATTTGGATTTGTTCGTGGACATTTGGATATATTTATTGACATTTGGTTATTTTCATGGATATTTCGATATGATCGTGGACATTTGGATATGATCGTGGACATTTAGTAATGTTTATGGACATTTGGATATGTTCATGGACATTTGGATATGTTCGTGGACATTTGGATATGTTTATGGACATTTGGATATGTTCATGGATATTTGGATATGTTCGTGGCTATTTCAAAATGTTTATGGACATTAGGTTATGTTCTTGGACATTTGGATATGTTGATGGACATGTGGATATGTTTGTGGACATTTGGATATGTTCGTGGCCTGTTCGAAATCTTTAATGTCAGTTGGAAATGTTCATGGATATTTGGATATGTTCATGGATATTTGGATATGTTCGTGGCAATTTCAAAATGTTTATAGACATTTGGATATGTTCGTCGACATTTGCAAATGTTTATGGACATTGGATATGTTCATGGACATTTGGATATGGTCATGGATATTTGGATATGTTCGTGGACATTTGGAAATGTTTATGGACATTTGGATATGTTCATGGACATTTGGAGATATTTATGGATATTTGGATAAGTTGATGGACATTTGGAAATGTTTATGGACATTTGGATATGTTCATGGACATTTGGATACGTTCATGGATATTTGGATATGTTTATGGACATTTCGAAATGTTTATTGACATTTGGATATGTTCATGGGCATTTGGAGATGTTTATGGATATTTGGATATGTTCATGGACAATTGGCTATGTTCATGGATATTTGGATATGTTCATGGAAATTTGGATATGTTCATGGAAATTTGGATATGTTCGTGGCCATTTCCAAATGTTTATGGACATTTGGATATGTTCATGGTCATTTAGATTTGTTCATAGATATTTAGATATGTTCATGGGAATTTGGATTTGTTCATGGATATTTGGATATGTTTATGGACATTTGGTTATTTTCATGGATATTTCGATATGTTCGTGTACATTTAGAAATGTTTATGGACATTTGGATATGTTCATGGACATTTGGATATGTTCGTGGACATTTGGAGATGTTTATGGACATTTGGATATTTTCGTGGCCATTTAAATATGTTTATACACATTTGGATATGTTCGTGAACATTTGGATATGTTTATGGACATTTGGATATGTTCATGGACACTTGGATATGTTCGTGGGCATTTGGATATGTTTATGGACATTTGGATATGTTCGCCGACATTTGGATATGTTCATGGACATTTGGATATGTTTATGGACATTTGGATATGTTGGTGGCCATTTCGAAATATTTATGGACATTTGGATATGTTTATGCACATTTGGATATGTTAATGGCTATTTGGATATGTTCATGGATATTTGGATATGTTCATGGATATTTGGATATGTTCGTGGCTATTACAAAATGTTTATGGACATTTGGTTATGTTCTTGGACATTTGGATATGTTTATGGACATGTGGATATGTTTGTTGGCATTTGGATATGTTCGTGGCCAGTTTGAAATCTTTATGGTCAGTTGGAAATCTTCATGGATATTTGGATATGTTCACGGATATTTGGATATGTTCGTGGCAATTTCAAAATGTTTATGGACATTCTGATATGTTCGTGGACATTTGGATATACTCGTGAACATTTGGATATGTTCGTGGCCAGTTCGAAATCTTTATGGTCAGTTGGAAATGTTCATGGATATTTGGATATGTTCATGGCTATTTGGATATGTTTATGGACATTTGGATATGTTCGTGGCAAGTTCGAAATCTTTATGGTCAGTTGGAAATGTTCATGGATATTTGGATATTTTCATGGCTAATTGGATATGTTTATGGACATTTTGATATCTTTGTGGACATTTGGATATGTTCATGTATATTTGGATATGTTTATGGATACTTGGATATGTTTATGGACATTTGGAAATGTTTATGGATACTTGGATATGTTTATGGACATTTGGAAATGTTTATGGATACTTGGATATGTTTATGCACATTTGGATATGTTAATGGCTATTTGGATATGTTCATGGATATTTGGATATGTTCATGGATATTTGGATATGTTCGTGGCTATTACAAAATGTTTATGGACATTTGGTTATGTTCTTGGACATTTGGATATGTTTATGGACATGTGGATATGTTTGTTGGCATTTGGATATGTTCGTGGCCAGTTTGAAATCTTTATGGTCAGTTGGAAATCTTCATGGATATTTGGATATGTTCACGGATATTTGGATATGTTCGTGGCAATTTCAAAATGTTTATGGACATTCTGATATGTTCGTGGACATTTGGATATACTCGTGAACATTTGGATATGTTCGTGGCCAGTTCGAAATCTTTATGGTCAGTTGGAAATGTTCATGGATATTTGGATATGTTCATGGCTATTTGGATATGTTTATGGACATTTGGATATGTTCGTGGCAAGTTCGAAATCTTTATGGTCAGTTGGAAATGTTCATGGATATTTGGATATTTTCATGGCTAATTGGATATGTTTATGGACATTTTGATATCTTTGTGGACATTTGGATATGTTCATGTATATTTGGATATGTTTATGGATACTTGGATATGTTTATGGACATTTGGAAATGTTTATGGATACTTGGATATGTTTATGGACATTTGGAAATGTTTATGGACATTTGGATATATTCATGGACATTTGGATATGTTCATGGATATTTGGATATGTTCATGGAAATTTGGATATGTTCGTGGTCATTTCAATATGTTTATGGATATTTGGATTTCCTCGTGGACATTTGGATATGTTCATGGTCATTTAGATATGTTCATAGACATTTAGGTATGTTCATGTGAATTTGGATTTGTTCGTGGACATTTGGATATATTTATTGACATTTGGTTATTTTCATGGATATTTCGATATGATCGTGGACATTTGGATATGATCGTGGACATTTAGTAATGTTTATGGACATTTGGATATGTTCATGGACATTTGGATATGTTCGTGGACATTTGGATATGTTTATGGACATTTGGATATGTTCATGGATATTTGGATATGTTCGTGGCTATTTCAAAATGTTTATGGACATTAGGTTATGTTCTTGGACATTTGGATATGTTGATGGACATGTGGATATGTTTGTGGACATTTGGATATGTTCGTGGCCTGTTCGAAATCTTTAATGTCAGTTGGAAATGTTCATGGATATTTGGATATGTTCATGGATATTTGGATATGTTCGTGGCAATTTCAAAATGTTTATAGACATTTGGATATGTTCGTCGACATTTGCAAATGTTTATGGACATTGGATATGTTCATGGACATTTGGATATGGTCATGGATATTTGGATATGTTCGTGGATATTTGGAAATGTTTATGGACATTTGGATATGTTCATGGACATTTGGAGATATTTACGGATATTTGGATAAGTTGATGGACATTTGGAAATGTTTATGGACATTTGGATATGTTCATGGACATTTGGATACGTTCATGGATATTTGGATATGTTTATGGACATTTCGAAATGTTTATTGACATTTGGATATGTTCATGGGCATTTGGAGATGTTTATGGATATTTGGATATGTTCATGGACAATTGGCTATGTTCATGGATATTTGGATATGTTCATGGAAATTTGGATATGTTCGTGGCAATTTCAAAATGTTTATAGACATTTGGATATGTTAGTCGACATTTGGATAAGTTCATGGACATTTGGATAAGTTCATGGACATTTGGATATGTTCGTGAACATTTGGATATGTTTATGGACATTTGGATATGTTCGTGGGCATTTGGATATGTTTATGGACATTTGGATATGTTCGCCGACATTTGGATATGTTCGTGGGCATTGGGATATGTTCGTGGGCATTTGGATATGTTTGTTGACATTTGGAGATGTTTATGGATATTTGGATATGTTTATGGACATTTGGAAATGTTTATGGACATTGGAAATGTTCATGGACTTTTGGATATGGGCATGGATATTTGGATATGTTCATGGACATTTGGAAATGTTTATGGACATTTGGATATGTTCATGGACATTTGGAGATATTTATGGATATTTGGATAAGTTGATGGACATTTGGAAATGTTTATGGACATTTGGATATGTTCATGGACATTTGGATACATTCATGTATATTTGGATATGTTTATGGACATTTCGAAATGTTTATTGACATTTGGATATGTTCATGGGCATTTGGAGATGTTTATGGATATTTGGATATGTTCATGGACAATTGGATATGTTCATGGACATTTGGATATGTTCATGGTCATTTAGATTTGTTCATAGATATTTAGATATGTTCATGGGAATTTGGATTTGTTCATGGACATTTGGATATGTTTATGGACATTTGGTTATTTTCATGGATATTTCGATATGTTCGTGTACATTTTGAAATGTTTATGGACATTTGGATATGTTCGTGGACATTTGGTTATGTTTATGGACATTTGGATATGTTTATGGACATTTGGATATATTCATAGACATTTGGATATGTTCATGGATATTTGGATATGTTTATGGACATTTGGATATGTTCATGGACATTTAGATATGTTCGTGGACATTTAGAAATGTTTATGGACATTTGGATATGTTCGCGGACATTTGCATATGTTTATGGACATTTGGATATGTTGGTGGCCATTTGGATATGTTTATGGACATTTGGATATGTTGGTGGCCATTTCGAAATATTTATGGACATTTGGATATGTTTATGCACATTTGGATATGTTAATGGCTATTTGGATATGTTCATGGATATTTGGATATGTTCGTGGCTATTTCAAAATGTTTATGGACATTTGGTTATGTTCTTGGACATTTGGATATGTTTATGGACATGTGGATATGTTTGTTGGCATTTGGATATGTTCGTGGCCAGTTTGAAATCTTTATGGTCAGTTGGAAATGTTCATGGATATTTGGATATGTTCATGGATATTTGTATATGTTCGTGGCAATTTCAAAATATTTATGGACATTGTGATATGTTCGTGGACATTTGGATATACTCGTGAACATTTGGATATGTTCGTGGCCAGTTCAAAATCTTTATGGTCAGTTGGAAATGTTCATGGATATTTGGATATGTTCATGGCTATTTGGATATGTTTATGGACATTTGGATATGTTCGTGGCAAGTTCGAAATCTTTATGGTCAGTTGGAAATGTTCATGGATATTTGGATATGTTCATGGCTAATTGGATATGTTTATGGACATTTGGATATCTTTGTGGACATTTGGATATTTTCATGGATATTTGGATATGTTCATGGATACTTGGATATGTTTATGGACATTTGGAAATGTTTATGGATACTTGGATATGTTTATGGACATTTGGAAATGTTTATGGACATTTGGATATATTCATGGACATTTGGATATGTTCATGGAAATTTGGATATGTTCGTGGCCATTTCCAAATGTTTATGGATAGTTGGATTTCCTCGTGGACATTTGGATATGTTCATGGTCATTTAGATATGTTCATAGACATTTAGATATGTTCATGTGAATTTGGATTTGTTCGTGGACATTTGGATATGTTTATTGACATTTGGTTATTTTCATGGATATTTCGATATGATCGTGGACAGTTGGATATGTTCGTGGACATTTAGAAATGTTTATGGACATTTGGATATGTTCATGGACATTTGGATATGTTCGTGGACATTTGGATATGTTTATGGACATTTGGATATGTTCATGGATATTTGGATATGTTCGTGGCTATTTCAAAATGTTTATGGACATTAGGTTATGTTCTTGGACATTTAGATATGTTGATGGACATGTGGATATGTTTGTGGACATTTGGATATGTTCGTGGCCTGTTCGAAATCTTTAATGTCAGTTGGAAATGTTCATGGATATTTGGATATGTTCATGGATATTTGGAAATGTTCGTGGCAATTTCAAAATGTTTATAGACATTTGGATATGTTAGTCGACATTTGGATAAGTTCATGGACATTTGGATAAGTTCATGGACATTTGGATATGTTCGTGAACATTTGGATATGTTTATGGACATTTGGATATGTTCGTGGGCATTTGGATATGTTTATGGACATTTGGATATGTTCGCCGACATTTGGATATGTTCGTGGGCATTGGGATATGTTCGTGGGCATTTCGATATGTTTGTTGACATTTGGAGATGTTTATGGATATTTGGATATGTTTATGGACATTTGGAAATGTTTATGGACATTGGAAATGTTCATGGACTTTTGGATATGGTCATGGATATTTGGATATGTTCATGGACATTTGGAAATGTTTATGGACATTTGGATATGTTCGTGGCAAGTTCGAAATCTTTATGGTCAGTTGGAAATGTTCATGGATATTTGGATATTTTCATGGCTAATTGGATATGTTTATGGACATTTTGATATCTTTGTGGACATTTGGATATGTTCATGTATATTTGGATATGTTTATGGATACTTGGATATGTTTATGGACATTTGGAAATGTTTATGGATACTTGGATATGTTTATGGACATTTGGAAATGTTTATGGACATTTGGATATATTCATGGACATTTGGATATGTTCATGGATATTTGGGTATGTTCATGGAAATTTGGATATGTTCGTGGTCATTTCAATATGTTTATGGATATTTGGATTTCCTCGTGGACATTTGGATATGTTCATGGTCATTTAGATATGTTCATAGACATTTAGGTAGGTTCATGTGAATTTGGATTTGTTCGTGGACATTTGGATATATTTATTGACATTTGGTTATTTTCATGGATATTTCGATATGATCGTGGACATTTGGATATGATCGTGGACATTTAGTAATGTTTATGGACATTTGGATATGTTCATGGACATTTGGATATGTTCGTGGACATTTGGATATGTTTATGGACATTTGGATATGTTCATGGATATTTGGATATGTTCGTGGCTATTTCAAAATGTTTATGGACATTAGGTTATGTTCTTGGACATTTGGATATGTTGATGGACATGTGGATATGTTTGTGGACATTTGGATATGTTCGTGGCCTGTTCGAAATCTTTAATGTCAGTTGGAAATGTTCATGGATATTTGGATATGTTCATGGATATTTGGATATGTTCGTGGCAATTTCAAAATGTTTATAGACATTTGGATATGTTCGTCGACATTTGCAAATGTTTATGGACATTGGATATGTTCATGGACATTTGGATATGGTCATGGATATTTGGATATGTTCGTGGACATTTGGAAATGTTTATGGACATTTGGATATGTTCATGGACATTTGGAGATATTTATGGATATTTGGATAAGTTGATGGACATTTGGAAATGTTTATGGACATTTGGATATGTTCATGGACATTTGGATACGTTCATGGATATTTGGATATGTTTATGGACATTTCGAAATGTTTATTGACATTTGGATATGTTCATGGGCATTTGGAGATGTTTATGGATATTTGGATATGTTCATGGACAATTGGCTATGTTCATGGATATTTGGATATGTTCATGGAAATTTGGATATGTTCATGGAAATTTGGATATGTTCGTGGCCATTTCCAAATGTTTATGGACATTTGGATATGTTCATGGTCATTTAGATTTGTTCATAGATATTTAGATATGTTCATGGGAATTTGGATTTGTTCATGGATATTTGGATATGTTTATGGACATTTGGTTATTTTCATGGATATTTCGATATGTTCGTGTACATTTAGAAATGTTTATGGACATTTGGATATGTTCATGGACATTTGGATATGTTCGTGGACATTTGGAGATGTTTATGGACATTTGGATATTTTCGTGGCCATTTAAATATGTTTATACACATTTGGATATGTTCGTGAACATTTGGATATGTTTATGGACATTTGGATATGTTCATGGACACTTGGATATGTTCGTGGGCATTTGGATATGTTTATGGACATTTGGATATGTTCGCCGACATTTGGATATGTTCATGGACATTTGGATATGTTTATGGACATTTGGATATGTTGGTGGCCATTTCGAAATATTTATGGACATTTGGATATGTTTATGCACATTTGGATATGTTAATGGCTATTTGGATATGTTCATGGATATTTGGATATGTTCATGGATATTTGGATATGTTCGTGGCTATTACAAAATGTTTATGGACATTTGGTTATGTTCTTGGACATTTGGATATGTTTATGGACATGTGGATATGTTTGTTGGCATTTGGATATGTTCGTGGCCAGTTTGAAATCTTTATGGTCAGTTGGAAATCTTCATGGATATTTGGATATGTTCACGGATATTTGGATATGTTCGTGGCAATTTCAAAATGTTTATGGACATTCTGATATGTTCGTGGACATTTGGATATACTCGTGAACATTTGGATATGTTCGTGGCCAGTTCGAAATCTTTATGGTCAGTTGGAAATGTTCATGGATATTTGGATATGTTCATGGCTATTTGGATATGTTTATGGACATTTGGATATGTTCGTGGCAAGTTCGAAATCTTTATGGTCAGTTGGAAATGTTCATGGATATTTGGATATTTTCATGGCTAATTGGATATGTTTATGGACATTTTGATATCTTTGTGGACATTTGGATATGTTCATGTATATTTGGATATGTTTATGGATACTTGGATATGTTTATGGACATTTGGAAATGTTTATGGATACTTGGATATGTTTATGGACATTTGGAAATGTTTATGGATACTTGGATATGTTTATGCACATTTGGATATGTTAATGGCTATTTGGATATGTTCATGGATATTTGGATATGTTCATGGATATTTGGATATGTTCGTGGCTATTACAAAATGTTTATGGACATTTGGTTATGTTCTTGGACATTTGGATATGTTTATGGACATGTGGATATGTTTGTTGGCATTTGGATATGTTCGTGGCCAGTTTGAAATCTTTATGGTCAGTTGGAAATCTTCATGGATATTTGGATATGTTCACGGATATTTGGATATGTTCGTGGCAATTTCAAAATGTTTATGGACATTCTGATATGTTCGTGGACATTTGGATATACTCGTGAACATTTGGATATGTTCGTGGCCAGTTCGAAATCTTTATGGTCAGTTGGAAATGTTCATGGATATTTGGATATGTTCATGGCTATTTGGATATGTTTATGGACATTTGGATATGTTCGTGGCAAGTTCGAAATCTTTATGGTCAGTTGGAAATGTTCATGGATATTTGGATATTTTCATGGCTAATTGGATATGTTTATGGACATTTTGATATCTTTGTGGACATTTGGATATGTTCATGTATATTTGGATATGTTTATGGATACTTGGATATGTTTATGGACATTTGGAAATGTTTATGGATACTTGGATATGTTTATGGACATTTGGAAATGTTTATGGACATTTGGATATATTCATGGACATTTGGATATGTTCATGGATATTTGGATATGTTCATGGAAATTTGGATATGTTCGTGGTCATTTCAATATGTTTATGGATATTTGGATTTCCTCGTGGACATTTGGATATGTTCATGGTCATTTAGATATGTTCATAGACATTTAGGTATGTTCATGTGAATTTGGATTTGTTCGTGGACATTTGGATATATTTATTGACATTTGGTTATTTTCATGGATATTTCGATATGATCGTGGACATTTGGATATGATCGTGGACATTTAGTAATGTTTATGGACATTTGGATATGTTCATGGACATTTGGATATGTTCGTGGACATTTGGATATGTTTATGGACATTTGGATATGTTCATGGATATTTGGATATGTTCGTGGCTATTTCAAAATGTTTATGGACATTAGGTTATGTTCTTGGACATTTGGATATGTTGATGGACATGTGGATATGTTTGTGGACATTTGGATATGTTCGTGGCCTGTTCGAAATCTTTAATGTCAGTTGGAAATGTTCATGGATATTTGGATATGTTCATGGATATTTGGATATGTTCGTGGCAATTTCAAAATGTTTATAGACATTTGGATATGTTCGTCGACATTTGCAAATGTTTATGGACATTGGATATGTTCATGGACATTTGGATATGGTCATGGATATTTGGATATGTTCGTGGATATTTGGAAATGTTTATGGACATTTGGATATGTTCATGGACATTTGGAGATATTTACGGATATTTGGATAAGTTGATGGACATTTGGAAATGTTTATGGACATTTGGATATGTTCATGGACATTTGGATACGTTCATGGATATTTGGATATGTTTATGGACATTTCGAAATGTTTATTGACATTTGGATATGTTCATGGGCATTTGGAGATGTTTATGGATATTTGGATATGTTCATGGACAATTGGCTATGTTCATGGATATTTGGATATGTTCATGGAAATTTGGATATGTTCGTGGCAATTTCAAAATGTTTATAGACATTTGGATATGTTAGTCGACATTTGGATAAGTTCATGGACATTTGGATAAGTTCATGGACATTTGGATATGTTCGTGAACATTTGGATATGTTTATGGACATTTGGATATGTTCGTGGGCATTTGGATATGTTTATGGACATTTGGATATGTTCGCCGACATTTGGATATGTTCGTGGGCATTGGGATATGTTCGTGGGCATTTGGATATGTTTGTTGACATTTGGAGATGTTTATGGATATTTGGATATGTTTATGGACATTTGGAAATGTTTATGGACATTGGAAATGTTCATGGACTTTTGGATATGGGCATGGATATTTGGATATGTTCATGGACATTTGGAAATGTTTATGGACATTTGGATATGTTCATGGACATTTGGAGATATTTATGGATATTTGGATAAGTTGATGGACATTTGGAAATGTTTATGGACATTTGGATATGTTCATGGACATTTGGATACATTCATGTATATTTGGATATGTTTATGGACATTTCGAAATGTTTATTGACATTTGGATATGTTCATGGGCATTTGGAGATGTTTATGGATATTTGGATATGTTCATGGACAATTGGATATGTTCATGGACATTTGGATATGTTCATGGTCATTTAGATTTGTTCATAGATATTTAGATATGTTCATGGGAATTTGGATTTGTTCATGGACATTTGGATATGTTTATGGACATTTGGTTATTTTCATGGATATTTCGATATGTTCGTGTACATTTTGAAATGTTTATGGACATTTGGATATGTTCGTGGACATTTGGTTATGTTTATGGACATTTGGATATGTTTATGGACATTTGGATATATTCATAGACATTTGGATATGTTCATGGATATTTGGATATGTTTATGGACATTTGGATATGTTCATGGACATTTAGATATGTTCGTGGACATTTAGAAATGTTTATGGACATTTGGATATGTTCGCGGACATTTGCATATGTTTATGGACATTTGGATATGTTGGTGGCCATTTGGATATGTTTATGGACATTTGGATATGTTGGTGGCCATTTCGAAATATTTATGGACATTTGGATATGTTTATGCACATTTGGATATGTTAATGGCTATTTGGATATGTTCATGGATATTTGGATATGTTCATGGATATTTGGATATGTTCGTGGCTATTTCAAAATGTTTATGGACATTTGGTTATGTTCTTGGACATTTGGATATGTTTATGGACATGTGGATATGTTTGTTGGCATTTGGATATGTTCGTGGCCAGTTTGAAATCTTTATGGTCAGTTGGAAATGTTCATGGATATTTGGATATGTTCATGGATATTTGTATATGTTCGTGGCAATTTCAAAATATTTATGGACATTGTGATATGTTCGTGGACATTTGGATATACTCGTGAACATTTGGATATGTTCGTGGCCAGTTCAAAATCTTTATGGTCAGTTGGAAATGTTCATGGATATTTGGATATGTTCATGGCTATTTGGATATGTTTATGGACATTTGGATATGTTCGTGGCAAGTTCGAAATCTTTATGGTCAGTTGGAAATGTTCATGGATATTTGGATATGTTCATGGCTAATTGGATATGTTTATGGACATTTGGATATCTTTGTGGACATTTGGATATGTTCATGGATATTTGGATATGTTTATGGATACTTGGATATGTTTATGGACATTTGGAAATGTTTATGGATACTTGGATATGTTTATGGACATTTGGAAATGTTTATGGACATTTGGATATATTCATGGACATTTGGATATGTTCATGGAAATTTGGATATGTTCGTGGCCATTTCCAAATGTTTATGGATAGTTGGATTTCCTCGTGGACATTTGGATATGTTCATGGTCATTTAGATATGTTCATAGACATTTAGATATGTTCATGTGAATTTGGATTTGTTCGTGGACATTTGGATATGTTTATTGACATTTGGTTATTTTCATGGATATTTCGATATGATCGTGGACAGTTGGATATGTTCGTGGACATTTAGAAATGTTTATGGACATTTGGATATGTTCATGGACATTTGGATATGTTCGTGGACATTTGGATATGTTTATGGACATTTGGATATGTTCATGGATATTTGGATATGTTCGTGGCTATTTCAAAATGTTTATGGACATTAGGTTATGTTCTTGGACATTTAGATATGTTGATGGACATGTGGATATGTTTGTGGACATTTGGATATGTTCGTGGCCTGTTCGAAATCTTTAATGTCAGTTGGAAATGTTCATGGATATTTGGATATGTTCATGGATATTTGGAAATGTTCGTGGCAATTTCAAAATGTTTATAGACATTTGGATATGTTAGTCGACATTTGGATAAGTTCATGGACATTTGGATAAGTTCATGGACATTTGGATATGTTCGTGAACATTTGGATATGTTTATGGACATTTGGATATGTTCGTGGGCATTTGGATATGTTTATGGACATTTGGATATGTTCGCCGACATTTGGATATGTTCGTGGGCATTGGGATATGTTCGTGGGCATTTCGATATGTTTGTTGACATTTGGAGATGTTTATGGATATTTGGATATGTTTATGGACATTTGGAAATGTTTATGGACATTGGAAATGTTCATGGACTTTTGGATATGGTCATGGATATTTGGATATGTTCATGGACATTTGGAAATGTTTATGGACATTTGGATATGTTCGTGGCAAGTTCGAAATCTTTATGGTCAGTTGGAAATGTTCATGGATATTTGGATATTTTCATGGCTAATTGGATATGTTTATGGACATTTTGATATCTTTGTGGACATTTGGATATGTTCATGTATATTTGGATATGTTTATGGATACTTGGATATGTTTATGGACATTTGGAAATGTTTATGGATACTTGGATATGTTTATGGACATTTGGAAATGTTTATGGATACTTGGATATGTTTATGCACATTTGGATATGTTAATGGCTATTTGGATATGTTCATGGATATTTGGATATGTTCATGGATATTTGGATATGTTCGTGGCTATTACAAAATGTTTATGGACATTTGGTTATGTTCTTGGACATTTGGATATGTTTATGGACATGTGGATATGTTTGTTGGCATTTGGATATGTTCGTGGCCAGTTTGAAATCTTTATGGTCAGTTGGAAATCTTCATGGATATTTGGATATGTTCACGGATATTTGGATATGTTCGTGGCAATTTCAAAATGTTTATGGACATTCTGATATGTTCGTGGACATTTGGATATACTCGTGAACATTTGGATATGTTCGTGGCCAGTTCGAAATCTTTATGGTCAGTTGGAAATGTTCATGGATATTTGGATATGTTCATGGCTATTTGGATATGTTTATGGACATTTGGATATGTTCGTGGCAAGTTCGAAATCTTTATGGTCAGTTGGAAATGTTCATGGATATTTGGATATTTTCATGGCTAATTGGATATGTTTATGGACATTTTGATATCTTTGTGGACATTTGGATATGTTCATGTATATTTGGATATGTTTATGGATACTTGGATATGTTTATGGACATTTGGAAATGTTTATGGATACTTGGATATGTTTATGGACATTTGGAAATGTTTATGGACATTTGGATATATTCATGGACATTTGGATATGTTCATGGATATTTGGATATGTTCATGGAAATTTGGATATGTTCGTGGTCATTTCAATATGTTTATGGATATTTGGATTTCCTCGTGGACATTTGGATATGTTCATGGTCATTTAGATATGTTCATAGACATTTAGGTATGTTCATGTGAATTTGGATTTGTTCGTGGACATTTGGATATATTTATTGACATTTGGTTATTTTCATGGATATTTCGATATGATCGTGGACATTTGGATATGATCGTGGACATTTAGTAATGTTTATGGACATTTGGATATGTTCATGGACATTTGGATATGTTCGTGGACATTTGGATATGTTTATGGACATTTGGATATGTTCATGGATATTTGGATATGTTCGTGGCTATTTCAAAATGTTTATGGACATTAGGTTATGTTCTTGGACATTTGGATATGTTGATGGACATGTGGATATGTTTGTGGACATTTGGATATGTTCGTGGCCTGTTCGAAATCTTTAATGTCAGTTGGAAATGTTCATGGATATTTGGATATGTTCATGGATATTTGGATATGTTCGTGGCAATTTCAAAATGTTTATAGACATTTGGATATGTTCGTCGACATTTGCAAATGTTTATGGACATTGGATATGTTCATGGACATTTGGATATGGTCATGGATATTTGGATATGTTCGTGGATATTTGGAAATGTTTATGGACATTTGGATATGTTCATGGACATTTGGAGATATTTACGGATATTTGGATAAGTTGATGGACATTTGGAAATGTTTATGGACATTTGGATATGTTCATGGACATTTGGATACGTTCATGGATATTTGGATATGTTTATGGACATTTCGAAATGTTTATTGACATTTGGATATGTTCATGGGCATTTGGAGATGTTTATGGATATTTGGATATGTTCATGGACAATTGGCTATGTTCATGGATATTTGGATATGTTCATGGAAATTTGGATATGTTCGTGGCAATTTCAAAATGTTTATAGACATTTGGATATGTTAGTCGACATTTGGATAAGTTCATGGACATTTGGATAAGTTCATGGACATTTGGATATGTTCGTGAACATTTGGATATGTTTATGGACATTTGGATATGTTCGTGGGCATTTGGATATGTTTATGGACATTTGGATATGTTCGCCGACATTTGGATATGTTCGTGGGCATTGGGATATGTTCGTGGGCATTTGGATATGTTTGTTGACATTTGGAGATGTTTATGGATATTTGGATATGTTTATGGACATTTGGAAATGTTTATGGACATTGGAAATGTTCATGGACTTTTGGATATGGGCATGGATATTTGGATATGTTCATGGACATTTGGAAATGTTTATGGACATTTGGATATGTTCATGGACATTTGGAGATATTTATGGATATTTGGATAAGTTGATGGACATTTGGAAATGTTTATGGACATTTGGATATGTTCATGGACATTTGGATACATTCATGTATATTTGGATATGTTTATGGACATTTCGAAATGTTTATTGACATTTGGATATGTTCATGGGCATTTGGAGATGTTTATGGATATTTGGATATGTTCATGGACAATTGGATATGTTCATGGACATTTGGATATGTTCATGGTCATTTAGATTTGTTCATAGATATTTAGATATGTTCATGGGAATTTGGATTTGTTCATGGACATTTGGATATGTTTATGGACATTTGGTTATTTTCATGGATATTTCGATATGTTCGTGTACATTTTGAAATGTTTATGGACATTTGGATATGTTCGTGGACATTTGGTTATGTTTATGGACATTTGGATATGTTTATGGACATTTGGATATATTCATAGACATTTGGATATGTTCATGGATATTTGGATATGTTTATGGACATTTGGATATGTTCATGGACATTTAGATATGTTCGTGGACATTTAGAAATGTTTATGGACATTTGGATATGTTCGCGGACATTTGCATATGTTTATGGACATTTGGATATGTTGGTGGCCATTTGGATATGTTTATGGACATTTGGATATGTTGGTGGCCATTTCGAAATATTTATGGACATTTGGATATGTTTATGCACATTTGGATATGTTAATGGCTATTTGGATATGTTCATGGATATTTGGATATGTTCATGGATATTTGGATATGTTCGTGGCTATTTCAAAATGTTTATGGACATTTGGTTATGTTCTTGGACATTTGGATATGTTTATGGACATGTGGATATGTTTGTTGGCATTTGGATATGTTCGTGGCCAGTTTGAAATCTTTATGGTCAGTTGGAAATGTTCATGGATATTTGGATATGTTCATGGATATTTGTATATGTTCGTGGCAATTTCAAAATATTTATGGACATTGTGATATGTTCGTGGACATTTGGATATACTCGTGAACATTTGGATATGTTCGTGGCCAGTTCAAAATCTTTATGGTCAGTTGGAAATGTTCATGGATATTTGGATATGTTCATGGCTATTTGGATATGTTTATGGACATTTGGATATGTTCGTGGCAAGTTCGAAATCTTTATGGTCAGTTGGAAATGTTCATGGATATTTGGATATGTTCATGGCTAATTGGATATGTTTATGGACATTTGGATATCTTTGTGGACATTTGGATATGTTCATGGATATTTGGATATGTTTATGGATACTTGGATATGTTTATGGACATTTGGAAATGTTTATGGATACTTGGATATGTTTATGGACATTTGGAAATGTTTATGGACATTTGGATATATTCATGGACATTTGGATATGTTCATGGAAATTTGGATATGTTCGTGGCCATTTCCAAATGTTTATGGATAGTTGGATTTCCTCGTGGACATTTGGATATGTTCATGGTCATTTAGATATGTTCATAGACATTTAGATATGTTCATGTGAATTTGGATTTGTTCGTGGACATTTGGATATGTTTATTGACATTTGGTTATTTTCATGGATATTTCGATATGATCGTGGACAGTTGGATATGTTCGTGGACATTTAGAAATGTTTATGGACATTTGGATATGTTCATGGACATTTGGATATGTTCGTGGACATTTGGATATGTTTATGGACATTTGGATATGTTCATGGATATTTGGATATGTTCGTGGCTATTTCAAAATGTTTATGGACATTAGGTTATGTTCTTGGACATTTAGATATGTTGATGGACATGTGGATATGTTTGTGGACATTTGGATATGTTCGTGGCCTGTTCGAAATCTTTAATGTCAGTTGGAAATGTTCATGGATATTTGGATATGTTCATGGATATTTGGAAATGTTCGTGGCAATTTCAAAATGTTTATAGACATTTGGATATGTTAGTCGACATTTGGATAAGTTCATGGACATTTGGATAAGTTCATGGACATTTGGATATGTTCGTGAACATTTGGATATGTTTATGGACATTTGGATATGTTCGTGGGCATTTGGATATGTTTATGGACATTTGGATATGTTCGCCGACATTTGGATATGTTCGTGGGCATTGGGATATGTTCGTGGGCATTTGGATATGTTTGTTGACATTTGGAGATGTTTATGGATATTTGGATATGTTTATGGACATTTGGAAATGTTTATGGACATTGGAAATGTTCATGGACTTTTGGATATGGTCATGGATATTTGGATATGTTCATGGACATTTGGAAATGTTTATGGACATTTGGATATGTTCATGGACATTTGGAGATATTTATGGATATTTGGATAAGTTGATGGACATTTGGAAATGTTTATGGACATTTGGATATGTTCATGGACATTTGGATACATTCATGGATATTTGGATATGTTTATGGACATTTCGAAATGTTTATTGACATTTGGATATGTTCATGGGCATTTGGAGATGTTTATGGATATTTGGATATGTTCATGGACAATTGGATATGTTCATGGACATTTGGATATGTTCATGGTCATTTAGATTTGTTCATAGATATTTAGATATGTTCATGGGAATTTGGATTTGTTCATGGACATTTGGATATGTTTATGGACATTTGGAAATGTTTATGGACATTTGGATATATTCATGGAAATTTGGATATGTTCATGGAAATTTGGATTTGTTCGTGGTCATTTGGATATGTTCATGGACGTTTGGATATGTTCGTGGACATTTGGTTATGTTTATGGACATTTGGATATGTTCATGGACATTTGGAGATGTTCATGGATATTTGGATATGTTTATGGATATTTGGATATGTTTATGGACATTTGGAAATGTTTATGGACATTTGGATATATTCATGGACATTTGGATATGTTCATGGACATTTAGATATGTTCGTGGACATTTGGAGTTGTTTATGGATATTTGGATATGTTCATGGACAATTGGATATGTTCATGGATATTTGGATATGTTCATGGAAATTTGGATATGTTCGTGGCCATTTCCAAATGTTTATGGACATTTGGTTATGTTCTTGGACATTTGGATATGTTCATGGACGTTTGGATATGTTCATGGACATTTGGATATGTTCGTGGACATTTGGATATGTTTACGGACATTTGGATATGTTCATGGACATTTGGAGATGTTTATGGATATTTGGATATGTTTATGGACATTTGGATATATTCATGGAAATTTGGATATGTTCATGGAAATTTGGATTTGTTCGTGGTCATTTGGATATGTTCATGGACGTTTGGAGATGTTTATGGACATTTGGTTATGTTCATGGATATTTCGATATGACCGTGGACATTTGGATATGTTCGTGGACATTTAGAAATGTTTATGGACATTTGGATATGTTCGTGGACATTTGCATATGTTCGTGGACAGTTGGATATGTTCGTGGAAATTTGGAGATGCCCATGGACGTTTGGATAATTTTATGGGCATTTGGATATGTTCATGGCTAATTGGATATGTTTATGGACATTTGGATATGTTTGTGGACATTTGGATATGTTCATGGATATTTGGATATGTTTATGGATACTTGGATATGTTTATGGACATTTGGAAATGTTTATGGATACTTGGATATGTTTATGGACATTTGGAAATGTTTATGGACATTTGGATATATTCATGGACATTTGGATATGTTCATGGATATTTGGATATGTTCATGGAAATTTGGATATGTTCGTGGCCATTTCCAAATATTTATGGATATTTGGATTTCCTCGTGGACATTTGGATATGTTCATGGTCATTTAGATATGTTCATAGACATTTAGATATGTTCATGTGAATTTGGATTTGTTCGTGGACATTTGGATATGTTTATTGACATTTGGTTATTTTCATGGATATTTCGATATGATCGTGGACATTTGGATATGTTCGTGGACATTTAGAAATGTTTATGGACATTTGGATATGTTCATGGACATTTGGATATGTTCGTGGACATTTGGATATGTTTATGGACATTTGGATATGTTCATGGATATTTGGATATGTTCGTTGCTATTTCAAAATGTTTATGGACATTAGGTTATGTTCTTGGACATTTGGATATGTTGATGGACATGTGGATATGTTTGTGGACATTTGGATATGTTCGTGGCCTGTTCGAAATCTTTATTGTCAGTTGGAAATGTTCATGGATATTTGGATAAGTTCATGGATATTTGGATATGTTCGTGGCAATTTCAAAATGTTTATAGACATTTGGATATGTTAGTCGACATTTGGATAAGTTCATGGATATTTGGATATGTTTATGGACATTTCGAAATGTTTATTGACATTTGGATATGTTCATGGGCATTTGGAGATGTTTATGGATATTTGGATATGTTCATGGACAATTGGATATGTTCATGGACATTTGGATATGTTCATGGTCATTTAGATTTGTTCATAGATATTTAGATATGTTCATGGGAATTTGGATTTGTTCATGGACATTTGGATATGTTTATGGACATTTGGAAATGTTTATGGACATTTGGATATATTCATGGAAATTTGGATATGTTCATGGAAATTTGGATTTGTTCGTGGTCATTTGGATATGTTCATGGACGTTTGGATATGTTCGTGGACATTTGGTTATGTTTATGGACATTTGGATATGTTCATGGACATTTGGAGATGTTCATGGATATTTGGATATGTTTATGGATATTTGGATATGTTTATGGACATTTGGAAATGTTTATGGACATTTGGATATATTCATGGACATTTGGATATGTTCATGGACATTTAGATATGTTCGTGGACATTTGGAGTTGTTTATGGATATTTGGATATGTTCATGGACAATTGGATATGTTCATGGATATTTGGATATGTTCATGGAAATTTGGATATGTTCGTGGCCATTTCCAAATGTTTATGGACATTTGGTTATGTTCTTGGACATTTGGATATGTTCATGGACGTTTGGATATGTTCATGGACATTTGGATATGTTCGTGGACATTTGGATATGTTTATGGACATTTCGAAATGTTTATTGACATTTGGATATGTTCATGGGCATTTGGAGATGTTTATGGATATTTGGATATGTTCATGGACAATTGGATATGTTCATGGACATTTGGATATGTTCATGGTCATTTAGATTTGTTCATAGATATTTAGATATGTTCATGGGAATTTGGATTTGTTCATGGACATTTGGATATGTTTATGGACATTTGGAAATGTTTATGGACATTTGGATATATTCATGGAAATTTGGATATGTTCATGGAAATTTGGATTTGTTCGTGGTCATTTGGATATGTTCATGGACGTTTGGATATGTTCGTGGACATTTGGTTATGTTTATGGACATTTGGATATGTTCATGGACATTTGGAGATGTTCATGGATATTTGGATATGTTTATGGATATTTGGATATGTTTATGGACATTTGGAAATGTTTATGGACATTTGGATATATTCATGGACATTTGGATATGTTCATGGACATTTAGATATGTTCGTGGACATTTGGAGTTGTTTATGGATATTTGGATATGTTCATGGACAATTGGATATGTTCATGGATATTTGGATATGTTCATGGAAATTTGGATATGTTCGTGGCCATTTCCAAATGTTTATGGACATTTGGTTATGTTCTTGGACATTTGGATATGTTCATGGACGTTTGGATATGTTCATGGACATTTGGATATGTTCGTGGACATTTGGATATGTTTACGGACATTTGGATATGTTCATGGACATTTGGAGATGTTTATGGATATTTGGATATGTTTATGGACATTTGGATATATTCATGGAAATTTGGATATGTTCATGGAAATTTGGATTTGTTCGTGGTCATTTGGATATGTTCATGGACGTTTGGAGATGTTTATGGACATTTGGTTATGTTCATGGATATTTCGATATGACCGTGGACATTTGGATATGTTCGTGGACATTTAGAAATGTTTATGGACATTTGGATATGTTCGTGGACATTTGCATATGTTCGTGGACAGTTGGATATGTTCGTGGAAATTTGGAGATGCCCATGGACGTTTGGATAATTTTATGGGCATTTGGATATGTTCATGGCTAATTGGATATGTTTATGGACATTTGGATATGTTTGTGGACATTTGGATATGTTCATGGATATTTGGATATGTTTATGGATACTTGGATATGTTTATGGACATTTGGAAATGTTTATGGATACTTGGATATGTTTATGGACATTTGGAAATGTTTATGGACATTTGGATATATTCATGGACATTTGGATATGTTCATGGATATTTGGATATGTTCATGGAAATTTGGATATGTTCGTGGCCATTTCCAAATATTTATGGATATTTGGATTTCCTCGTGGACATTTGGATATGTTCATGGTCATTTAGATATGTTCATAGACATTTAGATATGTTCATGTGAATTTGGATTTGTTCGTGGACATTTGGATATGTTTATTGACATTTGGTTATTTTCATGGATATTTCGATATGATCGTGGACATTTGGATATGTTCGTGGACATTTAGAAATGTTTATGGACATTTGGATATGTTCATGGACATTTGGATATGTTCGTGGACATTTGGATATGTTTATGGACATTTGGATATGTTCATGGATATTTGGATATGTTCGTTGCTATTTCAAAATGTTTATGGACATTAGGTTATGTTCTTGGACATTTGGATATGTTGATGGACATGTGGATATGTTTGTGGACATTTGGATATGTTCGTGGCCTGTTCGAAATCTTTATTGTCAGTTGGAAATGTTCATGGATATTTGGATAAGTTCATGGATATTTGGATATGTTCGTGGCAATTTCAAAATGTTTATAGACATTTGGATATGTTCGTGGACATTTGGATATACTCGTGAACATTTGGATATGTTCGTGGACATTTGAATATGTTTGTGGCCATTTTGAAATGTTTATGGACATTTACATCTGTTTATGCACATTTGGATATGTTTATGGACATTTCAAAATGTTTATGGACATTTGGATATGTTCATGGACATTTGGATATGTTCATGGTCATTTAGATTTGTTCATAGATATTTAGATATGTTCATGGGAATTTGGATTTGTTCATGGACATTTGGATATGTTTATGGACATTTGGAAATGTTTATGGACATTTGGATATATTCATGGAAATTTGGATATGTTCATGGAAATTTGGATTTGTTCGTGGTCATTTGGATATGTTCATGGACGTTTGGATATGTTCGTGGATATTTGGTTATGTTTATGGACATTTGGATATGTTCATGGACATTTGGAGATGTTCATGGATATTTGGATATGTTTATGGATATTTGGATATGTTTATGGACATTTGGAAATGTTTATGGACATTTGGATATATTCATGGACATTTGGATATGTTCATGGACATTTAGATATGTTCGTGGACATTTGGAGTTGTTTATGGATATTTGGATATGTTCATGGACAATTGGATATGTTCATGGATATTTGGATATGTTCATGGAAATTTGGATATGTTCGTGGCCATTTCCAAATGTTTATGGACATTTGGTTATGTTCTTGGACATTTGGATATGTTCATGGACGTTTGGATATGTTCATGGACATTTGGATATGTTTGTGGACATTTGGATATGTTCATGGACGTTTGGATATGTTTATGGACATTTGGTTATGTTCATGGATATTTCGATATGACCGTGGACATTTGGATATGTTCGTGGACATTTAGAAATGTTTATGGACATTTGGATATGTTCGTGGACATTTGCATATGTTCGTGGACAGTTGGATATGTTCGTGGAAATTTGGAGATGCCCATGGACGTTTGGATAATTTTATGGGCATTTGGATATGTTCATGGCTAATTGGATATGTTTATGGACATTTGGATATCTTTGTGGACATTTGGATATGTTCATGGATATTTGGATATGTTTATGGATACTTGGATATGTTTATGGACATTTGGAAATGTTTATGGATACTTGGATATGTTTATGGACATTTGGAAATGTTTATGGACATTTGGATATATTCATGGACATTTGGATATGTTCATGGATATTTGGATATGTTCATGGAAATTTGGATATGTTCGTGGCCATTTCCAAATATTTATGGATATTTGGATTTCCTCGTGGACATTTGGATATGTTCATGGTCATTTAGATATGTTCATAGACATTTAGATATGTTCATGTGAATTTGGATTTGTTCGTGGACATTTGGATATGTTTATTGACATTTGGTTATTTTCATGGATATTTCGATATGATCGTGGACATTTGGATATGTTCGTGGACATTTAGAAATGTTTATGGACATTTGGATATGTTCATGGACATTTGGATATGTTCGTGGACATTTGGATATGTTTATGGACATTTGGATATGTTCATGGATATTTGGATATGTTCGTTGCTATTTCAAAATGTTTATGGACATTAGGTTATGTTCTTGGACATTTGGATATGTTGATGGACATGTGGATATGTTTGTGGGCATTTGGATATGTTCGTGGCCTGTTCGAAATCTTTATTGTCAGTTGGAAATGTTCATGGATATTTGGATAAGTTCATGGATATTTGGATATGTTCGTGGCAATTTCAAAATGTTTATAGACATTTGGATATGTTCGTGTACATTTGGATATACTCGTGAACATTTGGATATGTTTGTGGACATTTAGAAATGTTTATGGACATTTGGATATGTTCGTGGACATTTGCATATGTTCGTGGACAGTTGGATATGTTCGTGGAAATTTGGAGATGCCCATGGACGTTTGGATAATTTTATGGGCATTTGGATATGTTCATGGCTAATTGGATATGTTTATGGACATTTGGATATCTTTGTGGACATTTGGATATGTTCATGGATATTTGGATATGTTTATGGATACTTGGATATGTTTATGGACATTTGGAAATGTTTATGGATACTTGGATATGTTTATGGACATTTAGAAATGTTTATGGACATTTGGATATATTCATGGACATTTGGATATGTTCATGGATATTTGGATCTGTTCATGGAAATTTGGATATGTTCGTGGCCATTTCCAAATATTTATGGATATTTGGATTTCCTCGTGGACATTTGGATATGTTCATGGTCATTTAGATATGTTCATAGACATTTAGATATGTTCATGTGAATTTGGATTTGTTCTTGGACATTTGGATATGTTTATTGACATTTGGTTATTTTCATGGATATTTCGATATGATCGTGGATATTTGGATATGTTCGTGGACATTTAGAAATGTTTATGGACATTTGGATATGTTCATGGACATTTGGATATGTTCGTGGACATTTGGATATGTTTATGGACATTTGGATATGTTCATGGATATTTGGATATGTTCGTTGCTATTTCAAAATGTTTATGGACATTAGGTTATGTTCTTGGACATTTGGATATGTTGATGGACATGTGGATATGTTTGTGGACATTTGGATATGTTCGTGGCCTGTTCGAAATCTTTATTGTCAGTTGGAAATGTTCATGGATATTTGGATAAGTTCATGGATATTTGGATATGTTCGTGGCAATTTCAAAATGTTTATAGACATTTGGATATGTTCGTGGACATTTGGATATACTCGTGAACATTTGGATATGTTCGTGGACATTTGAATATGTTTGTGGCCATTTTGAAATGTTTATGGACATTTACATCTGTTTATGCACATTTGGATATGTTTATGGACATTTCAAAATGTTTATGGACATTTGGATATGTTCATGGACATTTGGAGATGTTTACGGATATTTGTATATGTTTATGGACATTTGGAAATGTTTATGGACATTTGGATATATTCATGGACATTTGGATATGTTCATGGACATTTAGATATGTTCGTGGACATTTGGAGTTGTTTATGGATATTTGGATATGTTCATGGACAATTGGATATGTTCATGGATATTTGGATATGTTCATGGAAATTTGGATATGTTCGTGGCCATTTCCAAATGTTTATGGACATTTGGTTATGTTCTTGGACATTTGGATATGTTCATGGACGTTTGGATATGTTCATGGACATTTGGATATGTTTGTGGACATTTGGATATGTTCATGGACGTTTGGATATGTTTATGGACATTTGGTTATGTTCATGGATATTTCGATATGACCGTGGACATTTGGATATGTTCGTGGACATTTAGAAATGTTTATGGACATTTGGATATGTTCGTGGACATTTGCATATGTTCGTGGACAGTTGGATATGTTCGTGGAAATTTGGAGATGCCCATGGACGTTTGGATAATTTTATGGGCATTTGGATATGTTCATGGCTAATTGGATATGTTTATGGACATTTGGATATCTTTGTGGACATTTGGATATGTTCATGGATATTTGGATATGTTTATGGATACTTGGATATGTTTATGGACATTTGGAAATGTTTATGGATACTTGGATATGTTTATGGACATTTGGAAATGTTTATGGACATTTGGATATATTCATGGACATTTGGATATGTTCATGGATATTTGGATATGTTCATGGAAATTTGGATATGTTCGTGGCCATTTCCAAATATTTATGGATATTTGGATTTCCTCGTGGACATTTGGATATGTTCATGGTCATTTAGATATGTTCATAGACATTTAGATATGTTCATGTGAATTTGGATTTGTTCGTGGACATTTGGATATGTTTATTGACATTTGGTTATTTTCATGGATATTTCGATATGATCGTGGACATTTGGATATGTTCGTGGACATTTAGAAATGTTTATGGACATTTGGATATGTTCATGGACATTTGGATATGTTCGTGGACATTTGGATATGTTTATGGACATTTGGATATGTTCATGGATATTTGGATATGTTCGTTGCTATTTCAAAATGTTTATGGACATTAGGTTATGTTCTTGGACATTTGGATATGTTGATGGACATGTGGATATGTTTGTGGGCATTTGGATATGTTCGTGGCCTGTTCGAAATCTTTATTGTCAGTTGGAAATGTTCATGGATATTTGGATAAGTTCATGGATATTTGGATATGTTCGTGGCAATTTCAAAATGTTTATAGACATTTGGATATGTTCGTGTACATTTGGATATACTCGTGAACATTTGGATATGTTTGTGGACATTTAGAAATGTTTATGGACATTTGGATATGTTCGTGGACATTTGCATATGTTCGTGGACAGTTGGATATGTTCGTGGAAATTTGGAGATGCCCATGGACGTTTGGATAATTTTATGGGCATTTGGATATGTTCATGGCTAATTGGATATGTTTATGGACATTTGGATATCTTTGTGGACATTTGGATATGTTCATGGATATTTGGATATGTTTATGGATACTTGGATATGTTTATGGACATTTGGAAATGTTTATGGATACTTGGATATGTTTATGGACATTTAGAAATGTTTATGGACATTTGGATATATTCATGGACATTTGGATATGTTCATGGATATTTGGATATGTTCATGGAAATTTGGATATGTTCGTGGCCATTTCCAAATATTTATGGATATTTGGATTTCCTCGTGGACATTTGGATATGTTCATGGTCATTTAGATATGTTCATAGACATTTAGATATGTTCATGTGAATTTGGATTTGTTCTTGGACATTTGGATATGTTTATTGACATTTGGTTATTTTCATGGATATTTCGATATGATCGTGGACATTTGGATATGTTCGTGGACATTTAGAAATGTTTATGGACATTTGGATATGTTCATGGACATTTGGATATGTTCGTGGACATTTGGATATGTTTATGGACATTTGGATATGTTCATGGATATTTGGATATGTTCGTTGCTATTTCAAAATGTTTATGGACATTAGGTTATGTTCTTGGACATTTGGATATGTTGATGGACATGTGGATATGTTTGTGGACATTTGGATATGTTCGTGGCCTGTTCGAAATCTTTATTGTCAGTTGGAAATGTTCATGGATATTTGGATAAGTTCATGGATATTTGGATATGTTCGTGGCAATTTCAAAATGTTTATAGACATTTGGATATGTTCGTGGACATTTGGATATACTCGTGAACATTTGGATATGTTCGTGGACATTTGAATATGTTTGTGGCCATTTTGAAATGTTTATGGACATTTACATCTGTTTATGCACATTTGGATATGTTTATGGACATTTCAAAATGTTTATGGACATTTGGATATGTTCATGGACATTTGGAGATGTTTACGGATATTTGTATATGTTTATGGACATTTGGAAATGTTTATGGACATTTGGAAATGTTTATGGACATTTGGATATATTCATGGACATTTGGATATGTTCATGGATATTTGGATATGTTCGTGGCCATTTTGAAATGTTTATGGACATTTACATATGTTTATGCACATTTGGATATGTTTATGGACATTTCAAAATGTTTATGGACATTTGGATATGTTCATGGATATTTGGAGATGTTTATGGATATTTGGATATGTTTATGGACATTTGGATATATTCATGGACATTTGGATATGTTCATGGATATTTGGATATGTTCGTGGCCATTTCCAAATGTTTATGGACATTTGGTTATGTTCTTGGACATTTGGATATGTTTATGGACATGTGGATATGTTTGTGGACATTTGGATATGTTCATGGATATTTGGATATGTTCGTGGCCATTTTGAAATGTTTATGGAGATTTACATATGTTTATGCACATTTGGATATGTTCATGGACATTTGGAGATGTTTATGGATATTTTGAAATGTTTATGGACATTTACATATGTTTATGCACATTTGGATATGTTTATGGACATTTGGATATGTTCATGGACATTTGGAGATGTTCATGGATATTTGGATATGTTCATGGAAATTTGGATATGTTCGTGGCCATTTCCAAATGTTTATGGACATTTGGTTATGTTCTTGGACATTTGGATATGTTTATGGACATGTGGATATGTTTGTGGACATTTGGATATGTTCGTGGCCTGTTCTAAATCTTTATGGTCAGTTGGAAATGTTCATGGATATTTGGATATGTTTGTGGACATTTAGAAATGTTTATGGACATTTGGATATGTTCGTGGACATTTGGATATGTTCGTGGACAGTTGGATATGTTCGTGGAAATTTGGATATGTTGATGGAAATTTGGATATGTTCGTGGCCATTTCGAAATTTTTATGGACATTTGGATAGTTTCATGGATATTTTGAAATGTTTATGGACATTTGGATGTGTTTATGCACATTTGGATATGTTCATGGATATTTGGATATGTTCATGGATATTTGGATATGTTCGTGGCTATTTAAAAATGCTTATGGACATTTGGATATGTTCTTGGACATTTGGATATGTTTATGGACATGTGGATATGTTTGTGTACATTTGGATATGTTCGTAGCCAGTTCGAAATCTTTATGATCAGTTGGAAATGTTCATGGATATTTGGATATGTTCACGGAAATTTGGATATGTTTGTGGCAATTTCAAAATGTTTATGGACATTTGGATATGTTCGTGGACATTTGGATATACTCGTGAACATTTGGATATGTTCATGGCTATTTAGATATGTTTACGGAAATTTGGATATGTTTGTGGACATTTGGATATGATCATGGATATTTGGATATGTTCGTGGCCATTTTGAAATGTTTATGGTCATTTACATATGTTTATGCACATTTGGATATGTTTATGGTCATTTCAAAATGTTTATGGACATTTGGATATGTTCATGGACATTTGGAGATGTTTATGGACATTTGGATATATTCATGGATATTTGGATATGTTCATGGAAATTTGGATATGTTCATGGAAATTTGGATATGTTCGTGGCCATTTCCATATGTTTATGGACATTTGCATTTGCTCGTGGACATTTGGATATGTTCATGGACGTTTGGATATGTTTATGGACATTTGGTTATGTTCATGGATATTTCGATATGTTCGTGGACAGTTGGATATGTTCGTGGAAATTAGGAGATGGCCATGGACGTTTGGATATTTTTATGGACATTTGGATATGTTCATGGACATTTGGATATGTTTATGGACATTTGGATATGTTGGTGGCCATTTTGAAATGTTTATGGACATTTGGATAGTTTCATGGATATTTAGAAATGTTTATGTACATTTGGATATGTTAATGGCTATTTGGATATGTTCATGGATATTTGGATATGTTCGTGGATATTTCAAAATGTTTATGGACATTTGGATATACTTGTGAAAATTTTGATATGACCGTACACATTTTGATATATTCATGGACATTTGGATATGTTCGTCGACATTTGGATATGTTCATGGACATTTGGATATGTTTGTGGGCATTTAAATATGTTTATGGACATTTGGATATGTTCGTGAACATTTGGATATGTTTATGGACATTTGGATATGTTCGTCGACATTTGGATATGTTCACGGACATTTGGATATGTTCGTGGGCATTTGGATATGTTTATGGACATTTGGATATGTTCGTGGACATTTGGATATGTTTATGGACATTTAGATATGTTCGCCGACATTTGGATATGTTCATGGACATTGGGATATGTTTGTGGGCATTTGGATATGTTTGTGGACATTTGGAGATGTTTAAGGATATTTGGATATGTTTATGGACATTTGGAAATGTTTATGGACATTTGGATATGTTCATGGACATTTGGATATGTCAATGGATATTTGGATATGTTCATGGACATTTGGAAATGTTTATGGACATTTGGATATGTTCATGGACATTTGGAGATGTTTATGGATATTTGGATAACTTGATGGACATTTGGAAATGTTTATGGACATTTGGATATGTTCATGGACATTTGGATACGTTCATGGATAATTGGATATGTTTATGGACATTTCAAAATGTTTATTGACATTTGGATATGTTCATGGGCATTTGGAGATGTTTATGGATATTTGGATATGTTCATGGAGAATTGGATATGTTCATGGATATTTGGATATGTTCATGGAAATTTGGATATGTTCGTGGCCATTTCCAAATTTTTATGGACATTTGGATATGTTCATGGCCATTTAGATATGTTCATAGACATTTAGATATGTTCATGGGAATTTGGATTTGTTCATGGACATTTGGATATGTTTATGGACATTTGGATATATTCATGGAAATTTGGATATGTTCATGGAAATTTGGATTTGTTCGTGGTCATTTGGATATGTTCATGGACGTTTGGATATGTTTATGGACATTTGGTTATGTTCATGGATATTTTGATATGATCGTGGACATTTGGATATGTTCGTGGACATTTAGAAATGTTTATGGACATTTGGATATGTTCGTGGACAGTTGGATATGTTCATGGATATTTGGATATGTTCGTGGCCATTTCCAAATGTTTATGGACATTTGGTTATGTTCTTGGACATTTGGATATGTTTATGGACATGTGGATATGTTTGTGGACATTTGGATATACTCGTGAACATTTGGATATGTTCGTGGACATTTGGATATGTTCGTGGCCAGATCGAAATCTTTATGGTCAGTTGGAAATGTTCATGGATATTTGGATATGTTCATGGACATTTGGAAATGTTTATGGACATTTGGATATATTCATGGACATTTGGATATGTTCATGGATATTTGGATATGTTCATGGATATTTGGATATGTTCATGGAAATTTGGATATGTTCGTGGCCATTTCCAAATGTTTATGGACATTTGGTTATGTTCTTGGACATTTGGATATGTTTATGGACATGTGGATATGTTTGTGGACATTTGGATATGTTCGTGGCCTGTTCTAAATCTTTATGGTCAGTTGGAAATGTTCATGGATATTTGGATATGTTTGTGGACATTTAGAAATGTTTATGGACATTTGGATATGTTCGTGGACATTTGGATATGTTCGTGGACAGTTGGATATGTTCGTGGAAATTTGGATATGTTGATGGAAATTTGGATATGTTCGTGGCCATTTCGAAATTTTTATGGACATTTGGATAGTTTCATGGATATTTTGAAATGTTTATGGACATTTGGATGTGTTTATGCACATTTGGATATGTTCATGGATATTTGGATATGTTCATGGATATTTGGATATGTTCGTGGCTATTTAAAAATGCTTATGGACATTTGGATATGTTCTTGGACATTTGGATATGTTTATGGACATGTGGATATGTTTGTGTACATTTGGATATGTTCGTAGCCAGTTCGAAATCTTTATGATCAGTTGGAAATGTTCATGGATATTTGGATATGTTCACGGAAATTTGGATATGTTTGTGGCAATTTCAAAATGTTTATGGACATTTGGATATGTTCGTGGACATTTGGATATACTCGTGAACATTTGGATATGTTCGTGGACATTTGGATATGTTCGTGGCCAGATCGAAATCTTTATGGTCAGTTGGAAATGTTCATGGATATTTGGATATGTTCATGGCTATTTAGATATGTTTACGGAAATTTGGATATGTTTGTGGACATTTGGATATGATCATGGATATTTGGATATGTTCGTGGCCATTTTGAAATGTTTATGGTCATTTACATATGTTTATGCACATTTGGATATGTTTATGGTCATTTCAAAATGTTTATGGACATTTGGATATGTTCATGGACATTTGGAGATGTTTATGGACATTTGGATATATTCATGGATATTTGGATATGTTCATGGAAATTTGGATATGTTCATGGAAATTTGGATATGTTCGTGGCCATTTCCATATGTTTATGGACATTTGCATTTGCTCGTGGACATTTGGATATGTTCATGGACGTTTGGATATGTTTATGGACATTTGGTTATGTTCATGGATATTTCGATATGTTCGTGGACAGTTGGATATGTTCGTGGAAATTAGGAGATGGCCATGGACGTTTGGATATTTTTATGGACATTTGGATATGTTCATGGACATTTGGATATGTTTATGGACATTTGGATATGTTGGTGGCCATTTTGAAATGTTTATGGACATTTGGATAGTTTCATGGATATTTAGAAATGTTTATGTACATTTGGATATGTTAATGGCTATTTGGATATGTTCATGGATATTTGGATATGTTCGTGGATATTTCAAAATGTTTATGGACATTTGGATATACTTGTGAAAATTTTGATATGACCGTACACATTTTGATATATTCATGGACATTTGGATATGTTCGTCGACATTTGGATATGTTCATGGACATTTGGATATGTTTGTGGGCATTTAAATATGTTTATGGACATTTGGATATGTTCGTGAACATTTGGATATGTTTATGGACATTTGGATATGTTCGTCGACATTTGGATATGTTCACGGACATTTGGATATGTTCGTGGGCATTTGGATATGTTTATGGACATTTGGATATGTTCGTGGACATTTGGATATGTTTATGGACATTTAGATATGTTCGCCGACATTTGGATATGTTCATGGACATTGGGATATGTTTGTGGGCATTTGGATATGTTTGTGGACATTTGGAGATGTTTAAGGATATTTGGATATGTTTATGGACATTTGGAAATGTTTATGGACATTTGGATATGTTCATGGACATTTGGATATGTCAATGGATATTTGGATATGTTCATGGACATTTGGAAATGTTTATGGACATTTGGATATGTTCATGGACATTTGGAGATGTTTATGGATATTTGGATAACTTGATGGACATTTGGAAATGTTTATGGACATTTGGATATGTTCATGGACATTTGGATACGTTCATGGATAATTGGATATGTTTATGGACATTTCAAAATGTTTATTGACATTTGGATATGTTCATGGGCATTTGGAGATGTTTATGGATATTTGGATATGTTCATGGAGAATTGGATATGTTCATGGATATTTGGATATGTTCATGGAAATTTGGATATGTTCGTGGCCATTTCCAAATTTTTATGGACATTTGGATATGTTCATGGCCATTTAGATATGTTCATAGACATTTAGATATGTTCATGGGAATTTGGATTTGTTCATGGACATTTGGATATGTTTATGGACATTTGGATATATTCATGGAAATTTGGATATGTTCATGGAAATTTGGATTTGTTCGTGGTCATTTGGATATGTTCATGGACGTTTGGATATGTTTATGGACATTTGGTTATGTTCATGGATATTTTGATATGATCGTGGACATTTGGATATGTTCGTGGACATTTAGAAATGTTTATGGACATTTGGATATGTTCGTGGACAGTTGGATATGTTCATGGATATTTGGATATGTTCGTGGCCATTTCCAAATGTTTATGGACATTTGGTTATGTTCTTGGACATTTGGATATGTTTATGGACATGTGGATATGTTTGTGGACATTTGGATATGTTCATGGATATTTGGATATGTTCGTGGCCATTTTGAAATGTTTATGGAGATTTACATATGTTTATGCACATTTGGATATGTTCATGGACATTTGGAGATGTTTATGGATATTTTGAAATGTTTATGGACATTTACATATGTTTATGCACATTTGGATATGTTTATGGACATTTGGATATGTTCATGGACATTTGGAGATGTTTATGGATATTTGGATATGTTTATGGACATTTGGAAATGTTTATGGACATTTGGATATATTCATGGACATTTGGATATGTTCATGGATATTTGGATATGTTCATGGAAATTTGGATATGTTCGTGGCCATTTCCAAATGTTTATGGACATTTGGTTATGTTCTTGGACATTTGGATATGTTTATGGACATGTGGATATGTTTGTGGACATTTGGATATGTTCGTGGCCTGTTCTAAATCTTTATGGTCAGTTGGAAATGTTCATGGATATTTGGATATGTTTGTGGACATTTAGAAATGTTTATGGACATTTGGATATGTTCGTGGACATTTGGATATGTTCGTGGACAGTTGGATATGTTCGTGGAAATTTGGATATGTTGATGGAAATTTGGATATGTTCGTGGCCATTTCGAAATTTTTATGGACATTTGGATAGTTTCATGGATATTTTGAAATGTTTATGGACATTTGGATGTGTTTATGCACATTTGGATATGTTCATGGATATTTGGATATGTTCATGGATATTTGGATATGTTCGTGGCTATTTAAAAATGCTTATGGACATTTGGATATGTTCTTGGACATTTGGATATGTTTATGGACATGTGGATATGTTTGTGTACATTTGGATATGTTCGTAGCCAGTTCGAAATCTTTATGATCAGTTGGAAATGTTCATGGATATTTGGATATGTTCACGGAAATTTGGATATGTTTGTGGCAATTTCAAAATGTTTATGGACATTTGGATATGTTCGTGGACATTTGGATATACTCGTGAACATTTGGATATGTTCGTGGACATTTGGATATGTTCGTGGCCAGATCGAAATCTTTATGGTCAGTTGGAAATGTTCATGGATATTTGGATATGTTCATGGCTATTTAGATATGTTTACGGAAATTTGGATATGTTTGTGGACATTTGGATATGATCATGGATATTTGGATATGTTCGTGGCCATTTTGAAATGTTTATGGTCATTTACATATGTTTATGCACATTTGGATATGTTTATGGTCATTTCAAAATGTTTATGGACATTTGGATATGTTCATGGACATTTGGAGATGTTTATGGACATTTGGATATATTCATGGATATTTGGATATGTTCATGGAAATTTGGATATGTTCATGGAAATTTGGATATGTTCGTGGCCATTTCCATATGTTTATGGACATTTGCATTTGCTCGTGGACATTTGGATATGTTCATGGACGTTTGGATATGTTTATGGACATTTGGTTATGTTCATGGATATTTCGATATGTTCGTGGACAGTTGGATATGTTCGTGGAAATTAGGAGATGGCCATGGACGTTTGGATATTTTTATGGACATTTGGATATGTTCATGGACATTTGGATATGTTTATGGACATTTGGATATGTTGGTGGCCATTTTGAAATGTTTATGGACATTTGGATAGTTTCATGGATATTTAGAAATGTTTATGTACATTTGGATATGTTAATGGCTATTTGGATATGTTCATGGATATTTGGATATGTTCGTGGATATTTCAAAATGTTTATGGACATTTGGATATACTTGTGAAAATTTTGATATGACCGTACACATTTTGATATATTCATGGACATTTGGATATGTTCGTCGACATTTGGATATGTTCATGGACATTTGGATATGTTTGTGGGCATTTAAATATGTTTATGGACATTTGGATAAGTTCGTGAACATTTGGATATGTTTATGGACATTTGGATATGTTCGTCGACATTTGGATATGTTCATGGACATTTGGATATGTTCGTGGGCATTTGGATATGTTTATGGACATTTGGATATGTTCGTGGACATTTGGATATGTTTATGGACATTTAGATATGTTCGCCGACATTTGGATATGTTCATGGACATTGGGATATGTTTGTGGGCATTTGGATATGTTTGTGGACATTTGGAGATGTTTAAGGATATTTGGATATGTTTATGGACATTTGGAAATGTTTATGGACATTTGGATATGTTCATGGACATTTGGATATGTCAATGGATATTTGGATATGTTCATGGACATTTGGAAATGTTTATGGACATTTGGATATGTTCATGGACATTTGGAGATGTTTATGGATATTTGGATAACTTGATGGACATTTGGAAATGTTTATGGACATTTGGATATGTTCATGGACATTTGGATACGTTCATGGATAATTGGATATGTTTATGGACATTTCAAAATGTTTATTGACATTTGGATATGTTCATGGGCATTTGGAGATGTTTATGGATATTTGGATATGTTCATGGAGAATTGGATATGTTCATGGATATTTGGATATGTTCATGGAAATTTGGATATGTTCGTGGCCATTTCCAAATTTTTATGGACATTTGGATATGTTCATGGCCATTTAGATATGTTCATAGACATTTAGATATGTTCATGGGAATTTGGATTTGTTCATGGACATTTGGATATGTTTATGGACATTTGGATATATTCATGGAAATTTGGATATGTTCATGGAAATTTGGATTTGTTCGTGGTCATTTGGATATGTTCATGGACGTTTGGATATGTTTATGGACATTTGGTTATGTTCATGGATATTTTGATATGATCGTGGACATTTGGATATGTTCGTGGACATTTAGAAATGTTTATGGACATTTGGATATGTTCGTGGACAGTTGGATATGTTCGTGGAAATTTGGAGATGCCCATGGACGTTTGGATAATTTTATGGACATTTGGATATGTTCATGGACATTTGGATATGTTTATGGACATTTGGATATGTTGGTGGCCATTTCGAAATATTTATGGACATTTGGATATGTTTATGCACATTAGGATATGTTAATGGCTATTTGGATATGTTCATGGATATTTGGATATGTTCATGGATATTTGGATATGTTCGTGGCTATTTCAAAATGTTTATGGACATTTGGTTATGTTCTTGGACATTTGGATATGTTTATGGACATGTGGATATGTTTGTTGGCATTTGGATATGTTCGTGGCCAGTTTGAAATCTTTATGGTCAGTTGGAAATGTTCATGGATATTTGGATATGTTCATGGATATTTGGATATGTTCGTGGCAATTTCAAAATGTTTATGGACATTGTGATATGTACGTGGACATTTGGATATACTCGTGAACATTTGGATATGTTCGTGGCCAGTTCGAAATCTTTATGGTCAGTTGGAAATGTTCATGGATATTTGGATATGTTCATGGCTATTTGGATATGTTTATGGACATTTGGATATGTTCGTGGCCAGTTCGAAATCTTTATGGTCAGTTGGAAATGTTCATGGATATTTGGATATGTTCATGGCTATTTGGATATGTTTATGGACATTTGGATATGTTTGTGGACATTTGGATATGTTCATGGATATTTGGATATGTTCGTGGCCATTTCGAAATGTTTATGGACATTTACATATGATTATGCACATTTGGATATGTTTATGGACATTGCAAAATGTTTATGGACATTTGGATATGTTAATGGACATTTGGAGATGTTAATGGATACTTGGATATGTTTATGGACATTTGGAAATGTTTATGGACATTTGGATATATTCATGGACATTTGGATATGTTCATGGATATTTGGATATGTTCATGGAAATTTGGACATGTTCGTGGCCATTTCCAAATGTTTATGGACATTTGGATTTCCTCGTGGACATTTGGATATGTTCATGGTCATTTAGATATGTTCATAGACATTTAGATATGTTAATGGGAATTTGGATTTGTTCATGGACATTTGGATATGTTTATTGACATTTGGTTATTTTCATGGACATTTCGATATGATCGTGGACATTTGGATATGTTCATGGACATTTAGAAATGTTTATGGACATTTGGATATGTTCATGGATATTTGGATATGTTCGTGGCTATTTCAAAATGTTTATGGACATTTGGTTATGTTGTTGGACATTTGGATATGTTTATGGAAATGTGGATATGTTTGTGGACATTTGGATATGTTCGTGGCCTGTTCTAAATCTTTATGGTCAGTTGGAAATGTTCATGGATATTTGGATAAGTTCATGGATATTTGGATATGTTCGTGGCAATTTCAAAATATTAATAGACATTTGGATATTTTCGTGGACATTTGGAAATATACTCGTGAACATTTGGATATTTTCGTGAACATTTGGATATACTCGTGAACATTTGGATATGTTCGTGAACATTTGGATATGTTCGTGGACATTTGGATAAGTTCGTGGCCATTTTGAAATGTTTATGGACATTTACATATGTTTATGCACATTTGGATATGTTTATGGACATTTGGATATGTTCATGGACATTTGGAGATTTTTATGGATATTTGGATATGTTTATGGACATTTGGAAATGTTTATGGACATTTGGATATATTCATGGACATTTGGATATGTTAATGGATATTTGAATATGTTAGTGGCCATTTTGAAATGTTTATTGACATTTGGATATGTTCATGGACATTTGGAGATGTTTATAAACATTTGGATATGTTTATGGACATTTGGAAATGTTTATGGACATTTGGATATATTCATGGACATTTGGATATGTTCATAGATATTTGGATATGTTCATGGAAATTTGGATATGTTCATGGAAATTTGGATATGTTCGTGGCCATTTCGAAATTTTTATGGACATTTGGATGGTTTCATGGATATTTTGAAATGTTTATGGACATTTGGATATGTTTGGGCACATTTGGATATGTTCATGGATATTTGGATATGTTCATGGATATTTGAATATGTTCATGGATATTTGGATATCTTCGTGGCTATTTCAAAATGCTTATGGACATTTGGATATGTTCTTGGACATTTGGATATGTTTATGGACATGTGGATATGTTTGTGGACATTTGGATATGTTCGTGGCCAGTTCGAAATCTTCATGGTCAGTTGGAAATGTTCATGGATATTTGGATATGTTCATGGAAATTTGGATATGTTTGTGGCAATTTCAAAATGTTTATGGACATTTGGATATGTTCGTGGATATTTGGATATACTCGTGAACATTTGGATATGTTCGTGGACATTTGGATATGTACGTGGCCAGATCGAAATCTTTATGGTCAGTTGGAAATGTTCATGGATATTTGGATATGTTCATGGCTATTTGGATATGTTTATGGACATTTGGATATGTTTATGGACATTTGGATATGTTGGTGGCCAATTTGAAATGTTTATGGACATTTGGATAGTTTCATGGATATTTAGAAATGTTTATGGACATTTGGATATGTTAATGGCTATTTGGATATGTTCATGGATATTTGGATATGTTCGTGGATATTTCAAAATGTTTATGGACATTTGGATATACTCGTGAACATTTTGATATGACCGTACATATTTTGATATATTCATGGACATTTGGATATGTTCGTCGACATTTGGATATGTTCATGGACATTTGGATATGTTCGCGGGCATTTAAATATGTTTATGGACATTTGGATATGTTCGTGAACATTTGGATATGTTTATGGACATTTGGATATGTTCATGGACATTTGGATATGTTCGTGGGCATTTAAATATGTTTATGGACATTTGGATATGTTCGTGAACATTTGGATATGTTTATGGACATTTGGATATGTTCGTCGACATTTGGATATGTTTATGGACATTTGGATATGTTTATGGACATTTGGATATGTTCGTGGACATTTGGATATGTTTATGGACATTTGGATATGTTCGTGAACATTTGGATATGTTTATGGACATTTGGATATGTTCGTCGACATTTGGATATGTTTATGGAAATTTGGATATGTTTATGGACATTTGGATATGTTCGTGGACATTTGGATATATCTTCATGGACATTTGGATATGTTTATGGACATTTGGATATGTTCGTGAACATTTGGATATGTTTATGGACATTTGGATATGTTCGTCGACATTTGGATATGTTGATGGACATTTGGATATGTTTATGGACATTTGGATATGTTCGTGGACATTTGGATATGTTCATGGACATTTGGATATGTTCGTGGGCATTTAAATATGTTTATGGACATTTGGATATGTTCGTGAACATTTGGATATGTTTATGGACATTTGGATATGTTCGTGGGCATTTGGATATGTTTATGGACATTTGGATATGTTCATGGACATTTGGATATGTTCGTGGGCATTTGGATATGTTTATGGACATTTGGATATGTTCGCCGATATTTGGATATGTTCATGGACATTGGGATATGTTCGTGGGCATTTGGATATGTTTGTGGACATTTGGAGATGTTTATGGACATTTGGATATGTTTATGGACATTTGGAAATGTTTATGGTCATTTGGAAATGTTTATGGACATTTGGATATGTTCATGGACATTTGGATATGTTCATGGATATTTGGATATGTTCATGGACATTTGGAAATGTTTATGGACATTTGGATATGTTCATGGACATTTGGAGATGTTTATGGATATTTGGATAAGTTGATGGACATTTGGAAATGTTTATGGACATTTGGATATGTTCATGGACATTTGGATATGTTCATGGATATTTGGATAAGTTTATGGACATTTCGAAATGTTTATTGACATTTGGATATGTTCATGGGCATTTGGAGATGTTTATGGATATTTGGATATGTTCATGGACAATTGGATATGTTCGTGGCCATTTCCAAATTTTTATGGACATTTGGATATGTTCATGCTCATTTAGATATGTTCATAGACATTTAGATATGTTCATGGGAATTTGGATTTGTTCATGGACATTTGGATATGTTTATGGACATTTGGTTATTTTCATGGATATTTCGATATGTTCTGTACATTTAGAAATGTTTATGGACATTTGGATATGTTCATGGACATTTGTATATGTTCGTGGACATTTGGTTATGTTTATGGACATTTGGATATGTTCATGGACATTTGGAGATGTTCATGGATATTTTGATATGTTTATGGATATTTGGATATGTTCATGGACAATTGGATATGTTCATGGATAATTGGATATGTTCATGGATATTTGGATATGTTCATGGAAATTTGGATATGTTCGTGGCCATTTGGATATGTTCATGAACGTTTGGATATGTTTATGGATATTTGGTTATGTTCATGGATATTTCAATATGATCGTGGACATTTGGATATGTTCGTGGACATTTAGAAATGTTTATGGACATTTGGATATGTTCGTGGACATTTGGATATGTTCGTGGACAGTTGGATATGATCGTGGAAATTTGGAGATGCCCATGGACGTTTGGATAATTTTATGGACATTTGGATATGTTCATGGACATTTGGATATGTTTATGGACATTTGGATATGTTGGTGGCAATTTCGAAATATTTATGGACATTTGGATATGTTTATGCACATTTGGATATGTTAATGGCTATTTGGATATGTTCATGGATATTTGGATATGTTCATGGCTATTTCAAAATGTTTATGGACATTTGGTTATGTTCTTGGACATTTGGATATGTTTATGGACATGTGGATATGTTTGTTGGCATTTGGATATGTTCGTGGCCAGTTTGAAATCTTTATGGTCGGTTGGAAATGTTCATGGTTATTTGGATATGTTCATGGATATTTGGATATGTTCGTGGCAATTTCAAAATGTTTATGGACATTGTGATATGTTCATGGACATTTGTATATACTCGTGAACATTTGGATATGTTCGTGGCCAGTTCGAAATCTTTATGGTCAGTTGGAAATGTTCATGGATATTTGGATATGTTCATGGCTATTTGGATATGTTTATGGACATTTGGATATGTTCGTGGCCAGTTCGAAATCTTTATGGTCAGTTGGAAATGTTCATGGATATTTGGATATGTTCATGGCTATTTGGATATGTTTATGGACATTTGGATATGTTTGTGGACAAATGGATATGTTCATGGATATTTGGATATGTTAGTGGCCATTTCCAAATGTTTATGGACATTTGGATTTCCTCGTGGACATTTGGATATGTGCATGGTCATTTAGATATGTTCATAGACATTTAGATATGTTCATGGGAATTTGGATTTGTTCGTGGACATTTGGATATGTTTATTGACATTTGGTTATTTTCATGGATATTTCGATATGATCGTGGACATTTGGATATGTTTGTGGACATTTAGAAATGTTTATGGACATTTGGATATGTTCATGGACATTTGGATATGTTCGTGGACAGTTGGATATGTCCATGGACATTTGGATATGTTCATGGATATTTGGATATGTTTATGGACATGTGGATATGTTTGTGGACATTTGGATATGTTCGTGGCCTATTCAAAATCTTTATGGTCAGTTGGAAATGTTCATGGATATTTGGATATGTTCATGGATATTTGGATATGTTCGTGGCAATTTCAAAATGTTTATAGACATTTGGATATGTACGTGGACATTTGGAAATGTACTCGTGAACATTTGGATATTTTCGTGGACATTTGGATATTTTCGTGGACATTTGGATATACTCGTGAACATTTGGATATGTTCGGGGACATTTGGATATGTTTGTGGCCATTTTGAAATGTTTATGGACATTTACATATGTTTATGCACATTTGGATATGTTTATAGACATTCCAAAATGTTTATGGACATTTGGATATGTTCATGGACATTTGGAGATGTTCATGGATATTTGGATATGTTTATGGACATTTGGAAATGTTTATGGACATTTGGATATATTCATGGACATTTGGATATGTTCATGGATATTTGGATATGTTGATGGCCATTTTGAAATGTTTATGGACATTTACATATGTTTATGCACATTTGGATATGTTTATGGACATTTCAAAATGTTTATGGACATTTGGATATGTTCATGGACATTTGGAGATGTTTATGGATATTTTGAAATGTTTATGGACATTTGGATATGTTTATGCACATTTGGATATGTTCATGGATATTTGGATATGTTCATGGATATTTAGATATGTTCGTGGCTATTTCAAAATGTTTATGGACAGTTGGATATGTTCGTGGACATTTGGATATACTCGTGAACATTTGGATATGTTCGTGGACATTTGGATATGTATGTGGCCAGATCGAAATCTTTATGGTCAGTTGGAAATGTTCATGGATATTTGGATATGTTCATGGCTATTTGGATATGTTTATGGACATTTGGATATGTTTGTGGACATTTGGATATGATCATGGATATTTGGATATGTTCGTGGCCATTTCGAAATGTTTATGGACATTTACATATGTTTATGCACAATTGGATATGTTTATGGTCATTTCAAAATGTTTATGGACATTTGGATATGTTCATGGACATTTGGATATGTTCATGGAAATGTGGATATGTTAGTGGCCATTTGGTTATGTTCATGGATATTTCGATATGATCGTGGACATTTGGATATGTTCGTGGACATTTAGAAATGTTTATGGACATTTGGACATGTTCGTGGACATTTGGATATGTTCGTGGACAGTTGGATATGTTCGTAGAAATTTGGAGATGCCCATGGACGTGTGGATATTTTTATGGACATTTGGTTATGTTCATGGACATTTGGATATGTTTATGGACATTTGGATATGTTGGTGGCCATTTTGAAATGTTTATGGACATTTGGATAGTTTCATGGATATTTAGAAATGTTTATGGACATTTGGATATGTTAATGGCTATTTGGATATGTTCATGGATATTTGGATATGTTCGTGGATATTTCAAAATGTTTATGGACATTTGGATATACTCGTGAACATTTTGATATGACCGTACACATTTTGATATATTCATGGACATTTGGATATGTTCGTCGACATTTGGATATGTTCATGGACATTTGGATATGTTCGTGGGCATTTAAATATGTTTATGGACATTTGGATATGTTCGTGAACATTTGGATATGTTTATGGACATTTGGATATGTTCGTCGACATTTGGATATGTTCATGGACATTTGGATATGTTCGTGGGCATTTGGATATGTTTATGGACATTTGGATATGTTCGTGGACATTTGGATATGTTTATGGACATTTGGATATGTTCGCCGACATTTGGATATGTTCATGGACATTGGGATATGTTTGTGGGCATTTGGATATGTTTGTGGACATTTGGAGATGTTTATGGATATTTGGATATGTTTATGGACATTTGGAAATGTTTATGGACATTTGGATATGTTCATGGACATTTGGATATGTTCATGGATATTTGGATATGTTCATGGACATTTGGAAATGTTTATGGACATTTGGATATGTTCATGGACATTTGGAGATGTTTATGGATATTTGGATAAGTTGATGGACATTTGGAAATGTTTATGGACATTTGGATATGTTCATGGACATTTGGATATGTTCATGGATATTTGGATAAGTTTATGGACATTTCCAAATTTTTATGGACATTTGGATATGTTCATGGTCATTTAGATATGTTCATAGACATTTAGATATGTTCATGGGAATTTGGATTTGTTCATGGACATTTGGATATGTTTATGGACATTTGGTTATTTTCATGGATATTTCGATATGTTCTGTACATTTAAAAATGTTTATGGACATTTGGATATGTTCATGGACATTTGTATATGTTCGTGGACATTTGGTTATGTTTATGGACATTTGGATATGTTCATGGACATTTGGAGATGTTCATGGATATTTTGATATGTTTATGGATATTTGGATATGTTCATGGACAATTGGATATGTTCATGGATATTTGGATATGTTCATGGAAATTTGGATATGTTCGTGGCCATTTCCAAATGTTCATGGACATTTGGATATGTTCGTGGACATTTGGATATGTTTATGGACATTTGGATATGTTCATGGACATTTGTAGATGTTTATGGATATTTGGATATATTTATGGACATTTGGAAATGTTTATGGACATTTGGATATATTCATGGAAATTTGGATATGTTCATGGAAATTTGGATTTGTTCGTGGTCATTTGGATATGTTCATGAACGTTTGGATATGTTTATGGACATTTGGTTATGTTCATGGATATTTCAATATGATCGTGGACATTTGGATATGTTCGTGGACATTTAGAAATGTTTATGGACATTTGGATATGTTCGTGGACATTTGGATATGTTCGTGGACAGTTGGATATGTTCGTGGAAATTTGGAGATGCCCATGGACGTTTGTATAATTTTATGGACATTTGGATATGTTCATGGACATTTGGATATGTTTCTGGACATTTGGATATGTTGGTGGCCATTTCGAAATATTTATGGACATTTGGATATGTTTATGCACATTTGGATATGTTAATGGCTATTTGGATATGTTCATGGATATTTGGATATGTTCATGGCTATTTCAAAATGTTTATGGACATTTGGTTATGTTCTTGGACATTTGGATATGTTTATGGACATGTGGATATGTTTGTTGGCATTTGGATATGTTCGTGGCCAGTTTGAAATCTTTATGGTCGGTTGGAAATGTTCATGGATATTTGGATATGTTCATGGATATTTGGATATGTTCGTGGCAATTTCAAAATTTTTATGGACATTGTGATATGTTCATGGACATTTGTATATACTCGTGAACATTTGGATATGTTCGTGGCCAGTTCGAAATCTTTACGGTCAGTTGGAAATGTTCATGGATATTTGGATATGTTCATGGCTATTTGGATGTGTTTATGGACATTTGGATATGTTTGTGGACAAATGGATATGTTCATGGATATTTGGATATGTTAGTGGCCATTTCGAAATGTTTATGGACATTTACATATGTTTATGGACATTTGGAGATGTTAATGGATACTTGGATATGTTTATGGACATTTGGAAATGTTTATGGACATTTGGATATATTCATGGACATTTGGATATGTTCATGGATATTTGGATATGTTCATGGAAATTTGGATATGTTCATGGCCATTTCCAAATGTTTATGGAAATTTGGATTTCCTCGTGGACATTTGGATATGTTCATGGTCATTTAGATATGTTCATAGACATTTAGATATGTTCATGGGAATTTGGATTTGTTCGTGGACATTTGGATATGTTTATTGACATTTGGTTATTTTCATGGATATTTCGATATGATCGTGGACATTTGGATATGTTTGTGGACATTTAGAAATGTTTATGGACATTTGGATATGTTCATGGACATTTGGATATGTTCATGGACATTTGGATATGTTCGTGGACATTTGGATATGTTTATGGACATTTGGATATGTTTATGGACATGTGGATATGTTTGTGGACATTTGGATATGTTCGTGGCCTATTCAAAATCTTTATGGTCAGTTGGAAATGTTCATGGATATTTGGATATGTTCATGGATATTTGGATATGTTCGTGGCAATTTCAAAATGTTTATAGACATTTGGATATGTTCGTGGACATTTGGAAATATACTCGTGTACATTTGGATATTTTCGTGGACATTTGGATATACTCGTGAACATTTGGATATGTTCGGGGACATTTGGATATGTTTGTGGCCATTTTGAAATGTTTATGGACATTTACATATGTTTATGCACATTTGGATATGTTTATGGGCATTTCAAAATGTTTATGGACTTTTGGATATGTTCATGGACATTTGGAGATGTTCATGGATATTTGGATATGTTTATGGACATTTGGAAATGTTTATGGACATTTGGATATATTCATGGACATTTGGATATGTTCATGGATATTTGGATATGTTAATGGCCATTTTGAAATGTTTATGGACATTTACATATGTTTATGCACATTTGGATATGTTTATGGACATTTCAAAATGTTTATGGACATTTCAAAATGTTTATGGACATTTGGAGATGTTTATGGATATTTTGAAATGTTTATGGACATTTGGATATGTTTATGCACATTTGGATATGTTCATGGATATTTGGATATGTTCATGGATATTTGGATATGTTCGTGGCTATTTCAAAATGCTTATGGACATTTGGATATGTTCCTGGACATTTGGATATGTTTATGGACATGTGGATATGTTTGTGGACATTTGGATATGTTCCTGGACATGTGGATATGTTTATGGACATGTGGATATGTTTGTGGACATTTGGATATGTTCGTGGCCAGTTCGAAATCTTTATGGTAAGTTGGAAATGTTCATGGATATTTGGATATGTTCATGGATATTTGGATATGTTTGTGGCAATTTCAAAATGTTTATGGACAGTTGGATATGTTCGTGGACATTTGGATATACTCGTGAACATTTGGATATGTTCGTGGACATTTGGATATGTTCGTGGCCAGATCGAAATCTTTATGGTCAGTTGGAAATGTTCATGGATATTTGGATATGTTCATGGCTATTTGGATATGTTTATTGACATTTGGATATGTTTTTGGACATTTGGATATGATCATGGATATTTGGATATGTTCATGGCCATTTCGAAATGTTTATGCACATTTGGATATGTTCGTGGACATTTGGATATGTTCGTGGACAGTTGGATATGTTCCTGGAAATTTGGAGATGCCCATGGACGTTTGGATATTTTTATGGACATTTGGATATGTTCATGGACATTTGGATATGTTTATCGACATTTGGATATGTTGGTGGCCATTTTGAAATGTTTATGGACATTTGGATAGTTTCATGGATATTTAGAAATGTTTATGGACATTTGGATATGTTAATGGCTATTTGGATATTTTCATGGATATATGGATATGTTCGTGGATATTTTATAATGTTTATGGACATTTGGATATACTCGTGAACATTTTGATATGACCGTACACATTTTGATATATTCATGGACATTTGGATATGTTCGTCGACATTTGGATATGTTCATGGACATTTGGATATGTTCGTGGGCATTTAAATATGTTTATGGACATTTGGATATGTTCGTGAACATTTGGATATGTTTATGGACATTTGGATATGTTCGTCAACATTTGGATATGTTCATGGACTTTTGGATATGTTTATGGACATGTGGATATGTTTGTGGACATTTGGATATGTTCGTGGCCAGTTCGAAATCTTTATGGTAAGTTGGAAATGTTCATGGATATTTGGATATGTTTGTGGCAATTTCAAAATGTTTATGGACAGTTGGATATGTTCGTGGACATTTGGATATACTCGTGAACATTTGGATATGTTCGTGGACATTTGGATATGTTCGTGGCCAGATCGAAATCTTTATGGTCAGTTGGAAATGTTCATGGATATTTGGATATGTTCATGTCTAATTGGATATGTTTATGGACATTTGGATATGATTGTGGACATTTGGATATGATCATGGATATTTGGATATGTTAATGGCCATTTCGAAATGTTTATGCACATTTGGATATGTTTATTGTCATTTCAAAATGTTTATGGACATTTGGATATGTTCATGGACATTTGGAGATGTTTATGGACATTTGGATACGTTTATGGACATTTGGAAATGTTTATGGACATTTGGATATATTCATGGACATTTGGATATGTTCATGGACATTTGGATATGTTCATGGATATTTGGATATGTTCATGGAAATTTGGATATGTTCTTGGAAATTTGGATATGCTCGTGGCCATTTCCAAATGTTTATGGACATTTGGATTTGCTCGTGGACATTTGGATATGTTCATGGACGTTTGGATATGTTTATGGACATTTGGTTATGTTTATGGATATTTCGATATGATCGTGGACATTTGGATATGTTCGTGGACATTTAGAAATGTTTATGGACCTTTGGACATGTTCGTGGACATTTGGATATGATCGTGGACAGTTGGATATGTTCGTGGAAATTTGGAGATGCCCATGGACGTTTGGATATTTTTATGGACATTTGGATATGTTCATGGACATTTGGATATGTTTATGGACATTTGGATATGTTGGTGGCCATTTTGAAATGTTTATGGACATTTGGATAGTTTCATGGATATTTAGAAATGTTTATGGACATTTGGATATGTTAATGGCTATTTGGATATTTTCATGGATATATGGATATGTTCGTGGATATTTTATAATTTTTATGGACATTTGGATATACTCGTGAACATTTTGATATGACCGTACACATTTTGATATATTCATGGACATTTGGATATGTTCATCGACATTTGGATATGTTCATGGACATTTGGATATGTTCGTGGGCATTTAAATATGTTTATGGACATTTGGATATGTTCGTGAACATTTGGATATGTTTATGGACATTTGGATATGTTCGTCGACATTTGGATATGTTCATGGACATTTGGATATGTTCGTGGGCATTTAAATATGTTTATGGACATTTGGATATGTTCGTGAACATTTGGATATGTTCATGGACATTGGGATATGTTCGTGGGCATTTGGATATGTTTGTGGACATTTGGAGATGTTTATGGATATTTGGATATGTTTATGGATGTTTGGAAATGTTTATGGACATTTGGATATGTTCATGGACATTTGGATATGTTCATGGATATTTGGATATGTTCATGGACAATTGTATATTTTCATGGATATTTGGATATGTTCATGGAAATTTGGATATGTTCGTGGACATTTGGATATGTTGATGGACATTTGGAGATGTTTATGGATATTTGGATATGTCTATGGACATTTGGAAATGTTTATGGACATTTGGACATATTCATGGAAATTTGGATATGTTCATGGAAATTTGGATTTGTTCGTGGTCATTTGGATATGTTCATGGAAGTTTGGATATGTTTATGGACATTTGGATATGTTCGTGGACATTTGGATACGTTCGTGGACAGTTGGATATGTTCGTGGAAATTTGGAGATGCCCATGGACGTTTGGATAATTTTATGGATATTTGGATATGTTCATGGCTATTTGGATATGTTTATGGACATTTGGATATGTTCGTGGCCAGTTCGAAATCTTTACGGTCAGTTGGAAATGTTCATGGATATTTGGATATGTTCATGGCTATTTGGATATGTTTATGGACATATGGATATGTTTGTGGACATTTGGATATGTTCATGGATATTTGGATATGTTCGTGGCCATTTCGAAATGTGTATGCACATTTACATATGTTTATGCACATTTGGATATGTTTATGGACATTTCAAAATGTTTATGGACATTTGGATATGTTCATGGACATTTGGAGATGTTAATGGATACTTGGAAATGTTTATGGACATTTGGAAATGTTTATGGACATTTGGATATATTCATGGACATTTGGATATGTTCATGGATATTTGGATATGTTCATGGAAATTTGGATATGTTCGTGGCCATTTCCAAATGTTTATGGACATTTGGATTTCCTCGTGGACATTTGGATATGTTCATGGTCATTTAGATATGTTCGTAGACATTTAGATATGTTCATGGGAATTTGGATTTGTTCGTGGACATTTGGATATGTTTGTGGACATTTTGAAATGTTTATGGACATTTGGATATGTTCATGGACATTTGGATATGTTCGTGGACATTTGGATATGTTTATGGACATTTGGATATGTTCATGGATATTTGGATATGTTCGTGGCTATTTCAAAATGTTTATGGACATTTGGTTATGTTCTTGGACATTTGGATATGTTTATGGACACGTGGATATGTTTGTGGACATTTGGATATGTTCGTAGCCTATTCGAAATCTTTATGGTCAGTTGGAAATGTTCATGGATATTTGGATATGTTCATGGATATTTCGATATGTTCGTGGCAATTTCAAAATGTTTATAGACATTTGGATATGTTCGTGGACATTTGGAAATATACTCGTGAACATTTGGATATTTTCGTGGACATTTGGATATACTCGTGAACATTTGGATATGTTCGGGGACATTTAGATATGTTTGTGGCCATTTTGAAATGTTTATGGACATTTGAATATGTCATGGACATTTGGAGATCTTTATGGATATTTGGATATGTTCATGGACATTTGGAGATGTTTATGGATATTTGGATATGTTTATGGACATTTGGAAATGTTTATGGACATTTGGACATATTCATGGAAATTTGGATATGTTCATGGAAATTTTGGATTTGTTCGTGGTCATTTGGATATGTTCATGGAAGTTTGGATATGTTTATGGACATTTGGTTATGTTCATGGATATTTGGATATGATCGTGGACATTTGGATATGTTCGTGGACATTTAGAAATGTTTATGGACATTTGGATATGTTCGTGGACATTTGGATACGTTCATGGACAGTTGGATATGTTCGTGGAAATTTGGAGATGCCCATGGACGTTTGGATAATTTTATGGATATTTGGATATGTTCATGGCTATTTGGATATGTTTATGGACATTTGGATATGTTCGTGGCCAGTTCGAAATCTTTACGGTCAGTTGGAAATGTTCATGGATATTTGGATATGTTCATGGCTATTTGGATATGTTTATGGACATTTGGATATGTTTGTGGACATTTGGATATGTTCATGGATATTTGGATATGTTCGTGGCCATTTCGAAATGTGTATGGACATTTACATATGTTTATGCACATTTGGATATGTTTATGGACATTTCAAAATGTTTATGGACATTTGGATATGTTCATGGACATTTGGAGATGTTAATGGATACTTGGAAATGTTTATGGACATTTGGAAATGTTTATGGACATTTGGATATATTCATGGACATTTGGATATGTTCATGGATATTTGGATATGTTCATGGAAATTTGGATATGTTCGTGGCCATTTCCAAATGTTTATGGACATTTGGATTTCCTCATGGACATTTGGATATGTTCATGGTCATTTAGATATGTTCATAGACATTTAGATATGTTCATGGGAATTTGAATTTGTTCGTGGACATTTGGATATGTTTGTGGACATTTAGAAATGTTTATGGACATTTGGATATGTTCATGGACATTTGGATATGTTCGTGGACATTTGGATATGTTTATGGACATTTGGATATGTTCATGGATATTTGGATATGTTCGTGGCTATTTCAAAATGTTTATGGACATTTGGTTATGTTCTTGGACATTTGGATATGTTTATGGACATGTGGATATGTTTGTGGACATTTGGATATGTTCGTAGCCTATTTGAAATCTTTATGGTCAGTTGGAAATGTTCATGGATATTTGGATATGTTCATGGATATTTGGATATGTTCGTGGCAATTTCAAAATGTTTATAGACATTTGGATATGTTCGTGGACATTTGGAAATATACTCGTGAACATTTGGATATTTTCGTGGACATTTGGATATACTCGTGAACATTTGGATATGTTCGGGGACAGTTGGATATGTTTGTGGCCATTTTGAAATGTTTATGGACATTTACATATGTTTATGCACATTTGGATATGTTTATGGACATTTGGACATATTCATGGAAATTTGGATATGTTCATGGAAACTTGGATTTGTTCGTGGACATTTGGAGATGTTTATGGATATTTGGATATGTTTATGGACATTTGGAAATGTTTATGGACATTTGGACATATTCATGGAAATTTGGATATGTTCATGGAAATTTGGATTTGTTCGTGGTCATTTGGATATGTTCATGGAAGTTTGGATATGTTTATGGACATTTGGTTATGTTCATGGACATTTGGATATGTTCGTGGACATTTGGATATGTTTATGGACATTTGGATATGTTCATGGATATTTGGATATGTTCGTGGCTATTTCAAAATGTTCATGGATATTTGGATATGTTCGTGGCAATTTCAAAATGTTTATAGACATTTGGATATGTTCGTGGACATTTGGAAATATACTCGTGAACATTTGGATATTTTCGTGGACATTTGGATATACTCGTGAACATTTGGATATGTTCGGGGACATTTAGATATGTTTGTGGCCATTTGGAAATGTTTATGGACATTTGAATATGTTCATGGACATTTGGAGATCTTTATGGATATTTGGATATGTTCATGGACATTTGGAGATGTTTATGGATATTTGGATATGTTTATGGACATTTGGAAATGTTTATGTACATTTGGACATATTCATGGAAATTTGGATATGTTCATGGAAATTTGGTTTTGTTCGTGGTCATTTGGAGATGCCCATGGACGTTTGGATAATTTTATGGATATTTGGATATGTTCATGGCTATTTGGATATGTTTATGGACATTTGGATATGTTCGTGGCCAGTTCGAAATCTTTACGGTCAGTTGGAAATGTTCATGGATATTTGGATATGTTCATGGCTATTTGGATATGTTTATGGATATTTGGATATGTTCATGGAAATTTGGATATGTTCATGGAAATTTGGATATGCTCGTGGCCATTTCCAAATGTTTATGGACATTTGGATTTGCTCGTGGACATTTGGATATGTTCATGGACGTTTGGATATGTTTATGGACATTTGGTTATGTTTATGGATATTTCGATATGATCGTGGACATTTGGATATGTTCGTGGACATTTAGAAATGTTTATGGACATTTGGACATGTTCGTGGACATTTGGATATGATCGTGGACAGTTGGATATGTTCGTGGAAATTTGGAGATGCCCATGGATGTTTGGATATTTTTATGGACATTTGGATATGTTCATGGACATTTGGATATGTTTATGGACATTTGGATATGTTGGTGGCCATTTTGAAATGTTTATGGACATTTGGATAGTTTCATGGATATTTAGAAATGTTTATGGACATTTGGATATGTTAATGGCTATTTGGATATGTTCATGGATATATGGATATGTTCGTGGATATTTTATAATGTTTATGGACATTTGGATATACCCGTGAACATTTTGATATGACCGTACACATTTTGATATATTCATGGACATTTGGATATGTTCGTCGACATTTGGATATGTTCATGGACATTTGGATATGTTCGTGGGCATTTAAATATGTTTATGGACATTTGGATATGTTCGTGAACATTTGGATATGTTTATGGACATTTGGATATGTTCGTCGACATTTGGATATGTTCATGGACATTTGGATATGTTCGTGGGCATTTAAATATGTTTATGGACATTTGGATATGTTCATGGACATTTGGATATGTTCATGGATATTTGGATATGTTCATGGACATTTCGAAATATTTATTGACACTTGGATATGTTCCTGGGCATTTGGAGATGTTTATGGATATTTGGATATATTCATGGACAATTGGATATGTTCATGGATATTTGGATATGTTCATGGAAATTTGGATATGTTCGTGGTCATTTCCAAATTTTCATGGACATTTGGATATGTTCATGGTCATTTAGATATGTTCATAGACATTTAGATATGTTCATGGGAATTTGGATTTGTTCATGGACATTTGGATATGTTTATGGACATTTGGATATGTTCATGGACATTTGGAGATGTTTATGGATATTTGGATATGTCTATGGACATTTGGAAATGTTTATGGACATTTGGACATATTCATGGAAATTTGGATATGTTCATGGAAATTTGGATTTGTTCGTGGTCATTTGGATATGTTCATGGAAGTTTGGATATGTTTATGGAGATTTGGATATGTTCGTGGACATTTGGATACGTTCGTGGACAGTTGGATATGTTCGTGGAAATTTGGAGATGCCCATGGACGTTTGGATAATTTTATGGATATTTGGATATGTTCATGGCTATTTGGATATGTTTATGGACATTTGGATATGTTCGTGGCCAGTTCGAAATCTTTACGGTCAGTTGGAAATGTTCATGGATATTTGGATATGTTCATGGCTATTTGGATATGTTTATGGACATTTGGATATGTTTGTGGACATTTGGATATGTTCATGGATATTTGGATATGTTCGTGGCCATTTCGAAATGTGTATGGACATTTACATATGTTTATGCACATTTGGATATGTTTATGGACATTTCAAAATGTTTATGGACATTTGGATATGTTCATGGACATTTGGAGATGTTAATGGATACTTGGAAATGTTTATGGACATTTGGAAATGTTTATGGACATTTGGATTTCCTCGTGGACATTTGGATATGTTCATGGTCATTTAGATATGTTCGTAGACATTTAGATATGTTCATGGGAATTTGGATTTGTTCGTGGACATTTGGATATGTTTGTGGACATTTTGAAATGTTTATGGACATTTGGATATGTTCGTGGACATTTGGATATTTTTATGGACATTTGGATATGTTCATGGATATTTGGATATGTTCGTGGCTATTTCAAAATGTTTATGGACATTTGGTTATGTTCCTGGACATTTGGATATGTTTATGGACATGTGGATATGTTTGTGGACATTTGGATATGTTCGTAGCCTATTCGAAATCTTTATGGTCAGTTGGAAATGTTCATGGATATTTGGATATGTTCATGGATATTTGGATATGTTCGTGGCAATTTCAAAATGTTTATAGACATTTGGATATGTTCGTGGACATTTGGAAATATACTCGTGAACATTTGGATATTTTCGTGGACATTTGGATATACTCGTGAACATTTGGATATGTTCGGGGACAGTTGGATATGTTTGTGGCCATTTTGAAATGTTTATGGACATTTACATATGTTTATGCACATTTGGATATGTTTATGGACATTTGGAGATCTTTATGGATATTTGGATATGTTCTTGGACATTTGGAGATGTTTATGGATATTTGGATATGTTTATGGACATTTGGAAATGTTTATGGACATTTGGACATATTCATGGAAATTTGGATATGTTCATGGAAATTTGGATTTGTTCGTGGTCATTTGGATATGTTCATGGAAGTTTGGATATGTTTATGGACATTTGGTTATGTTCATGGATATTTGGATATGATCGTGGACATTTGGATATGTTCGTGGACATTTAGAAATGTTTATGGACATTTAGATATGTTCGTGGACATTTGGATACGTTCGTGGACAGTTGGATATGTTCGTGGAAATTTGGAGATGCCCATGGACGTTTGGATAATTTTATGGATATTTGGATATGTTCATGGCTATTTGGATATGTTTATGGACATTTGGATATGTTCGTGGCCAGTTCGAAATCTTTACGGTCAGTTGGAAATGTTCATGGATATTTGGATATGTTCATGGCTATTTGGATATGTTTATGGACATTTGGATATGTTTGTGGACATTTGGATATGTTCATGGATATTTGGATATGTTCGTGGCCATTTCGAAATGTGTATGGACATTTACATATGTTTATGCACATTTGGATATGTTTATGGACATTTCAAAATGTTTATGGACATTTGGATATGTTCATGGACATTTGGAGATGTTAATGGATACTTGGAAATGTTTATGGACATTTGGAAATGTTTATGGACATTTGGATATATTCATGGACATTTGGATATGTTCATGGATATTTGGATATGTTCATGGAAATTTGGATATGTTCGTGGCCATTTAGATATGTTCATAGACATTTAGATATGTTCATGGGAATTTGAATTTGTTCGTGGACATTTGGATATGTTTGTGGACATTTAGAAATGTTTATGGACATTTGGATATGTTCATGGACATTTGGATATGTTCGTGGACATTTGGATATGTTTATGGACATTTGGATATGTTCATGGATATTTGGATATGTTCGTGGCTATTTCAAAATGTTTATGGACATTTGGTTATGTTCTTGGACATTTGGATATGTTTATGGACATGTGGATATGTTTGTGGACATTTGGGTATGTTCGTAGCCTATTCGAAATCTTTATGGTCAGTTGGAAATGTTCATGGATATTTGGATATGTTCATGGATATTTGGATATGTTCGTGGCAATTTCAAAATGTTTATAGACATTTGGATATGTTCGTGGACATTTGGAAATATACTCGTGAACATTTGGATATTTTCGTGGACATTTGGATATACTCGTGAACATTTGGATATGTTCGGGGACATTTAGATATGTTTGTGGCCATTTTGAAATGTTTATGGACATTTGAATATGTTCATGGACATTTGGAGATCTTTATGGATATTTGGATATGTTCATGGACATTTGGAGATGTTTATGGATATTTGGATATGTTTATGGACATTTGGAAATGTTTATGGACATTTGGACATATTCATGGAAATTTGGATATGCTCATGGAAATTTGGATTTGTTCGTGGTCATTTGGATATGTTCATGGAAGTTTGGATATGTTTATGGACATTTGGTTATGTTCATGGATATTTGGATATGATCGTGGACATTTGGATATGTTCGTGGACATTTAGAAATGTTTATGGACATTTGGATATGTTCGTGGACATTTGGATACGTTCGTGGACAGTTGGATATGTTCGTGGAAATTTGGAGATGCCCATGGACGTTTGGATAATTTTATGGATATTTGGATATGTTCATGGCTATTTGGATTCGTTTATGGACATTTGGATATGTTCGTGGCCAGTTCGAAATCTTTACGGTCAGTTGGAAATGTTCATGGATATTTGGATATGTTCATGGCTATTTGGATATGTTTATGGACATTTGGATATGTTTGTGGATATTTGGATATGTTCGTGGCCATTTCGAAATGTGTATGGACATTTACATATGTTTATGCACATTTTGATATGTTTATGGACATTTCAAAATGTTTATGGACATTTGGATATGTTCATGGACATTTGGAGATGTTAATGGATACTTGGAAATGTTTATGGACATTTGGAAATGTTTATGGACATTTGGATATATTCATGGACATTTGGATATGTTCATGGATATTTGGATATGTTCATGGAAATTTGGATATGTTCGTGGCCATTTAGATATGTTCATAGACATTTAGATATGTTCATAGACATTTAGATATGTTCATGGGAATTTGAATTTGTTCGTGGACATTTGGATATGTTTGTGGACATTTAGAAATGTTTATGGACATTTGGATATGTTCATGGACATTTGGATATGTTCGTGGACATATGGATATGTTTATGGACATTTGGATATGTTCATGGATATTTGGATATGTTCGTGGCTATTTCAAAATGTTTATGGACATTTGGTTATGTTCTTGGACATTTGGATATGTTTATGGACATGTGGATATGTTTGTGGACATTTGGATATGTTCGTAGCCTATTCGAAATCTTTATGGTCAGTTGGAAATGTTCATGGATATTTGGATATGTTCATGGATATTTGGATATGTTCGTGGCAATTTCAAAATGTTTATAGACATTTGGATATGTTCGTGGACATTTGGAAATATACTCGTGAACATTTGGATATTTTCGTGGACATTTGGATATACTCGTGAACATTTGGATATGTTCGGGGACAGTTGGATATGTTTGTGGCCATTTTGAAATGTTTATGGACATTTACATATGTTTATGCACATTTGGATATGTTTATGGACATTTCAAAATATTTATGGACATTTGAATATGTTCATGGACATTTGGAGATCTTTATGGATATTTGGATATGTTCTTGGACATTTGGAGATGTTTATGGATATTTGGATATGTTTATGGACATTTGGAAATGTTTATGGACATTTGGACATATTCATGGAAATTTGGATATGTTCATGGAAATTTGGATTTCTTCGTGGTCATTTGGATATGTTCATGGAAGTTTGGATATGTTTATGGACATTTGGTTATGTTCATGGATATTTGGATATGATCGTGGACATTTGGATATGTTCGTGGACATTTAGAAATGTTTATGGACATTTAGATATGTTCGTGGACATTTGGATACGTTCGTGGACAGTTGGATATGTTCGTGGAAATTTGGAGATGCCCATGGACGTTTGGATAATTTTATGGATATTTGGATATGTTCATGGCTATTTGGATATGTTTATGGACATTTGGATATGTTCGTGGCCAGTTCGAAATCTTTACGGTCAGTTGGAAATGTTCATGGATATTTGGATATGTTCATGGCTATTTGGATATGTTTATGGACATTTGGATATGTTTGTGGACATTTGGATATGTTCATGGATATTTGGATATGTTCGTGGCCATTTCGAAATGTGTATGGACATTTACATATGTTTATGCACATTTGGATATGTTTATGGACATTTCAAAATGTTTATGGACATTTGGATATGTTCATGGACATTTGGAGATGTTAATGGATACTTGGAAATGTTTATGGACATTTGGAAATGTTTATGGACATTTGGATATATTCATGGACATTTGGATATGTTCATGGATATTTGGATATGTTCATGGAAATTTGGATATGTTCGTGGCCATTTAGATATGTTCATAGACATTTAGATATGTTCATGGGAATTTGAATTTGTTCGTGGACATTTGGATATGTTTGTGGACATTTAGAAATGTTTATGGACATTTGGATATGTTCATGGACATTTGGATATGTTCGTGGACATTTGGATATGTTTATGGACATTTGGATATGTTCATGGATATTTGGATATGTTCGTGGCTATTTCAAAATGTTTATGGACATTTGGTTATGTTCTTGGACATTTGGATATGTTTATGGACATGTGGATATGTTTGTGGACATTTGGATATGTTCGTAGCCTATTCGAAATCTTTATGGTCAGTTGGAAATGTTCATGGATATTTGGATATGTTCATGGATATTTGGATATGTTCGTGGCAATTTCAAAATGTTTATAGACATTTGGATATGTTCGTGGACATTTGGAAATATACTCGTGAACATTTGGATATTTTCGTGGACATTTGGATATACTCGTGAACATTTGGATATGTTCGGGGACAGTTGGATATGTTTGTGGCCATTTTGAAATGTTTATGGACATTTACATATGTTTATGCACATTTGGATATGTTTATGGACATTTCAAAATATTTATGGACATTTGAATATGTTCATGGACATTTGGAGATCTTTATGGATATTTGGATATGTTCTTGGACATTTGGAGATGTTTATGGATATTTGGATATGTTTATGGACATTTGGAAATGTTTATGGACATTTGGACATATTCATGGAAATTTGGATATGTTCATGGAAATTTGGATTTGTTCGTGGTCATTTGGATATGTTCATGGAAGTTTGGATATGTTTATGGACATTTGGTTATGTTCATGGATATTTGGATATGATCGTGGACATTTGGATATGTTCGTGGACATTTAGAAATGTTTATGGACATTTGGATATGTTCGTGGACATTTGGATACGTTCGTGGACAGTTGGATATGTTCGTGGAAATTTGGAGATGCCCATGGACGTTTGGATAATTTTATGGATATTTGGATATGTTCATAGCTATTTGGATATGTTTATGGACATTTGGATATGTTCGTGGCCAGTTCGAAATCTTTACGGTCAGTTGGAAATGTTCTTGGATATTTGGATATGTTCATGGCTATTTGGATATGTTTATGGACATTTGGATATATTCATGGACATTTGGATATGTTCATGGATGTTTGGATATGTTAGTGGCCATTTTGAAATGTTTATGGACATTTACATATGTTTATGCACATTTGGATATGTTTATGGACATTTCAAAATGTTTATGGACATTTGGATATGTTCATGGACATTTGGAGATGTTTATGGATATTTGGATATGTTTATGGACATTTGGAAATGTTTATGGACATTTGGATATATTCATGGACATTTGGATATGTTCATGGATATTTGGATATGTTCATGGAAATTTGGATATGTTCATGGAAATTTGGATATGTTCGTGGTCATTTCCAAATTTTTATGGACATTTGGATATGTTCATGGTCATTTAGAAATGTTCATAGACATTTAGATATGTTCATGGGAATTTGGATTTGTTCATGGACATTTGGATATGTTTATGGACATTTGGATATGTTCATGGACATTTGGAGATGTTTATGGATATTTGGATATGTCTATGGACATTTGGAAATGTTTATGGACATTTGGACATATTCATGGAAATTTGGATATGTTCATGGAAATTTGGATTTGTTCGTGGTCATTTGGATATGTTCATGGAAGTTTGGATATGTTTATGGACATTTGGTTATGTTCATGGATATTTGGATATGATCGTGGACATTTGGATATGTTCGTGGACATTTAGAAATGTTTATGGACATTTGGATATGTTCATGGACATTTGGATACGTTCGTGGACAGTTGGATATGTTCGTGGAAATTTGGAGATGCCCATGGACGTTTGGATAATTTTATGGATATTTGGATATGTTCATGGCTATTTGGATATGTTTATGGACATTTGGATATGTTCGTGGCCAGTTCGAAATCTTTACGGTCAGTTGGAAATGTTCATGGATATTTGGATATGTTCATGGCTATTTGGATATGTTTATGGACATTTGGATATGTTTGTGGACATTTGGATATGTTCATGGATATTTGGATATGTTCGTGGCCATTTCGAAATGTGTATGGACATTTACATATGTTTATGCACATTTGGATATGTTTATGGACATTTCAAAATGTTTATGGACATTTGGATATGTTCATGGACATTTGGAGATGTTAATGGATACTTGGAAATGTTTATGGACATTTGGAAATGTTTATGGACATTTGGATATATTCATGGACATTTGGATATGTTCATGGATATTTGGATATGTTCATGGAAATTTGGATATGTTCGTGGCCATTTCCAAATGTTTATGGACATTTGGATTTCCTCATGGACGTTTGGATATGTTCATGGTCATTTAGATATGTTCATAGACATTTAGATATGTTCATGGGAATTTGAATTTGTTCGTGGACATTTGGATATGTTTGTGGACATTTAGAAATGTTTATGGACATTTGGATATGTTCATGGACATTTGGATATGTTCGTGGACATTTGGATATGTTTATGGACATTTGGATATGTTCATGGATATTTGGATATGTTCGTGGCTATTTCAAAATGTTTATGGACATTTGGTTATGTTCTTGGACATTTGGATATGTTTATGGACATGTGGATATGTTCCTCGACATTTGGATATTTTTGTCGACATTTGGATATGCCCGTGGACATTTGGATATGTTCGTGGGCATTTGGATATGTTCCTCGACATTTGGATATTTTTGTCGACATTTGGATATGCCCGTGGACATTTGGATATGTTCGTGGGCATTTGGTTATGTTCGTGGACATTTGGATATGTTTATGGACATTTGGATATGTTCGTGGCTATTTCAAAATGTTTATGGACATTTGGATATGTTCTTGGACATTTGGATATACTCGTGTACATTTTAATATGACCGTACACATTTGGATATGTTCATGGACATTTGGATATGTTCGTCGACATTTGGATATGTTTGTCGACATTTGGATATGCCCATGGACATTTGGATATGTTCGTGTGCATTTGGAATCGTTCGTGGACATCTGGATATGTTCGTGGACATTTGGGTATGTTTATGGACATTTGGATATGTTTAATGACATTTGGATATGTTCATGGACATTTGGATATGTTCGTGGACATTTGGATATGTTCATGGACATTTGGATATGTTCGTGGACATTTGGGTATGTTTATGGACATTTGGATATGTTCGTGGGCATTTGGATATGTTTATGGACATTTCAAAATGGTTATGGACATTTGGATATGTTCATTGACATTTGGATATGTTTATGGACATTTGGATATGTTGGTGGCCATGTCAAAATGTTTATGGACATTTGGATAGTTTCATGGATATTTCGAAATGTTTATGAACATTTGGATATGTTTGTGGACATTTGGATATGCCAATGGATATTTGGATATGCCCATGGATATTTGGATATGTTCATGGATATTTGGATATGTTCGTCGACATTTGGATATGTTTATGGACATTTGGATATGTTCATCGATATTTGGATATGTTCGTGGCTATTTCAAAATGTTTATGGACATTTGGTTATGTTCTTGGACATTTGGATATGTTTATGGACATGTGGATATGTTTGTGGACATTTGGATATGTTCGTAGCCTATTCGAAATCTTTATGGTCAGTTGGAAATGTTCATGGATATTTGGATATTTTCAAGGATATTTGGATATGTTCGTGGCAATTTCAAAATGTTTATAGACATTTGGATATGTTCGTGGACATTTGGAAATATACTCGTGAACATTTGGATATTTTCGTGGACATTTGGATATACTCGTGAACATTTGGATATGTTCGGGGACAGTTGGATATGTTTGTGGCCATTTTGAAATGTTTATGGACATTTACATATGTTTATGCACATTTGGATATGTTTATGGACATTTCAAAATATTTATGGACATTTGAATATGTTCATGGACATTTGGAGATCTTTATGGATATTTGGATATGTTCTTGGACATTTGGAGATGTTTATGGATATTTGGATATGTTTATGGACATTTGGAAATGTTTATGGACATTTGGACATATTCATGGAAATTTGGATATGTTCATGGAAATTTGGATTTGTTCGTGGTCATTTGGATATGTTCATGGAAGTTTGGATATGATCGTGGACATTTGGATATGTTCGTGGACATTTAGAAATGTTTATGGACATTTGGATATGTTCGTGGACATTTGGATACGTTCGTGGACAGTTGGATATGTTCGTGGAAATTTGGAGATGCCCATGGACGTTTGGATAATTTTATGGATATTTGGATATGTTCATGGCTATTTGGATATGTTTATGGACATTTGGATATGTTCGTGGCCAGTTCGAAATCTTTACGGTCAGTTGGAAATGTTCTTGGATATTTGGATATGTTCATGGCTATTTGGATATGTTTATGGACATTTGGATATATTCATGGACATTTGGATATGTTCATGGATATTTAGATATGTTAGTGGCTATTTTGAAATGTTTATGAACATTTACATATGTTTATGCACATTTGGATATGTTTATGGATATTTCAAAATGTTTATGGACATTTGGATATGTTCATGGACATTTGGAGATGTTTATGGATATTTGGATATGTTTATGGACATTTGGAAATGTTTATGGACATTTGGATATATTCATGGACATTTGGATATGTTCATGGATATTTGGATATGTTCATGGAAATTTGGATATGTTCATGGAAATTTGGATATGTTCGTGGTCATTTCCAAATTTTTATGGACATTTGGATATGTTCATGGTCATTTAGATATGTTCATAGACATTTAGATATGTTCATGGGAATTTGGATTTGTTCATGGACATTTGGATATGTTTATGGACATTTGGATATGTTCATGGACATTTGGAGATGGTTATGGATATTTGGATATGTCTATGGACAATTGGAAATGTTTATGGACATTTGGACATATTCATGGAAATTTGGATATGTTCATGGAAATTTGGATTTGTTCGTGGTCATTTGGATATGTTCATGGAAGTTTGGATATGTTTATGGACATTTGGTTATGTTCATGGATATTTGGATATGATCGTGGACATTTGGATATGTTCGTGGACATTTAGAAATGTTTATGGACATTTGGATATGTTCGTGGACATTTGGATACGTTCGTGGACAGTTGGATATGTTCGTGGAAATTTGGAGATGCCCATGGACGTTTGGATAATTTTATGGATATTTGGATATGTTCATAGCTATTTGGATATGTTTATGGACATTTGGATATGTTCGTGGCCAGTTCGAAATCTTTACGGTCAGTTGCAAATGTTCTTGGATATTTGGATATGTTCATGGCTATTTGGATATGTTTATGGACATTTGGATATATTCATGGACATTTGGATATGTTCATGGCTATTTGGATATGTTTATGGACATTTGGATATGTTTGTGGACATTTGGATATGTTCATGGATATTTGGATATGTTCGTGGCCATTTCGAAATGTGTATGGACATTTACATATGTTTATGCACATTTGGATATGTTTATGGACATTTCAAAATGTTTATGGACATTTGGATATGTTCATGGACATTTGGAGATGTTAATGGATACTTGGAAATGTTTATGGACATTTGGAAATGTTTATGGACATTTGGATATATTCATGGACATTTGGATATGTTCATGGATATTTGGATATGTTCATGGAAATTTGGATATGTTCGTGGCCATTTCCAAATGTTTATGGACATTTGGATTTCCTCATGGACATTTGGATATGTTCATGGTCATTTAGATATGTTCATAGACATTTAGATATGTTCATGGGAATTTGAATTTGTTCGTGGACATTTGGATATGTTTGTGGACATTTAGAAATGTTTATGGATATTTGGATATGTTCATGGACATTTGGATATGTTCGTGGACATTTGGATATGTTTATGGACATTTGGATATGTTCATGGATATTTGGATATGTTCGTGGCTATTTCAAAATGTTTATGGACATTTGGTTATGTTCTTGGACATTTGGATATGTTTATGGACATGTGGATATGTTCCTCGACATTTGGATATTTTTGTCGACATTTGGATATGCCCGTGGACATTTGGATATGTTCGTGGGCATTTGGATATGTTCATGGACATTTGGAGATGTTTATGGATATTTGGATATGTTTATGGACATTTAGAAATGTTAATGGACATTTGGATATATTTATGGACATTTGGATATGTTCATGGATATTTGGATATGTTCATGGAAATTTGGATATGTTCATGGAAATTTGGATATGTTCGTGGTCATTTCCAAATTTTTATGGACATTTGGATATGTTCATGGTCATTTATATATATTCATAGACATTTAGATATGTTCATGGGAATTTGGATTTGTTCATGGACATTTGGATATGTTTATGGACATTTGGATATGTTCATGGACATTTGGAGATGTTTATGGATATTTGGATATGTCTATGGACATTTGGAAATGTTTATGGACATTTGGACATATTCATGGAAATTTGGATATGTTCATGGAAATTTGGATTTGTTCGTGGTCATTTGGATATGTTCATGGAAGTTTGGATATGTTTATGGACATTTGGTTATGTTCATGGATATTTGGATATGATCGTGGACATTTGGATATGTTCGTGGACATTTAGAAATGTTTATGGACATTTGGATATGTTCGTGGACATTTGGATACGTTCGTGGACAGTTGGATATGTTCGTGGAAATTTGGAGATGCCCATGGACGTTTGGATAATTTTATGGATATTTGGATATGTTCATGGCTATTTGGATATGTTTATGGACATTTGGATATGTTCGTGGCCAGTTCGAAATCTTTACGGTCAGTTGGAAATGTTCATGGATATTTGGATATGTTCATGGCTATTTGGATATGTTTATGGACATTTGGATATGTTTGTGGACATTTGGATATGTTCATGGATATTTGGATATGTTCGTGGCCATTTCGAAATGTGTATGGACATTTACATATGTTTATGCACATTTGGATATGTTTATGGACATTTCAAAATGTTTATGGACATTTGGATATGTTCATGGACATTTGGAGATGTTAATGGATACTTGGAAATGTTTATGGACATTTGGAAATGTTTATGGACATTTGGATATATTCATGGACATTTGGATATGTTCATGGATATTTGGATATGTTCATGGAAATTTGGATATGTTCGTGGCCATTTCCAAATGTTTATGGACATTTGGATTTCCTCATGGACGTTTGGATATGTTCATGGTCATTTAGATATGTTCATAGACATTTAGATATGTTCATGGGAATTTGAATTTGTTCGTGGACATTTGGATATGTTTGTGGACATTTAGAAATGTTTATGGACATTTGGATATGTTCATGGACATTTGGATATGTTCGTGGACATTTGGATATGTTTATGGACATTTGGATATGTTCATGGATATTTGGATATGTTCGTGGCTATTTCAAAATGTTTATGGACATTTGGTTATGTTCTTGGACATTTGGATATGTTTATGGACATGTGGATATGTTCCTCGACATTTGGATATTTTTGTCGACATTTGGATATCCCCTTGGACATTTGGATATGTTCGTGGGCATTTGGATATGTTCCTCGACATTTGGATATTTTTGTCGACATTTGGATATGCCCGTGGACATTTGGATATGTTCGTGGGCATTTGGTTATGTTCGTGGACATTTGGATATGTTTATGGACAGTTGGATATGTTCGTGGCTATTTCAAAATGTTTATGGACATTTAGATATGTTCTTGGACATTTGGATATACTCGTGTACATTTTAATATGACCGTACACATTTGGATATGTTCATGGACATTTGGATATGTTCGTCGACATTTGGATATGTTTGTCGACATTTGGATATGCCCATGGACATTTGGATATGTTCGTGTGCATTTGGAATCGTTCGTGGACATCTGGATATGTTCGTGGACATTTGGGTATGTTTATGGACATTTGGATATGTTTATGGACATTTGGATATGTTCATGGACATTTGGATATGTTCGTGGACATTTGGATATGTTCATGGACATTTGGATATGTTCGTGGACATTTGGGTATGTTTATGGACATTTGGATATGTTCGTGGGCATTTGGATATGTTTATGGACATTTCAAAATGGTTATGGACATTTGGATATGTTCATTGACATTTGGATATGTTTATGGACATTTGGATATGTTGGTGGCCATGTCAAAATGTTTATGGACATTTGGATAGTTTCATGGATATTTCGAAATGTTTATGGACATTTGGATATGTTTGTGGACATTTGGATATGCCAATGGATATTTGGATATGCCCATGGATATTTGGATATGTTCATGGATATTTGGATATGTTCGTCGACATTTGGATATGTTTATGGACATTTGGATATGTTCATCGATATTTGGATATGTTCGTGGCTATTTCAAAATGTTTATGGACATTTGGTTATGTTCTTGGACATTTGGATATGTTTATGGACATGTGGATATGTTTGTGGACATTTGGATATGTTCGTAGCCTATTCGAAATCTTTATGGTCAGTTGGAAATGTTCATGGATATTTGGATATTTTCAAGGATATTTGGATATGTTCGTGGCAATTTCAAAATGTTTATAGACATTTGGATATGTTCGTGGACATGTGGAAATATACTCGTGAACATTTGGATATTTTCGTGGACATTTGGATATACTCGTGAACATTTGGATATGTTCGGGGACAGTTGGATATGTTTGTGGCCATTTTGAAATGTTTATGGACATTTACATATGTTTATGCACATTTGGATATGTTTATGGACATTTCAAAATATTTATGGACATTTGAATATGTTCATGGACATTTGGAGATCTTTATGGATATTTGGATATGTTCTTGGACATTTGGAGATGTTTATGGATATTTGGATATGTTTATGGACATTTGGAAATGTTTATGGACATTTGGACATATTCATGGAAATTTGGATATGTTCATGGAAATTTGGATTTGTTCGTGGTCATTTGGATATGTTCATGGAAGTTTGGATATGATGGTGGACATTTGGATATGTTCGTGGACATTTAGAAATGTTTATGGACATTTGGATATGTTCGTGGACATTTGGATACGTTCGTGGACAGTTGGATATGTTCGTGGAAATTTGGAGATGCCCATGGACGTTTGGATAATTTTATGGATATTTGGATATGTTCATGGCTATTTGGATATGTTTATGGACATTTGGATATGTTCGTGGCCAGTTCAAAATCTTTACGGTCAGTTGGAAATGTTCTTGGATATTTGGATATGTTCATGGCTATTTGGATATGTTTATGGACATTTGGATATATTCATGGACATTTGGATATGTTCATGGATATTTGGATATGTTAGTGGCCATTTTGAAATGTTTATGGACATTTACATATGTTTATGCACATTTGGATATGTTTATGGACATTTGGATATGTTCATGGACATTTGGAGATGTTTATGGATATTTGGATATGTTTATGGACATTTGGAAATGTTTATGGACATTTGGATATATTCATGGACATTTGGATATGTTCATGGATATTTGGATATGTTCATGGAAATTTGGATATGTTCATGGAAATTTGGATATGTTCGTGGTCATTTCCAAATTTTTATGGACATTTGGATATGTTCATGGTCATTTAGATATGTTCATAGACATTTAGATATGTTCATGGGAATTTGGATTTGTTCATGGACATTTGGATATGTTTATGGACATTTGGATATGTTCATGGACATTTGGAGATGGTTATGGATATTTGGATATGTCTATGGACATTTGGAAATGTTTATGGACATTTGGACATATTCATGGAAATTTGGATATGTTCATGGAAATTTGGATTTGTTCGTGGTCATTTGGATATGTTCATGGAAGTTTGGATATGTTTATGGACATTTGGTTATGTTCATGGATATTTGGATATGATCGTGGACATTTGGATATGTTCGTGGACATTTAGAAATGTTTATGGACATTTGGATATGTTCGTGGACATTTGGATACGTTCGTGGACAGTTGGATATGTTCGTGGAAATTTGGAGATGCCCATGGACGTTTGGATAATTTTATGGATATTTGGATATGTTCATGGCTATTTGGATATGTTTATGGACATTTGGATATGTTTGTGGACATTTGGATATGTTCATGGATATTTGGATATGTTCGTGGCCATTTCGAAATGTGTATGGACATTTACATATGTTTATGCACATTTGGATATGTTTATGGCCATTTCCAAATGTTTATGGACATTTGGATTTCCTCATGGACATTTGGATATGTTCATGGTCATTTAGATATGTTCATAGACATTTAGATATGTTCATGGGAATTTGAATTTGTTCGTGGACATTTGGATATGTTTGTGGACATTTAGAAATGTTTATGGACATTTGGATATGTTCATGGACATTTGGATATGTTCGTGGACATTTGGATATGTTTATGGACATTTGGATATGTTCATGGATATTTGGATATGTTCGTGGCTATTTCAAAATGTTTATGGACATTTGGTTATGTTCTTGGACATTTGGATATGTTTATGGACATGTGGATATGTTCCTCGACATTTGGATATTTTTGTCGACATTTGGATATGCCCGTGGACATTTGGATATGTTCGTGGGCATTTGGATATGTTCATGGACATTTGGAGATGTTTATGGATATTTGGATATGTTTATGGACATTTAGAAATGTTAATGGACATTTGGATATATTCATGGACATTTGGATATGTTCATGGATATTTGGATATGTTCATGGAAATTTGGATATGTTCATGGAAATTTGGATATGTTCGTGGTCATTTCCAAATTTTTATGGACATTTGGATATGTTCATGGTCATTTATATATATTCATAGACATTTAGATATGTTCATGGGAATTTGGATTTGTTCATGGACATTTGGATATGTTTATGGACATTTGGATATGTTCATGGACATTTGGAGATGTTTATGGATATTTGGATATGTCTATGGACATTTGGAAATGTTTATGGACATTTGGACATATTCATGGAAATTTGGATATGTTCATGGAAATTTGGATTTGTTCGTGGTCATTTGGATATGTTCATGGAAGTTTGGATATGTTTATGGACATTTGGTTATGTTCATGGATATTTGGATATGATCGTGGACATTTGGATATGTTCGTGGACATTTAGAAATGTTTATGGACATTTGGATATGTTCGTGGACATTTGGATACGTTCGTGGACAGTTGGATATGTTCGTGGAAATTTGGAGATGCCCATGGACGTTTGGATAATTTTATGGATATTTGGATATGTTCATGGCTATTTGGATATGTTTATGGACATTTGGATATGTTCGTGGCCAGTTCGAAATCTTTACGGTCAGTTGGAAATGTTCATGGATATTTGGATATGTTCATGGCTATTTGGATATGTTTATGGACATTTGGATATGTTTGTGGACATTTGGATATGTTCATGGATATTTGGATATGTTCGTGGCCATTTCGAAATGTGTATGGACATTTACATATGTTTATGCACATTTGGATATGTTTATGGACATTTCAAAATGTTTATGGACATTTGGATATGTTCATGGACATTTGGAGATGTTAATGGATACTTGGAAATGTTTATGGACATTTGGAAATGTTTATGGACATTTGGATATATTCATGGACATTTGGATATGTTCATGGATATTTGGATATGTTCATGGAAATTTGGATATGTTCGTGGCCATTTCCAAATGTTTATGGACATTTGTATTTCCTCATGGACATTTGGATATGTTCATGGTCATTTAGATATGTTCATAGACATTTAGATATGTTCATGGGAATTTGAATTTGTTCGTGGACATTTGGATATGTTTGTGGACATTTAGAAATGTTTATGGACATTTGGATATGTTCATGGACATTTGGATATGTTCGTGGACATTTGGATATGTTTACGGACATTTGGATATGTTCATGGATATTTGGATATGTTCGTGGCTATTTCAAAATGTTTATGGACATTTGGTTATGTTCTTGGACATTTGGATATGTTTATGGACATGTGGATATGTTCCTCGACATTTGGATATTTTTGTCGACATTTGGATATGCCCGTGGACATTTGGATATGTTCGTGGGCATTTGGATATGTTCCTCGACATTTGGATATTTTTGTCGACATTTGGATATGCCCGTGGACATTTGGATATGTTCGTGGGCATTTGGTTATGTTCGTGGACATTTGGATATGTTTATGGACATTTGGATATGATCGTGAATATTTAGAAATGTTTATGGACATTTGGATATGTTTGTGGACATTTGGATATGTTCGTGGACATTTGGATATGTTTATGGACATTTCAAAATGGTTATGGACGTTTGGATATGTTTATGGACATTTGGATATGTTCATGGACATTTAGATAAGTTCGTGGACATTTGGATATGTTTGTAGACATTTGGATATGTTTATGGACATTTCAAAATGGTTATGGACATTTGGATATGTTCATGGACATTTGGATATGTTTATGGACATTTGGATATGTTCATGGACATTTAGATATGTTCGTGGACATTTGGATATGTTCGTGGCCATTTTGAAATGTTTATGGACAGTTGGAAATGTTCATGGACAGTTGGAAATGTTCATGGACATTTGGATATGTTCGTGGACATTTGGATATGTTCGTGGCTAATTCAAAATGTTTATGGACATTTGGATATGTTCATGGACATTTGGATATGTTCGTGGCTATTTCAAAATGTTTATGGACATTTGGATATGTTCTTGGACATTTGGATATACTTGTGTACATTTTAATATGACCGTACACCTTTGGATATGTTCATGGACATTTGGATATGTTCGTCGACATTTGGATATGTTTGTCGACATTTGGATATGCCCATGGACATTTGGATATGTTCGTGTGCATTTGGAATCGTTCGTGGACATCTGGATATGTTCGTGGACATTTGGGTATGTTTATGGACATTTGGATATGTTTGTGGACATTTGAATATGTTCATGGACATTTGGATATGTTCGTGGACATTTGGATATGTTCATGGACATTTGGATATGTTCGTGGACATTTGGGTATGTTTATGGACATTTGGATATGTTCGTGGGCATTTGGATATGTTCATGGACATTTGGATATGTTCGTGGACATTTGGATATGTTTATGGAAATTTCAAAATGGTTATGGACAGTTGGATATGTTCATTGACATTTGGATATGTTTATGGACATTTGGATATGTTGGTGGCCATGTCAAAATGTTTATGGACATTTGGATAGTTTCATGGATATTTCGAAATGTTTATGGACATTTGGATATGTTTGTGGACATTTGGATATGCCAATGGATATTTGGATATGCCCATGGATATTTGGATATGTTCATGGATATTTGGATATGTTCGTGGACATTTGGATATGTTTATGGACATTTGGATATGTTCATGGATATTTGGATATGTTCGTGGCTATTTCAAAATGTTTATGGACATTTGGTTATGTTCTTGGACATTTGGATATGTTTATGGACATGTGGATATGTTTGTGGACATTTGGATATGTTCGTAGCCTATTCGAAATCTTTATGGTCAGTTGGAAATGTTGATGGATAATTGGATATGTTCATGGATATTTGGATATGTTCGTGGCAATTTCAAAATGTTTATAGACATTTGGATATGTTCGTGGACATTTGGAAATATACTCGTGAACATTTGGATATTTTCGTGGACATTTGGATATACTCGTGAACATTTGGATATGTTCGGGGACAGTTGGATATGTTTGTGGCCATTTTGAAATGTTTATGGACATTTACATATGTTTATGCATATTTGGATATGTTTATGGACATTTCAAAATATTTATGGACATTTGAATATGTTCATGGACATTTGGAGATCTTTATGGATATTTGGATATGTTCTTGGACATTTGGAGATGTTTATGGATATTTGGATATGTTTATGGACATTTGGAAATGTTTATGGACATTTGGACATATTCATGGAAATTTGGATATGTTCATGGAAATTTGGATTTGTTCGTGGTCATTTGGATATGTTCATGGAAGTTTGGATATGTTTATGGACATTTGGTTATGTTCATGGATATTTGGATATGATCGTGGACATTTGGATATGTTCGTGGACATTTAGAAATGTTTATGGACATTTGGATATGTTCGTGGACATTTGGATACGTTCGTGGACAGTTGGATATGTTCGTGGAAATTTGGAGATGCCCATGGACGTTTGGATAATTTTATGGATATTTGGATATGTTCATGGCTATTTGGATATGTTTATGGACATTTGGATATGTTCGTGGCCAGTTCGAAATCTTTACGGTCAGTTGGAAATGTTCTTGGATATTTGGATATGTTCATGGCTATTTGGATATGTTTATGGACATTTGGATATATTCATGGACATTTGGATATGTTCATGGATATTTGGATATGTTAGTGGCCATTTTGAAATGTTTATGGACATTTACATATGTTTATGCACATTTGGATATGTTTATGGACATTTCAAAATGTTTATGGACATTTGGATATGTTCATGGACATTTGGAGATGTTAATGGATACTTGGAAATGTTTATGGACATTTGGAAATGTTTATGGACATTTGGATATATTCATGGACATTTGGATATGTTCATGGATATTTGGATATGTTCATGGAAATTTGGATATGTTCGTGGCCATTTCCAAATGTTTATGGACATTTGGATTTCCTCATGGACATTTGGATATGTTCATGGTCATTTAGATATGTTCATAGACATTTAGATATGTTCATGGGAATTTGAATTTGTTCGTGGACATTTGGATATGTTTGTGGACATTTTAGAAATGTTTATGGACATTTGGATATGTTCATGGACATTTGGATATGTTCGTGGACATTTGGATATGTTTATGGACATTTGGATATGTTCATGGATATTTGGATATGTTCGTGGCTATTTCAAAATGTTTATGGACATTTGGTTATGTTCTTGGACATTTGGATATGTTTATGGACATGTGGATATGTTCCTCGACATTTGGATATTTTTGTCGACATTTGGATATGCCCGTGGACATTTGGATATGTTCGTGGGCATTTGGTTATGTTCGTGGACATTTGGATATGTTTATGGACATTTGGATATGATCGTGAATATTTAGAAATGTTTATGGACATTTGGATATGTTTGTGGACATTTGGATATGTTCGTGGACATTTGGATATGTTTATGGACATTTCAAAATGGTTATGGACGTTTGGATATGTTTATGGACATTTGGATATGTTCATGGACATTTAGATAAGTTCGTGGACATTTGGATAAGTTTGTAGACATTTGGATATGTTTATGGACATTTCAAAATGGTTATGGACATTTGGATATGTTCATGGACATTTGGATATGTTCATGGACATTTGGATATGTTTATGGACATTTGGATATGTTCATGGACATTTAGATATGTTCGTGGACATTTGGATATGTTCGTGGCCATTTTGAAATGTTTATGGACAGTTGGAAATGTTCATGGACAGTTGGAAATGTTCATGGACATTTGGATATGTTCGTGGACATTTGGATATGTTCGTGGCTAATTCAAAATGTTTATGGACATTTGGATATGTTCTTGGACATTTGGATATGTTTATGGACATTTGGATATGTTGGTGGCCATGTCAAAATGTTTATGGACATTTGGATAGTTTCATGGATATTTCGAAATGTTTATGGACATTTGGATATGTTTGTGGACATTTGGATATGCCAATGGATATTTGGATATGCCCATGGATATTTGGATATGTTCATGGATATTTGGATATACTCGTGTACATTTTAATATGACCGTACACATTTGGATATGTTCATGGACATTTGGATATGTTCGTCGACATTTGGATATGTTTGTCGACATTTGGATATGCCCATGGACATTTGGATATGTTCGTGTGCATTTGGAATCGTTCGTGGACATCTGGATATGTTCGTGGACATTTGGGTATGTTTATGGACATTTGGATATGTTTATGGACATTTGGATATGTTCATGGACATTTGGATATGTTCGTGGACATTTGGATATGTTCATGGACATTTGGATATGTTCGTGGACATTTGGGTATGTTTATGGACATTTGGATATGTTCGTGGGCATTTGGATATGTTCATGGACATTTGGATATGTTCGTGGACATTTGGATATGTTTATGGACATTTCAAAATGGTTATGGACATTTGGATATGTTCATTGACATTTGGATATGTTTATGGACATTTGGATATGTTGGTGGCCATGTCAAAATGTTTATGGACATTTGGATAGTTTCATGGATATTTCGAAATGTTTATGGACATTTGGATATGTTTGTGGACATTTGGATATGCCAATGGATATTTGGATATGCCCATGGATATTTGGATATGTTCATGGATATTTGGATATGTTCGTCGAAATTTGGATATGTTTGTCGACATTTGGATATGCTCGTGGACATTTGGATATGTTCTTGGGCATTTGGTTATGTTCGTGGACATTTGGATATGTTTATGGACATTTGGATATGTTCGTGAATATTTAGAAATGTTTATGGACATTTGGATATGTTTGTGGAGATTTGGATATGTTCGTGGACATTTGGATATGTTTATGGACATTTCAAAATGGTTATGGACATTTGGATATGTTTATGGACATTTGGATATGTTTATGGACATTTGGATATGTTCGTGGACATTTGGATATGTTTATGGACATTTCAAAATGGTTATGGACATTTGGATATGTTCATGGACATTTGGATATGTTTATGGACATTTGGATATGTCGGTGGCCATGTCAAAATGTTTATGGACATTTGGATAGTTTCATGGATATTTCGAAATGTTTATGGACATTTGGATATTTTTATGCACATTTGGATATGTTTGTGGACATTTGGATATGCCCGTGGATATTTGGATATGCCCATGGATATGTGGATATGTTCATGGATATTTGGATATGTTCATGGACATTTGGATCTGTTTCTGGCTATTTCAAAATGTTTATGGACATTTGGATATGTTCTTGGACATTTGGATATACTCGTGAACATTTTGATATGACCGTACACATTTGGATATGTTCATGGACATTTGGATATGTTCCTCGACATTTGGATATTTTTGTCGACATTTGGATATGCCCGTGGACATTTGGATATGTTCGTGGGCATTTGGTTATGTTCGTGGACATTTGGATATGTTTATGGACATTTGGATATGATCGTGAATATTTAGAAAAGTTTATGGACATTTGGATATGTTTGTGGACATTTGGATATGTTCGTGGACATTTGGATATGTTTATGGACATTTCAAAATGGTTATGGACGTTTGGATATGTTTATGGACATTTGGATATGTTCATGGACATTTAGATAAGTTCGTGGACATTTGGATATGTTTGTAGACATTTGGATATGTTTATGGACATTTCAAAATGGTTATGGACATTTGGATATGTTCATGGACATTTGGATATGTTTATGGACATTTGGATATGTTCATGGACATTTAGATATGTTCGTGGACATTTGGATATGTTCGTGGCCATTTTGAAATGTTTATGGACAGTTGGAAATGTTCATGGACAGTTGGAAATGTTCATGGACATTTGGATATGTTCATGGACATTTGGATATGTTCGTGTCTATTTCAAAATGTTTATGGACATTTGGATATGTTCTTGGACATTTGGATATACTCGTGTACATTTTAATATGACCGTACACATTTGGATATGTTCATGGACATTTGGATATGTTCGTCGACATTTGGATATGTTTGTCGACATTTGGATATGCCCATGGACATTTGGATATGTTCGTGTGCATTTGGAATCGTTCGTGGACATTTGGATATGTTCGTGGACATTTGGGTATGTTTATGGACATTTGGATATGTTTATGGACATTTGGATATGTTCATGGACATTTGGATATGTTCGTGGACATTTGGGTATGTTTATGGACATTTGGATATGTTCGTGGGCATTTGGATATGTTCATGGACATTTGGATATGTTCGTGGACATTTGGATATGTTTATTGACATTTCAAAATGGTTATGGACATTTGGATATGTTCATTGACATTTGGATATGTTTATGGACATTTGGATATGTTGGTGGCCATGTCAAAATGTTTATGGACATTTGGATAGTTTCATGGATATTTCGAAATGTTTATGGACATTTGGATATGTTTGTGGACATTTGGATATGCCAATGGATATTTGGATATGCCCATGGATATTTGGATATGTTCATGGATATTTGGATATGTTCGTCGACATTTGGATATGTTTGTCGACATTTGGATATGCTCGTGGACATTTGGATATGTTCGTGGGCATTTGGTTATGTTCGTGGACATTTGGATATGTTTATGGACATTTGGATATGTTCGTGAATATTTAGAAATGTTTATGGACATTTGGATATGTTTGTGGAGATTTGGATATGTTCGTGGACATTTGGATATGTTTATGGACATTTCAAAATGGTTATGGACATTTGGATATGTTTATGGACATTTGGATATGTTTATGGACATTTGGATATGTTCTTGGACATTTGGATATGTTTATGGACATTTGGATATGTTCGTGGACATTTGGATATGTTTATGGACATTTCAAAATGGTTATGGACATTTGGATATGTTCATGGACATTTGGATATGTTTATGGACATTTGGATATGTCGGTGGCCATGTCAAAATGTTTATGGACATTTGGATAGTTTCATGGATATTTCGAAATGTTTATGGACATTTGGATATTTCTATGCACATTTGGATATGTTTGTGGACATTTGGATATGCCCGTGGATATTTGGATATGCCCATGGATATTTGGATATGTTCATGGATATTTGGATATGTTCATGGACATTTGGATCTGTTTCTGGCTATTTCAAAATGTTTATGGACATTTGGATATGTTCTTGGACATTTGGATATACTTGTGAACATTTTGATATGACCGTACACATTTGGATATGTTCATGGACATTTGGATATGTTTATGGACCTTTGGATATGTTCGTGGACATTTGGATATGTTTATGGACATTTGGATATGTTTATGGACATTTGGATATGTTCATGGACATTTGGATATGTTTATGGACATTTGGATATGTCGGTGGCCATGTCAAAATGTTTATGGACATTTGGATAGTTTCATGGATATTTCGAAATGTTTATGGACATTTGGATATTTTTATGCACATTTGGATATGTTTGTGGACATTTGGATATGCCCGTGGATATTTGGATATGCCCATGGATATTTGGATATGTTCATGGATATTTGGATATGTTCATGGACATTTGGATATGTTTCTGGCTATTTCAAAATGTTTATGGACATTTGGATATGTTCTTGGACATTTGGATATACTCGTGAACATTTTGATATGACCGTACACATTTGGATATGTTCATGGACATTTGGATATGTTCCTCGACATTTGGATATTTTTGTCGACATTTGGATATGCCCGTGGACATTTGGATATGTTCGTGGGCATTTGGTTATGTTCGTCGACATTTGGATATGTTTATGGACATTTGGATATGATCGTGAATATTCAGAAATGTTTATGGACATTTGGATATGTTTGTGGACATTTGGATATGTTTGTGGACATTTGGATATGTTCGTGGACATTTGGATATGTTTATGGACATTTCAAAATGGTTATGGACGTTTGGATATGTTTATGGACATTTGGATATGTTCATGGACATTTAGATAAGTTCGTGGACATTTGGATATGTTTGTAGACATTTGGATATGTTTATGGACATTTCAAAATGGTTATGGACATTTAGATATGTTCGTGGACATTTGGATATGTTCGTGGCCATTTTGAAATGTTTATGGACAGTTGGAAATGTTCATGGACAGTTGGA